>NC_072780.1:8265982-8573663 GCF_022539595.1 Amphiprion ocellaris
CTGCATGCACACACTCGCACTGTGATCCGTGGCAACAAAAAAAGTCAGAGGGAGCTCAGAGTGAGGGAGGGGAGGCGAGCGAGGCCGAGAGGGAAGCGTACAGTCCAGCAGGGGTGAAGGGAGGAAGAGGAGCGAGGGGACGGAGTGTAGCAGTGAGGGGTGTGCTTGGCAGCGCTGGCCTGCCTTTCAGGGGAATTCCTGCAACACGCCGCACCTTTCAACCGCCTTCATTAGAAATGATTGATAGTTTTTTGGGTGACACAGAAAGTAAAGCTACCAGGGGTTTGTGCATGAATGTGTGTGTGCAGAGACTGACCTTGGCCCATTTAGTTTGAAGGAGTTTGGAAAGGGAGTTTGTTCAAAAGATTACAAATTTGAAACGGTGTATTGCACTGTTGCTTCATGTGAAACATCATCTGTGGTGTATGTGAACTTGTCAAGAATGTGACTCGGGGCAATTTTATTCACTGCGGCCAGACGTTTTCCCTCATTAGCTTTAAATAGAGGAATGTTGCATTGTGTCGGCTACTAAAGGTCGTTAAATTGTCAGTTTCAGAGGCAGGATTTGTACAGCAGTCTTAACTTCTGTAGGCTTTTTTCCACCTGTCTCATTCTTACTGATTAAAGTTAAAAGTTGTAACTTACAGTGGAGAATTTCTGCATATGTTCAGTAGGGCTGCAAACAATTTTCAAGTTCACTATTACTATACTACTATTAGTATACTATTTACTGTTAATGTCTTCATTCATTGATAACTTGTGTGGTCTACCCAATGTCAGAAAACAATGAAAACCATCAATTATTGCTTTTTTCAAATCAAAAGATGACATCCTCAAATGTCTTGTTTTGTCCACAATCTAAAGATGTTCAGTTTAACATCATAGAGAAGTAAAGAAACCTGGAAATATTTAATTTTAAGAGGCTGGAATCTGAGAATTTTAACTTTTTGTCTTCAAAAACACACAAAACAATTAATTGATGTTTATTATTAATAATAATAATAATAATAATAATAATAATAATTTATTATTTGACAACTCTTCTGGTAATCAATTAATCGGTTTAACTGATTTTTGCAAGGTTAATTGTGTGAGCTGCCCCCTCTGATGTCTTAACTATAGTTACTACTACTGTGTCCTTGTTCTCCACTTGCTGCTGAGACGCTTGTAGTCGTACAGATCTGCTCTCAGGTGTGAATGAGTTTAATTTGATAAGTGCTCGGTAGAGTGTTGCAAGTCCAAATGACTTGTGAAATGTGCCATTTTAATAAATAGAATGTCTATTTGATTGCCTGTTAATTGAAATTGTTTATCTATTCCATTGCAAAGTCATACAGCAGCATTTACTACAAGCTTTTAGATGAAACACTTGAACTACTTTTCAAAGATTGTAAAAAGACTGCTTTTCTTTCCTTATCATCTAAATTTAAAAATGTGATACCACGTCTTATTGTCTCCCCTCTACCTGTCAAACCAACATGGCCACAGTAACATGAACCCTCTGTTATTCTCTCACTGTCCCTGCCCAGTGTTTTGCTAGAAACTGGACTCTACCTGTCCCCCATAATGGTGGCGACTTGACTTCACACTTTCATGCACATGACCCTGCCTTCTGTCTCACTTGTTCTCATGCAGGCCCTTTGTTTTGTTGGATTCACTTGCAGTGCCTATAAAGAGTCGACACATCTGGCCAGGGAGCACAACAAGCCAACACCGCACATACCGTCTATTGGCAGGTTGGCAAACAGCCATATCTCCCACCAGACTCATCCCAAACCCTGAAGAGGGAGCTGTTGTTTTACTTCTATCTCCACACCCAGAGAGGGTTAATACCGTCTACTTCCTGCTTCTGATTTTAACTGCTTTAGTGTCTAATTTGTGTCATTTTTAGCATGTATTCATGATTTTCTCAGCAGTTAGTCTGTGATCTACTCGTCTTTTTGTCTTGAAGCTTTTGAATGGCTCAGTAACAAATGGTTTATATCTTTTACTTGCTCAGTACTTGTTCTGTTTTTGGTTCTCTCAGGCCCATGCCAGCCAGCCTAGGCTTGCACAGTGCAAATTCTTATTTGTTTTGTTTGTTAATTTCCAGACAGAACATTTTAAAGGATTAGGAATTGATGTACGTGAAACAGACAAAACCACATTAAGTCGTTTGTAGTTTAAATCTTCTACACACCCTTGAACCTTATTGGTACATGAAATTTAGTGAGCTCACCCATCGTTAACCTGATCAGAGGTTTAATTAGCCAGATTAAGCATCAACACTCGTGTGGGCGTATAGTAAGTTGAGTATATCCGCTGCTTGACTGAAGGGTCTCTGGAGCGGAAATGGTCAACTGAATAATGAATTTATCACTTGACAGGAAATTAATCTGCACTAATTTGCTCATTAGTTAATTGTGATAAATTTCACAGCCAAACTACTAAATATCCTCCACTTTTAGTCTGTCTAATGGGACCGTTTGCTGCTTTTCTTTATTTTATGCGTTATTATACAGAATCTGTTTGAGCCTTTGATTGTCAGAACAACAAAACAGCTAATCTGAATGCGATACTGTTTTCTGACATTCACCAGACCATAATAATTAAATTTACTAATCAAGAAAGTAACTGGCAGATTTCCATTAATGAAAAAAATCAGTATGCACAGCCTTGATGGTTTTATCTTTTGTGTTGTCTTTTCCTTTGTAATTGAAAAGTTTCTTCCAAAGTGTGTTAAAGAGCATTTGACAGTGGAACTAAGAGCAGGAGCAAGAAAACAACACGTAACTCTGGCACCTTTAAATGAAAGCAAATTTATTTTCTAATCAGAGATTTGTCTAGTGGCGTGAAACCTGTTTGCATTTTTGAAAGAAACCAGATCCAGATAATTACTGTATTGTGATGCTACGTGAACAGAATGTATATTAATTACAGAGTTTGGGGGCTTTTTTCAGGTCAGTGAAATATTAGCATGGCCGTCTTTAAAGGATTTAACAACATCTAAATTGATATATTTGTTTGGCCCCTGAAGATTAACTAATTTTCCATTTATGAGTAGCCAACAGCAAGATAAAATTACATGGGTCCATCCCATGTAATCTGCGTTGGTAAACAAACTCTTTACTTTGGCTCTAGTTTTCTTTTGATGAAGCTGTACGTACAGGATAATGTTCCTTTTAGGAAGCCTCAGGGGTCCAACATGGGGAGATGTTTTATTGCAAATAAGTGAAGTAAGAATATTAAAGCACACTGTCGCACACACACAGCAACACACAAACATGCCAACGTATGAAACTCATTTCTCAGAATTCACTTACCAATCCATTAACCATCCCACCATGTCTCCTGTGTCACATGGATCATGCGTTAAACATGTCTGCGCACACACGCATACGTGCACTCAGTGTGTGTTAATTATAGCCCATAATAAGCACTTGGACGGAAACTAAGTTTGATAAGACCACTAATGACAAATGCGATTTGGGAAATTCCCTTTTCCCGCTCTCGCTTTCCCTCCATCTCATACATCACGTCTTAATTATTAGTCTTCCTAATGTGTTTTCTTCAGATTTACTATTTCATATTTCAAGATAGACAAATCTCCCAGTAATTATTGTCTGTCACTGTTGCCACGGAGATAGAATATCTACCGTCACATGATGGCCTCCCAAGGTGACCAGGAAGTGGTTTTACGGCGGTGCGAGGTGGGGGGTTATGGGTAATAGGGGCGGTTGTGCGTGCAGCTTCTTTTCTTGATTTATGTGGAGCCTGTAATGACATCATATTCAACAGCAGAAAGGGTAATAAATTAGGCTTCAGCTAATGGAGGCTGCGGCTCTTTCTTTGTTAGCTAACGTTCTCCTCTCTTCTCACATCTCTCTGTTTGCTGATGAGGTAAATATACTTTTAATGGCTCTCACAGTATCTCTGAAGCATCATTTATTTACAGTGATGCTAGTGAAAAGAAGATGCAAACTTTTAAGAGTTTTTTGCAACTTGGACCACATAGCAAAGTTGCGGTCCATGATTCTGATCATGGTTCAGATGGATCAAATGATATAAATGTATTTTGTTGTTTTTTACAGGTTTGTGTTCTGGTCGTGTTTGTAGTTAAATATGAGTAAATATTACTTGGGTCAATATATAATTGGGTCAATATATAATTGAGGAACTTTTGAAGTCCATGGGATATATCTTGCATGCATTTTTATTAAAAGTAAAAACATAATAGTGTTTTTATGTTCATTATGATCATTTCTTTACAAATTACATAATTATTTATTATGGAAACAATCACTTATGAATAAAAAATGACTGGATATCACTAAAATGTCAACTAAATAACCGTCCCAATTTAACAACGACCACCTTCTAATTAGCTAAACAATAATAAAATGAGCTTAATCAAAAATTGTTTTCATTGTGTTGTTTTTATTATGTCGAGATAATCATGACAGATATTTCTTTTTTGCCAATATATCAAATTTTATATGAAAAATAAATTGTATCTGTGTCTGAGAAATCACTTTCAACTAAGTTACCCATTACAAAAACACCTCTCAAGGAAGTGTGGTAATTCCAGATCACATGACCTGCTCCACATGATGTCATTTCCTCCTGAAGAAAAGACTGGCCAGACTCCAAGGCTTTCTGAGTTATTTAATATAAAGTAGTGTGTGAGTCAAGTGTGGATTTATCACATGTCAATAGGTTTACAACAATATCCTTATAAGTAACTTTCAATTTCAATTTTACTCAACTGTATATATATTTAGAAGAATCTTTCTGTAAAAATGCCATGTGGTGTTTGGTTATAGACGGCCATGCTGATTTTAGGCCTGAAAACAGCAAAAATGTCAACTATGATACCTGTCAACTATGATATCTGTCAGCTATGTTTAAAAAAGTCCCACAGTTATATACCTCTGTTGTGTTATAGTATTGTTTTTATAGACGATTACGTTACACGTGTTTTATTTCGATTTTTAGAGGAAAATTGTTTTTTTATTATAAATTACCGCTGCATGTTTCATGTTTGTGAAAATTGGCGCTAATGCATCAAATCCATTCATTGGACGTTTCTAAAATTGTTAGCAGTTGACCCCTTTCAAAGTCAACTTTATGAAAATGATACAGTCCAAAAATAATCCTTCAAAAGTCTGTTTTCATTTAGAAAATAACTCTGGAAATCCCCTTCGGCTCTGTTTCCTTTTTTTTTTTAGCTTGTAGTTGCCAACAGAGGCCCTCAGTCCTCAAAAGACATTTGCAGCCAAAAATAAAACCTTACTGGCTGCATCTGGAGAAGCACAGAGTCCTGCTGTGGTCAACAAAAACCATGCGCAGTTACACAGAAACATAAAGACACCTGAGTGCTGAAGATGAGCTTCTAGGATGTTCTGATCAATGCAAGCCACCGTTAATTAACATTTAGGCGGTTACTTCTCCTGAGACCACAGATGTAATGATTATTGTCTTGTACACATACAACTGGCCAAGAGCATCCCCAATAAAGATCCATTTTCAAACACACTGAGCATTTCCCCTGCTGGGTGAACGTGAGGATCTGTCAGTTGCTCATCACAGTACAAACAAAGAATGTCTGCACTTTATGTAAGAACAAAAAAACCACTCAACACTACATCTTTAAAATATTTAAGAGGTGTCAACTATCCAAACACTGATCTTAAAGTTAGTTTCTCCCAGTACAGTTGCCAAAGCAGGACTTCTTCCTTGTTTGGTGAATAAAACTTAATTTATCATAATGAACACTGGAATTTATTGTAGCTACACACAAAAGCTCATTTTTCATTCTTCTTCAATTTTCTGCTGAAATAATACTTATCAACTTTCGGTCTTCTGTGTTGTCTTAAATTCCCTTGTTCTTGGAACATCTGCAATTTGGAGCATTCTTTGTTTTTTTCTCTTTCTTTAGCTCAGTCAACTAAGAAGGGGAGCATCTGTGCCTTAAAACCACTCTAAAAATAAATCTCAGAAGTCACGTTTGGGCTTTGACTGAGCCACTGAACAAGTTTAGCAGTGTTCCTAAGCCTCCCCAGTGTTGGTTTTTGTTGTGCAGCATGTTGTAAGTCGTGTTCTGTTGTTGCCCCGGTGAAAGAGGCAGTGAAAGTCATCACATGTCTCCAGTATCTTTATTAGTCTCCCAGTTCCCTATCATGCCTTACAGTACGATGGAGCAGCAGACCAGACAGTGAACTGCAAAGTGACCAAGGAGCTCAATATTAATCCAATTGCTTCCTCTTTACTTTTAAATGTGCATGTTTTTCTCTTTGGTTATTTGCAAGAACCGGACAGGCTGCTGTAGCTCTGTTTGCTTGCAGCGCTACACAGATACAGTTTTTTGGTTGCAGCCAACACCCTGTACAGTTGATCACTTTTCTGGTTTTTATTTGATATATTATGCATCTTTCATGTTATATTTAGTACATTAAAATTAATGCAAAGCAAATTCTCCTCTTGCTTTATGTATGGAAATGATCTTTTGTGTGCATGTGTTAGCAAAAAGCTGCCATTGGACAGAACAAACGTTTATCCCATTTACTGGGAAATCTGACGTCTCTCATATTCCTTTCTCCCTCTCTTATCTTTTCTTCTGCTTTTTTTTTTTTTTTTTGCTGCTGTTCATGAAGTGAAGTCATTCAGCCAAGGGCAACTGTGAATTTTTAAACATATCCAGCACAAACATGCAGGTCTTTTACTCTCTTTGAACTATACTGAGCTAATCCACATCTGTCTGTTTTTGCTCATTAGCTTTGGATGAATACATGCTCTTTCTAAATCTTCATCTGATGGACTTTTTTGCTTGCTACCGAATGCATATAGCCATTATTATATAGAAATAATAAACACCGATAGCACCACAGTAGGTTGATGTTATAAGCAAGTGTTCATGAAACCGAGTAAATGTTGCAATCACCTCACAGAATGTACAATCCCCTCTGTAGCACGTGGGAATGTGTTTGTGTTTTGACAGTTATGGGGAAAGATTGAGTTGTTTATTTCAACAGCTTGTTGCCTCTACTGTATGTGTACCAATTAAGATGCTGGATAACCTCACAGTTTGATCTCAGCGGCTGCGAAAACTGGGTGATTGCTGATGTCATGTTCTTCCGAGGCAGCAGGAAATTTCATCATTGTTATAGAATTGACTTTGATCGTTTGGCGTCCACACACCATCAAAGCCTCGCTTGCTCAGGGACAAAACACACACACATTCACACACACTGCCTGTCACGTAAATAGTGAGCACGTACCACAGGTATACTGTCAGTAATAAAGCTATTGATCACAGGGATTGTCTGTCTCTTAGGAATACATGCCAGTGGATTAAGACGCCTGTCTTCTAGTCCACGTTTCATGCACACTAATTAGAAGAGACAAAAACGCTTGTGGGGTGTGGTTACAGTGTCATATGCATTAGTCAGAGTGTGTGCTCTAACAGTGTTGATGTTTGTAAGACCAGCTTTAGGGCTTTGTTACCAGACCCATATCAGTCCAGTCTAGTTTGGGCAGTAATATAGGTATTTTTTATTTTTTTTTTTGTACTGTTGTGTTTCAGCTGTTAACTATTGATTTTTTCTAGTTGTGGCTAGGCGCTTACATCAGTCACATAGAACAAACACAAAAAAAGCAAACATAAAACTTCAATGTAATTAGCAGCTTATGTTGCAGTCATTGCAGGAGTATGCAAACCAGAAGGTCTGCTTCGAGTCTGAAAGCATCTGGCTGAGGGAAGTGAAGAAGAAAAGTGCTAACTGTGTTCTGGAGCTAAATTCTTCCTATCTAATTTTGGTAATGTGTGTTTACTGTGGCCTGTTGAAATCAGCATCTGAACAAAGGGATATTTCACATTTAGTTTTTCATTTTGTTGTAATTAAAACTTTCTGTATAAAGGGGAAGTATTTCTCAATGTGTGGAAGAACCTCAGTGAAGTTTTCTTCTTCTTCTGTTGTGTTTCGACAGACGGTCAGAGGAGGAAGTGGATATGGACAAGGTGACGGCTGCCATGGTGCTGACGAGTCTCTCCACGAGCCCACTGGTGAGGAGTCCACCTGTCAAAGTCAGCGGTAAGTAACATGACTACAGAATGACCGGTGAAGTGAGGATGCTTTAGATGAACGTTTGGTTTAGATTTGTCAGCCCTTCTCTCCAGCTGCTAATAAAGCCAGATTTTATTAAAAGCGAGCACAAAAGAAGTTGCTCATCCTAAGCCAATAATTTGTACGCTCTCCTGTAAACTGTCTTTTCATTCCCTCACAGCTGTTATCTTGTGAATGCATGTAGAAGCTTAGGTTGATAAATTACTGCCACCTGCTGTGCCGTAGGATTGTCTCATCAGTGCTCCAAATCCACAGCAAAGCACAATGAGTCTGGATCGGTGCCACTCGACAAAGTGGCGGAAATCCAAAGTGCCCCCGTAACTGCAATCACACGCAACCGTTTAAATAGCCTGTGCAACCAACCGACTGTCCGTCCAACCGAGCAGACAAGCAACCACCAGGCACACGTTATCACGGTCACACACACGGTCAGATGTTAAATGTACATCACATACATCATGCACACATGCACAAATTGGATTTTAAATACCAGTTGTACAGTAGTTGTCTTAATGTAGTCATACACATGTCATAGTTATGTATGCATGTTTGACATCATACAATGTGCTTTTACATCATTGCACACAGAACATTCTCATGCACAGTGCACAGTTTCAAGCTCAGCGATGGTTGACATTTTTCCTCATAATCTACCATATGATTGTTAACAAAAAGCTCATTGCATCAATAGTGCTTCATTTAGCCATATTGTTTCTTGTTCTGTACCTCAAAACCGACAGAGAAAACTTATTGTTGAGAGATACTGACACAAATGCACTCTGATACACCTCAGACTCTCGCCAAAGTTTCCCCAGCCTACATCTTCACAAACTGAAATGCCTTTTTGTAGCTGATATTCAAAAGAAGCATTCCTTTGATCTAAGAAAAACAAGACCTTGGAAGTGTCTTGATAGAATCACAGAATAGGAAGGTAACCTTTTATTTTCTGGTGTCACAGTCAACAGTAGTTCGGGGAGGCTCTTTCATGTGAAGTGCAAATAAAGCTGTCTGAACTGAATTGAATGTTTTGATTGCATCCTTTTTTGGTGGTTGCGGCATTGAGAAATATGACTAAGGAAGTTAGACGTATTGTTAGATTGAGTCTCATGCTCTGTCTCTCATCACTTTCTCTTCCTCCCTCTATTTCTGCCTTTCTGTTCACCTCCTGTCTCTTCAGAGGGTCTGAGCGGTTCATGGAAGGACAACGGCTCAGCGGGACCTTTCACCCCGTCGAGCAACAGCTCCTCAGGGGGCTACTGGAGCTGGTCGGCTCCCAGCGACCAGTCCAACCCCTCCACACCTTCCCCGCCACTCTCCGCAGACAGCTTCAAGCCCTTCCGTGTGCCCAGCCTGGGAGGGGTGGGACCTGGCCCGGCAGGACCTGAAGACCCCAGTCTGGATGAGCAGGACGGCAGCAGCCTGCTCTTTGATGAGCCAATCCCTCGCAAGCGCAAGGTGAGTGCCCTAAACCAGTTAAAATGCTGGGATGCCAGTTCTAACCCTATATGCTGCAACTCCAAAACAGCAACATAAAAATCAAGTACAGTGGTCCCTCGCCATATCACGGTTCACTTTTCGCAGTCTCATATCGTGGATTTTCCGCTATATGGCGGTATCTTGAGGTATATAGGTATTTTTATTATTGTGGTGAGCTATGTAGAAGAACAATGCTGGAGAAAGTGTATCTGACTTTTATGCACGCTATAATCGGCAGATGCTTTTATTTTGACACACAGATCTCATCAAACTAGTAAATGTGGCAGGAAGTCATCAGACACACTTCACACTCACGGTCCTGACAACATAACACTTAACCAAACTGACTATGCTGACTAAACTTCAAAAACACAATAAAACACAAACACTAATAACATTGTAACACTAACATAAACCACAATAATTACATTTAAACCCCTAACACCCTGAACTCCCAGGATGTATTGCAGCACAACAGTTTAGTCAGAGAACGGCTCTGCGATCGCTACATTATGTTAATTATTTGTGCATTAAAAAAACAAGCATTTTCTATCCTAAATACGTGAAAACAATATAAAAAATAAATTGAATTGAATATTTAATTGAAATTAAATGTGTAGCGTACAGCACTGGTCGCTGGTCACCCCTGCAATAGATGAGGGACCACTATACATACAGACCAGACTAGTTGCAGCACCGCTATTGTGTGATTGGGAAGCCATAAAATCTTAACTTATCTTGTTCTTACCATTACACAGCACTGCACTTTGTCTGAGCAGGCTTACACAAACTTTTTTCCCAAAAGCTCTGTTGTTGTATTCATGCTAAAATGCCTCGCTGCCATTTCTTGTTTTCAAAATGTTTTGTTGCATGAAAAATAAATAAGCAAGAAATTGCTTTGCATTTATAGAAAGTAAACGTGGAAAGAAAAAGATGCATTTTCAGATAAAGCCAGCTTAAAATAGTCAAGGTCTGAGTACGTTATTTTAAAAAGCTATTTCCTCTACGGCTGCGAGGTCCAATTAATTTGGCCAGTTACCACTTAATCCTCAGAGAAAAAACTGTGGTTTTGCAGTCGTGACCTTTAGCTTCCCAGAAGGTTCAGAAATGGTCACGGCAGTACTTTAAGAATTTCTTTAGGTGCACTGTGGAGCGCTCATACATTCATGCATTAAACATACCAGCAGCAGTTCTATTGACAACAGGCAGATCTCATGATATAAAAAAAGGTTATGAACTTGTTTCTGAAATGCTGTCACTTGTATGTGAGCCGGTTGATTTCCTTCTTCAGAATGCTGAAATATTAACCGTTGTAATAAAGATTCTGACTGAAAATGGGGCAGAAAAGGACATGCAACCTTTTGCTCCTGTGGTAGTTCTCAGCCCTGGCTCGACACTCTTTTTTCCTCATGCATCTTTTTCCTTTGTATCATTTCTACACACCTCTTCCAGCTCATCGAATACACAGCTCACTGTCACTCATTATATTTTCAGATGTATATTGTGTTGCTCTCGCTTTCTCCCTTATGCCATGTGCTAGTTTGCTGACGATACCATCCATCCCATCTTTTCCTTCCCTCACCCTCATTCTCCCCCGCTTCCTCTCGCCTCTCTCTTTATGTGTATGTCCTCCCCAGACAGTTGCCCTTCATAATTACTCCTCAGCCTTCACATGCAGCCGCTCCACCAACAGCAATAATGATTTTAATACCTGGTACAGAAAACTTAAAGATTCTGCCGGCCTCACGTGTCCTCTCAGAATCGATAAATGCTCTTGGCGCCGCATCGGCACACACTGTACTGTATTAATTGGGGACTCATCACAAAGAAGAGAGATAGAAGGGGGAAAGAGGGAAAGGGATAAAGGTTACGGATGAAAAATTAAGAGTGACTATCAGGAATTACCAGAGAAACAAAGAAAGATTGTGGATGGCAACAAAAACAGCTTCTCTCAACGCTTGGACACCAGTGTTGACATAAATAAGCGCGCAAGCTATATGTGCAGCGCCAGGGTTTGACATGAAATTATCTCCAGGCCCCCCTTGTTTCTCTCTTGGCAACACAATACCGTTTGAAGCTCCCCATTTAATTAACAGTGAAATGCTTCTTTAAAGGGAATAGCATGCACGCACACACACACACACACACACACACAAACATACAAAATGAGCTTTTGTTACGCAAAGACAAAACAATGCACAGGGGACAGATGATTGTTGTGCTTGTGTGTGTCTCAGAAAGGAGGAGGCTGATTTATAAAAAAACACGTCTTGTCAAAATTAAATCAGCGCCTTAAACAATAGTTGGATAGACGGGCCTATAAGACCGTCTATGATGGCTCAGAGTGGGGGAGCAGGAGGGCAGAAAGGAAGCTTATAGGGCTTTTTATTCCATGAAAACAATATACTGCCTCCCTAGGAAGGCGGTGGTGTAATTACAGTAGATAAACAGTACAGTAGGATATAACATACAGGAGCGTTGCCAGCATTGTGCTCAGTAAAGCTCTAGAGGAAGATGCTATCGTATGACTATATGTCCATTTTGCACATTCAAACTATAGTAAAGATGACGCATGCAGTGTGAAATTGTTTAAATCCTTTATGCAGGGAATGTTTACCTATGCAATGTGATTTGACCAGCACTATCAACATTTTAGTAGCAGAATAACCACTAAAAAGAATGGCACCATCAGCTCTGGGAAAAAATCTAAAAATCTCATCCCAGGTCACATCTCAGCTACTGAACTTCAGCTTCTCTTTCTGTCTCGATGTCATGGTTGAATACTGAAGCTTCAACTGGTCCACAACAAATGACGGGACATTTCTCTGGTTGGTGTGTGTCGCACTATAAACACATTTAGTCATTCCTGCCAGTTTAGTTCTAAAGGTATTGTTAAGTCAGCATGACAGCTTTCATCATTTTATTTGTGTTGGGTGAATTACTGCAAAACTAGGCATCATGAAATCAAAGAATGTAAAAAAAAAAAAAAAAAAAGTATACATTTTTCCCCTTTTTTTCTTGAAAGCAAGACACGAGAGGTCATTTACAAAAGAAATTTGTACACAGCACCAAATGGGACTTAAGTGTTTCCAGAAAAGTGATAAATTCTTAAGTATGCAGTAGTTTTTTAGTGTATGAGTGACAAGATAACACTGTTTAGAATAACCATTATTCATATTGTCCCTACTGGTGCGACTACATTTTTTAATTTCTGACACACTCTAACCACTTAAAGAAATCATTTAGTACTTAAGAAAGCAAGACCTAATTTTATTACTCTGTTCATACTGTTGTGCGGTCGCTCATAGAGCTGATGAGTTTGAATTATGCGCTGATAGTTGAGCCACCTTGAAGAGACATAACCACATCAATCCTGTTCCTCTGTAATCTTGAGTTGAGCTCAGGGAATCTGTCTGCACACTTTGTAGTGTCAGTGATGATGGTGGCAGATAAGGAAGGTGACATCCGCAAAGGTGAGAAATTTGCTTGGTAATGATTTTCTGTTGTTTATTCTGCAGTTAAGAAGGAAGGCTGTCTTTGAAGTCGGTATCAGAACATCAGTGAAAGTCGTCTGTTGTGTGTTTTTTTTCCGGCAGAACTCCATGAAGGTGATGTTCAAGTGCCTGTGGAAGAACTGCGGCAAGGTCCTGAGTACCGCTGCTGGCATTCAGAGACACATCCGCACCATCCATCTGGGGTAAAACACCAGCACACACATACAGATCGTAGCTGCAGTCCGTTCAGAGCCTTTAAAACGGCTCTACCACTTCAATTCTGACTCCTCCGGGCTCCTTCATTGTCAAAACAACAGATTAATGGCTTATGGATTATTAGCACAGTAGCACGCTCTGCTCAGGATGTAAGAGGGGAGGTGACAGGTGAACGGAAAATGAGTGAAGCGGAGAACACTTATATTGGACGGATCAGACATTTATTACGCCATTTAAGTGGAGATTGACATTAATGTTGAAGTGGGGCAGAGGTCTGATGTGATTGCATTGACACCATTTGTGTCGGAGTCACTGCAAAGCTCCTCTTTAGTTCTCTGCATTTCTGTCCATCATCCCTCACTATCTGAATCCCCTTCAGGCGTAACTGTGACTCCGACTGCAGCGACGGCGAGGAGGACTTCTACTACACGGAGATCAAGCTCAACACCGACTCGGTGGCCGACGGGCTGAGCAGCCTTTCCCCCGTGTCGCCCTCCATCCTCTCTCCCCCGCCTCCTCCCCCGTCTCCTCTCCCTTCTCTCAGCCAGCTGCCTGACTCCCACAGACCCCAGCAGTCCTCTGACACCAAGGAGCCTCACGCCGGCGGTGCCACCCCGCTCAGCCGCTCTGCGCCCAGCGCTCTCTACCTCATCCACACGGACCACGCCTACCAGGTGAGAGTGCAGGCTCAATCCCGATCTCCACACTCACACACTCTAAGGAACAGGCACCCAGACAGCTCAACTGGTTGAGCAGGCTACCCATAAACAGGGGCTATAGTCCCCAACGCAGTGGCCTGGGTTTGATTCCAGCTCACGGCCCTTTGTTGCAGGTCTTCCCCCATTCTTCTCCCTACTTTCCTGTCAGCCTCTCTACTTACCTGTCCAATAAAGCCAACAAAAGGACAAAAAAATAACTTAAAAAAAAAAACCTCTGAGGAACATTCCTGCTAAGTGTGTGAGGGCTTGAAGTTGTCCTACTGTCAGATCATCAAGTGAAAGAGAGCTCTGATCTGATGGGACTTTTCAAAGCTACTATGCAGCGTTTCTGCGACTACAGATCTGTAGACGTTCCTTAGAGACATGCCCTAGTTTGTTGCAAAATTGGTGACATATATAAGTAGTTGTCTTGCCCCCCCCCATAAAATGTACACAACCCAAGCATGAATGTAGTGTGAGGAAGAAATTCACCAGGGAGTTTATGTGTAAGTGGCAACGTCTGGCTGTTCACTGTTGCGGTTACTTATTGCATGTTTGTATGATTCTTTACTAGTTTGCTAAAATGTATAAGTACAGGAATGGCACAGACAGGATGTGATTAACTGGGCTGCTGATCAGACTGCAAGTACCAATTCTCCTGTTTTTAAATGCTAATGCAATGTGCTTCCTTTTTACTCCACAGCGGAGTTATGTGACGATCAGCATATATTTGTCTGTTTTTCTTTCTGGGGGCATTAATAGATTTGAAATGGTGAAACTAAATGAGCTGCCGCGTGTCAACTTCCCCGTGACCTACACTTCTCACCAGCTGCTCTGGCTTCAAACAAAAAACCAAGAAGAATTTTTTAAAATTGAATGTTATTGAATGTGCCTTTCTGTATTTTTGTGTTCTTGCATTGTGCATAATAAGTTCATCCACAGGCTTTAAACGGTGCAGGTTTAGAACAAAGGTTAGGTGCTGTGTCCGGTCCAGATTTGGAATGAAATGCTCACAGGGTCTAAGAATCAGACTAATTCCTCGGTAGGTTTTCTGTGGGTCAGACGGGGAACAATCTGCGGTGCTAATGAAATCACAATGTGAGCGACAAGCTCCTTAAACAAAGTTAGTTTTTGACGGTATGGTCAATATTTGTGCAATTCTTCTGTCACTGAAAGAGGAAATGCTCTTTTAAGATGCATTTTACATTGAATTTTTACATTGAACAATTTGAAAGTTACTTTTTCAATGTTGAATACAATCTTTTTATTTTTTTCTCATTTTGGTTATTGGAATTTTCAGGGAAGGTCACAAATGACACAAGGAGCACCTGATTAGATTTTGGCAGTGATGCGGCTTATAGTCTGGATCCACAGATTAGATTTGTTTCTGTATCATTGTGAGATAGTGTCAAGGCGTCACTGTAACTATGACAACGTGAATGCTACATCAGCTGCCTGCTGACGATCACATGATTGCGATCCTACTACAAATCCACTGATGCGGACTTATCGGTACTTATCCGTCTGAAGTCATACGACTGAGCAGCCTTGGCGGAGTGCTGCGCTCGCTGAGTGCTTTTCTTGTTTACCATTTCAACTCAAACAGTACAGCTCTGACAGCAGTTATGTCTGTGAGGGTCTAGTGTTGAGGCTTCAGGGTGGAGATTGGACCATAAACACACACTCATTCATTCATCTTTTATTTAAACTCACAGTACACACCTACATGTTGGTGTCTGTTCATGTAAATGTAGGTGAATGGACACACAACAGCAGATTTATCTGGCCAACACACAGAATCTTCTTCAGAGAACTGGAAGCCCGTTATGCCCTACGATCGCATGACATTTTACATCTATTTGCTCCTCGTGTTCGAACTGAAACGGGTAAAAAAGCTTTCAGTTCCTCTGCCCCCTCTGCTTGGAATGCCCTCCAATCTGAACTGAAATTGTCAAAATTTGTTTAATTGGAAGCCTTCCGCTCTATTTTAAAATGCCGACAACGGAAATTCTTCGAACAGTGCCTGTGTTCTTAAATTATTACTGTAAAAATAACTCCTGTATTTTATGTATCTAATTGCTTGTATTTAATATTTTAGTGTTTGTTGTTGTTATCTGTCTGTTTTTTTGTTTACTTTGAATATTTGCTGCTGCCTCTCTTGGCCAGGTCACCCTTGTGAAAGAGGTCTTGATCTCAGTGGGTCTTCTAATCTGGTTAAATAAAGGTCAAATAAATAAATTAATTTTAAAAAATCACATATCAGTGTGAATCAGGGCTTTCATTATATTGATGATGCTTCACGGTGTTTATAAACACATCAATGATGTCACACAGACTTGTGGTCCCTCACTCCCGTTAGCAGCTGTGCTAACAGTTGTGCTATATCAACACACAGCAGCAGCTTTGAATAATTAATTAGACACAATGACACACATTACACAACTATTTT
Organism: Amphiprion ocellaris; assembly: GCF_022539595.1. NCBI lineage: Eukaryota > Metazoa > Chordata > Actinopteri > Pomacentridae > Amphiprion > Amphiprion ocellaris. The sequence continues at coordinate 8,282,418 of NC_072780.1, forward strand.
GACTCATACTGTATGTCAAATAACTGCCAATATCCACATTATTCGCTCTTTATTACTATTTTTACATCATTTTTACATCCCTGTATCTGATATTTTTGTAGAGCTGCATGTTTCACCACCAAATTATGTATTAAAGCAATCTATTAAAAACAGACTTGTTCCTACTAGTCCCTGTATAAAATGTGTTTGCTCAACCCTGTACCTGTTTTTCTTTTCAGCCTCACCAAAACAAGATAATAATCTAATGTGAAATACAATTTGCAATTAAAGTAACAAGGCAAGTCAAAGAGAGCCAGACAATACAACCAATAAAAACACTTCACAAAGAACAAAATGATTTGGAATTCAGGGTTTGGTGAATTAAAAAATGATTAATAGGAATAACAGCAACCACTAACAGAAATAATAGATTTTCCACTTTCCATTTTGGATAGAAGCATACAAACAATGTGTTTGACTTCTGCTTCAGGCCACGGCTCCGGTGTCCATCCCGTCCAGCACCAGTAACTCGGCCGGCTCAGCCTGCACCAGCTTCACTCCCACCAACAGCTCCAGTTTTAGCATCTCCTGGCAGTCGCCTCCCGTTACTTTCACGGGGAACACGGTGAGGAATCTCGAATGCAAGGCCGAGCAGTTTATTCACTCATTGTTTTCTGCTTTTCACGATCGCGCTCCTGTCGTCCCTGTTCAGGTGTCTCCCAGTAAAAGCCAGGGGTTCGGTGAACAGCGATCCCAGACCATCGCTGTGCTGTCATCCCCTCCCAGAGCCACCACTGCCCTCAGGTACTGAACCCTCAGAGCTCACTGGGTCTTATCCGACATGTGCTTGATAGCTCTAATTAAAGGCAGACGTAACAAAGACACCATATCTGAGTCAGTGCGTCTAATGTAACTTTCTACTTGAGCTTTTCTGACTTCATGTCACCTCATGTGGTGAAAATAAAAATTGGAATATTGTATTGCTGAACCACCTCCTCTCATACTTTGTCTGAAATACCCAGTTTTTATCTCACTTAGGCTGCCTTCCTGAAAATGCCAGTCTGATCCAATTGATCAGCTGGGCCAATGAGACCAGTTTAATGTTTGTTATGCACCATGTCCTCAGATTTCTGACTATAGGCAGAGAGACGTAGCTCTTACACCAGCAGCTCTAATGTTTAAATAATGTTGGACTGCGAGAAAGCTGCTACTTCTTTGTTTGAGGTTGTGCCAAAGTAGCTACTAGACAGATGACAAAACTCATTGTTTGGATCATATCATGGCTTTTGAGTCATGGACCAGATCATTTTCAGATAAGGAAATAAGAGCAGACAGATAGCGCCATGACTGTCATTGTCAACTGTTTTTAATAAGCTCTATTCATATGAAATGCTGTATTGTATCTTGTCACTGCAACTCTGCATTTAAATTTAAGGAGTTATTAGTCATGGAGATGTTTCAATGCTGTTTATTTGTCTGTTTGTTTGTCTGCAAGCAGAATTACTCAAAAACTGCCAGGCAGTGATCTGGATCACTTCGTATAAAACTGAGAGAGTATTGGCAGAGGAACGCTCTCTCCGAGGGTCCTTTTAATTACTTCACTTTATGAGAATCAAACTTTGTAATTAATATGCTGATCACATGCGTGCTGAACAGTGGGTGGAGATCCGCACAATTCATGGATCAGCGATGGTCCATTACATCACAGGATGTTATGCAAATGTCTTGCATAAATAAAGAAGCCCCGATTTTAAATGGGGTTTTTCAGACAGGTAGCTAGCAGTGATTTCTGTGGGAGACAATAACTGTCTTTGGTGTGGACCATAGACTGTATAATAAAGATGGATGTAGCTACCGTGACGTCACTTGTTGGGTTCTGCACTGAGAAAATGAAGCCCGGATTTTGCTACTTCCTGGTTGCCATCTTGGATTTTTGGAGCCAGAGACGAAAAAAGATTCTCAGCAGTGATTGGTCAGACTGACTGAGAGAAGAGGACTCTACCTGGCCACATTTACCGCTTTCTGTTTACCGACGCTGCTACTCACGTTAGCCTCCAAAAGTGGAACTAAACTCTTCTCTGGTCGACACACACAGACATAAACTCCATCAGCATCTAGAGTTCATGGCACACATTATACCTGAAGCTAGAGCTGCATATAAAATGCCGTAAAAGCAGCACCAATGAGAAAATAAACATTTACTTACTGAACTATCAGAGTCCTTTCAGTGTCCGCTGGTAGAATCGGCCGAAGGTAGTAAACTGGTTAAAACAAGTCAACGGGCCGAAAAACTGTCTGTGGAAAATGTTCTATTGCTACTAAAGCTGGACCCGAATATCCAAATATTTGATCATTGTGGTGATATCCGAATATTGATCCGAATGTTAGGAGTACAACCCCCCCGGTCGTCGGCGGCACCGAGTAGCTGCTTTACCGTCATTAAGCATTGGTATATCACAGTCTTGTGGACTGCAGTGACCTCTGGGTCAGCGTTACTTTTCATTGGCCAGTTGCTTGGCTGTATCACGCGGACCTACCAACTCTGACATCACCAGAAGACAAAATGCCAAAGACGGAGATATCCATGCTAATGCTAATGCTCTAGGACTCTGCATATTCGAATAGTCATCACTAATTGGGTCCAAATATCCGGAGCCCAAAAATTGCTACTCAGACCAGCCCTTGCTGCTGCACTGATAAATAAACTAACTGTTATTATATCTGGATTCAATCCAAATGAGGAGAACGGAGTTTACGGTGAATGAGCGTCTCGGCTGCCTGACCTGTCAATCATTCCAGACCAGATTGTAATCAGGTTGCCCCGCCCCCTGACTTTGCAAAACTTTAACGCTTTATATAAAATTCAGTATTGATTTATTTTCAGATCTGCCAGTTGATCTCTTGTTTTGACCATGAAAACTAACAAAAAAAATCCTGAGCCGAAGAAAAGCAGTCTATTGAGTTTTAGTTTTTATCTGTGGAGCTTTTTGGAACCAGCCCGTCGGACAGAGTGGTACTGCAAGTTTTTGACACTTCCGGGTAGACTTCATTTCTGGAGCCAGGCGCTGCATCCATCTTTATCATACAGTCTATGGTGTGGACTTTGTAAGTTTGCAGATCTTTTACCAGAACAAACCCAGAAAGCACAATATGGGCTCTTTAAAGTTAATCTGTAACAGGAGTTTAGCATGTTGCCATGATTTCTTGCCACGGCGTTGAGTTTTATGTCTAACCACGGCTTTCTGCTAGTTTGGTGCTCATTACATTGTTAATGATTCTCAATCTCCTCTCTCCAGTCGGAAGGTGCGCGGCGAGGGGAAGAAGTGCCGTAAGGTGTACGGGATGGAGAACCGCGACATGTGGTGCACCGCCTGCCGCTGGAAAAAGGCCTGTCAGAGATTCACCGACTGATCGTTCTCCGCCACTGCAACGGCCCGCCACTCCAACAGGCGCTGCGTTTTTTTCGCCAGAGAAATGCGGAATGGGCATCGTTTTGCATGCGTTTGGTTTTCTTCAGCTCAAAATCACAACTTGTCCGTCAAAGCTCTGGCTCTGTGCCCCCCCGTTCTGGCTTCTCCCAGCTCCACTGAACCATTCCAGCTGTTGAAGCAGCTGTAGGATGGCAGAGTCACCTTTTACATTGTCATCCAGGATTCCCAGTACATTCCCTTCATTCCCAGTTGTGGGAAAAACCCCAGTGCAGCTAAACAGTGTAAAGAAAAAAAAAAGTAGATCTAAAGGTTTCTGCAGTTTTTTATGTTGAGTTCAGTGTTGCATCTTTCTATGTTTTGTACAGCTCTGGTTTTTAAATGGAAAGTCTAGTCAAAGAAGGGGTCCAGAAAAAAGGCCAAGAGCTTTTTTTTGTGTGTTTCGTCGAAAGAGTTAAAAAGAAATCTTCACTTTTTTATCCAAAAAGAAGAATCGGCCTGTTTGCTGAAGTGTTTGCAGAACATTATGAAAAAGCATGGAGGGAAAAGCTTGCAGTTTTTGTTCTTCCTTCAACTTGTTCATCTATTTGTTTTATTTCTGGACTGTTTTGAGGTGATTTTTCTAATATCACCACCATCACAGCCTCTCCTGGCCCCTCAACCCTCCTGACAGCCCCGAGGGAATGTATGGCAGAGCCAGGAAGGGCTGCTTGACAGGTAGAAGAAGGAGGGGCATACAAGGTGAATGATCAATGCAAAAAAGAAACAATTCACAGTCAGGGAAAGTAGATGGACCATAGCGGTGATTTACCACAGCATCCAACACACACACAGGTATTACCACAGAATCAAAGCAGAATATTATGTCACTTTTTATCCAGTTCAGTCGTTTTCTTTGTTTCATCAGGGATGTGATTCTAAAGAAAGCAAAAACCAGCAGCTTCAACTTGTGGTTATACTGTATGCAGCACTATCTCAACAACTTCTCTCTTTCATCACACATGACAACTTTGCAACCAAAAACTCCTTGATGTCGTTCTTTTATGTTTTTGGTTTTTGTTAAGGTGCCATGTTTAGCGTTGTTGATGTAGTGTTTGGTTTTTTTCTCTCTTTTTTTTGGTGAAACCAAGACTGTTTACCTACCTGCTAAACAAAGTGTGTTTAAAGACCTTCCTGAGAGCACTGGAAGTCAGCAGCATGTGATGCCATAAAAAGATCTTTCACCACCGCCCTCCTCCTGAACCAACTTTTATACTTTCCCAAAGGGAACAACAAGTTTGTGTTTACGTATCTTGATGATCTGTTAACCAAAGGAGGAGGGCTAAAAACCAAAAGTGAGACACTTGCACTGTATTTGTGTAACGGAGCACCTGGTGCATTTGTGGTTAGTTTTAGAAAGTTCAAAATGTTCCAATCTTCCTCCATATTTCCAATTTAACTGCTTACTAAAAGAGGTACAAACAATATGTGCTCACCCAGATGTAGCCTCCGTTTTAAACCATCGAAAGTACTTGATTACTCCTTTGTTGTTAAGCGTGAAAACTTCACTCACTTGGCAACATGCTAGAAAAAGCTTTGGACAAGTTTTCAAAAGAGTCCGCAAGCTTTGTTACTGATGAAGTGGAAAGAGGTCAAGATTGTAAAAAATGATCTGATTTGTCATTTGAATTTCAGCCTCCTTGTTGGCCCAAAAGCAGGAAACAAAAAGGCCAAATAGTTTACACATGTGGACCAACTCTTGTTACCCGAGGCTCCATTTCATGTTCAAATGAAGACCAACGTGTCTCCCAACCGGCACCTTGTTCCTTTGGTTTCTGCATTTACTCTGCATTATGTGATGTTTTGTTCGAATGCATGCTTTGTTACTGTCTCTCTCACACACACACACACACACACACACACACACACACACACACTCGCACAGCATCATTTTACACCAGATTTATTTCAAACCAACACCAGCTAATAAACTCACACCCCGCTCGCCCGTTTTAAAGTACAGTACTTCCGCACACGAAAATCGTAGCTCTCTTATGTTTGCTCAGCTGTTTCTATTTTGTCTGTTCTTTTTGTTTCTTCCTGTATATATGTAGTTCTTGTATTTTTTTTTTTTTTTTTATGATCGGTTATCTCGGTCATTACATCTGCCACCTTATGAACAAGACAGGTTAGAGTGTGATATTTTGCGCGAGGAAATAATGTACTGTCGAATCTGTCTGGCTTCTGTTGTTTTGAGTCTAGAGCTAGCCTTAAAGTCACTCTTTGTGCTTCTTCTATGTCATTACATTGATGTTTCAGTAAGAAATATTTAGATTATCTCAAAACGGATTCGCCCTTGTACTATGTGAACATATTGTTTTAAGAAAAGACAAATCTATATAAGAAAAAAGATTTAAATTCAAAGCAACAAGAAGAGAAGACATTCATTTGGCTGTTTCTGTTGGATTCTTTTCTCATATACATTATATATACATATGAATATATATATTCTGTTGATGGATTTTGTTTTCATGTTCTGCTGAAGGAGATTCATAAGCGTAGGAGGACACCCCGGCACAATTTTCATTACGGACTAAGCTTGTTGTGCTCTTTTCAGTGTGACCCGCACGCTCCCGCCTGGAGCTCCTTCACGTCACGCTTCCCGCTGGCGGCGCCGCTTAGGGGTCGAAAACCACACTTGTTTAAAACCTTTATCTTATTTCCAATTCTCCTCTCCCTGTGTCACGCCGGCTCGCCTGCAATTAGTTTGATTGACGTCTCGATGTGTTTGCGCCGGTGTGTGTGTGCGCTAGCTCGCTGGCCGTCTCTTGTGTGTGAGCGTGAAGGAGCCCCGGGCGAAAGTATGCGGGGCTGAAGCTCGACGCCCCCCTCCCCACCCTCCGAAGCATCGCTACGGTTCCTCTCGAGGAGCTACATACCTTTTATGAAATGGCCCGTGGCGTTTCCCTGTCAGGCCGCGAGCGGGTCGAGCCCACTCCTGACAAACCAACACTCTGCGGTTCAAGCATGTCTTTGTTGGTGAAGCCCTCGGTGGCTGGATGTGGCTGATGCTGTTTGTTACTCCATGCACTCCCCCCCCCCCCATCACTGTGGTGCTTTATGTTGGTGTTCGGAACCACCCTCCTCCATTGATGTTGGGAAAACCCTGATCCGGTCAGGGCTCTGTCCAGGAACAAGTCCCGGCGTTAGTTCAGATCATTCAGAGGTGCTGGCTAGACCGGATACTTCACGGCAGCATTTCAGGGCAGCTAATTCTACTAGAAGTTCTCTCTGGATTCTTATCCTCGGTCAGTGTTGTGTTGATTTGGCCAAAATAAGCTCATTTATCATTTAATCCAAATTACCTCAAAAGGATATCTGCTGCCGTATTTGTCGAACCTGCCCAGGGATTTGTTTGTGGACTGCGGCCCGGCCTGAGAACATCTCGGTTTCATTCACTGCCGGCGGCACAAAGCTGGCCTTTAGCATGACGGTGCTTTCAGAGACACTCGGCCCGGGTCTGCGCCTGCATCCTGTACATGCTGGTGCTGCGACCTCGGCGGAGGAGGGGAGAAATGCAGGTGCTATAAAAACCCCCACGCAGTGCTGTTTCTCCCGTGTGTCCTCTGATCATATTAACTCCATTTTGTACACATTGTTGATGCTGTAGAACATGAAAATAAAAAACACCCTGCCTCAAGCCTACCAAGTGTCCAGACACGAGTTAGTGAGTGGGTCGCCCTGGAAAGAAAACCTGTCTCTCCTGATCATCGGTTTTGATGGTTTTGTTTTGTGACATGTACTGATTATTGTCTCTTATTTCATCACGAAATATTCAGACATCAGGTAATTTAGTGTTAAATGCAAATTCTTATGAGCGAGCGTGGATGTAGTCAAACAATAAAAATGCTTAGAAGTTGAATTTGGAAGTAACTGTTCATAAAACTGTCTTTTACTCGCTTCTGCTGGAGCTTTTGATCCACCTCACTTAGTCTTAAACTATAGATTGGGTTAAATGACTCAGTCTGCCAGGATTTCGTGGGTGTTTTTTGAGATTGTTGCGGCCTAAAATGCCTGAATTCGTGGCAGCTTTTCTAAAAAATTGTGATGTAAGTTGTGACGTTTTACACATATTTGTTGTGATGAAATTGCGGGAGACAGTGACAATTGCTAATGAATTGCATTTTTTCAGCTTTTCGAACGTGTTTCAACATTTTAATTGGAAATGCTTATTCCGAAACTTATTCTTTAACACTCTCCAACCCATTTACACAACCTTCGCACACCACGGTGGGAAATTAGCAGCAGCCAGAAGCTGGTTTAACATGAAGTGGTTGGTAGATTTAAGGCACTAAATGATCATTTACTATTAGTCATATTTGGACATATCTGTCAGCGGCTTAAAACATGAACTTCCCATCCTGGTGCACACTTTTTCACACGCACGCTCACAGCTTGTCACGTCAGTTAACAAGAAAAGCACTCAGAGCGCAGTATGTGCGACGCAGTGACGTACATGCGTTACGTTTGCGCTGGGGACTGCTGGCCACAATTGCGGAAAAGTTGCGATGATTGGACAAAATTGCAAGGTTGCACAGAATTCACGGAGATTGGTTGAATTTGCGTGAATTGAATTCCTGGAGGGACTGATCAAAACATACTTAAAATGGCCACAGCGAAATGTAAAGTTTAATTTCATAATAATGTATTGTTGGATTATTCATTCGTCAGTAAGCATCAGTAATATTGCTGCCAATAAAAACAATTCTAATCTTGAATATATTCCCTACTGCCAGGTAGCGTCAACAACACGTTGTTTTTTTTTCTGCTCAAATTCATACGTAAGTAGAGATCTTACTTAAAGAGCTGATGAAGACCATGTGATGCAGTCAAAAGCTCCAGATTGACTCAGTAAAAGGTCAATAACTTAGTTTTTTTCTGTCAACCAACATCCAACCTCATTTTCTTGATTTTTTTCGTATCAGTAAACCAGCCACCTGTAGAGTCATCTGTTTTTTTCCCCATTTGTTCAAAATTTGGCACAAATAGGGAAAAAACACAGATGACTTTAACAAAACTGCAGCGTCTTTGGCGTTCCAAAACATTAAACTCTTCTCCCATCAGATGTTGTAGAAATGTCAGGAATGTTGGATAATTTCATTCTGTTTGGGGCCAGAAAACCCCAAACTGCCAGACAAAGCAAGATCACGCCGCTCATCATTTTACTCCCAAACTGACAAACTAATGATGCCAAACACGCCATATGGCAGCATCCTCTTACTCTGATCATCTAACTTATTCATATTAAACTGATCTCTCAGCCCTGAAACCTGGAGGGGAGGCAGAGCGGCTAAACATGAGCTCCAAAATGATCTGCCATTATAAACATGTGTTCGCGCAGCAGAATTAAAACTGTGGCATCAAAGGGCCACAATAGGCAGTCTTGTTGCTCTGGAGAGAGTGATATGAATACTTATGAGGACTTTTTTTAATTATTTTCTCTCTCTAAGCGAAGCGGCAGCGGCTGGTCTGGCTTTTGTTCTCTGGCGTGTTTACTCCGCTGCTGCCTATTAAAGGGCTGAGCATTCGGCTGTGATTTATAAGCCGAATAAAACAAGATGGCATGATTCTGCTTATGGATGATATAAAAAATCAGCTCTTGGAGGTTACGAGGGGCCCTGTGCGTCCTCCGTGCACGGCGGTCCGGTGCGGTTACTGAGCGGTGACGGCTTTAACGGCAGTTCACGGTGTTGACAGTTTTACAAGGATTCCTGGTTTATGTACCTGATCCTTATTGAGATCAGTATTTCATACATGACAACACTTGTTTGTGACAAGAGGCTGACACTTAATATACCTTATATCATCCAACATATAGGTCAATATATGCTACAGTATATTCAGATTAAGCTACAGTACAGTATATCTAAGCTACAGTATCAGTGTGTATCAGTATATCGGTGTGATATCCCGAACTTTCTCCAAATTTCTGCCCTGTTTACATTTTCCTGTCAGCAAAGTGAGTCGTGCCTTCAGTCCGGAGGCCCTCTCAGGTCTGTGGTTGCAGATTAACCCTCCTGTTGTCCTCATTTACGGGCACCAAAAAATATTGTTTCCTGGTCTGAAAAAAATCCAAAAATTCTGCAAAAAAATTCCCCAAATTTCTGAAAATTTGCAAAACCTTCAGGAAGAAAATTCCAATAATTCCTTAAAAGCTTCCCTTAAAAATTTTATTCAAAAAAATCCCCCAAATTTGGCAAGAAAATTCTTGTAAATATTTTCAAAAAATGAGTAAAAAAATCTAAAGTGATTACATGTATATCAGTAGAACTTCTAATATTTTCTTAAGAACATTGACAACAAAAAATCAACCAAAATCCAGCGAAATTCGCTGGATTTTGGTTGATTTTTTTTGTCAATGTTCTTAAGAAACATTTTTAACATTTCTTTTTTTCCACCGAAAAATGTTCAAAAATTTCCCAAAAATGTTGAAAATGTGGACATCAGAAGTTTCACTGTGAAAATATTTTTTTTTTCACATTTTCAAACTTTAAAACGGGTCAGTTTTGCCCCGCAAGACGACATGAGGGTTAAGCTGGCCACCCACCTCTAACAGGAGATAAAACATGCGAGGAGGCTGTTATCTGGCCCACACAGACCCTTTAGCGTGGGCACCACTTGACAAACAGCAGGTGGCGCTCTGCTGAAGTCATGCGGCATCGCCTCGAATGACCCCGAGCGGAGATTGAGGAGGTGTGTGTCTGTTTCTAAAGCGCCCAGATCCTACCAACAGGTTTCTATGGCTACCATGACGTCTGGCAGGCTTGTGCGTCTTTGCTCCTTATGGGCTGCCAGTGCAGCGCCGGGGCGGCGTTGTTGTCAATTAAAAAGAGGAGAGGCCCTCCCTCAGTCCTCCATTCATTCAGGAATGTGAATAAGCAGGAGGGCGGGGCGGAGCGGCGGGTGGAATGGTTTCTGCAAACACTCTGGGGCAGCTTGGAGGTTTTTCTTTTGAGCATTAATGATTAAAAAGGAAGTCCTCGGTCTGCGTTTCCAGAATCCGCCTCACCCTCGTTTTCTTTGGAGGATTATATATGAATGTGCCTTGATGAGCGTAGAGTTTCTAACTCTGGAGGTGTGTTGCTGTGATATGCAGGCCTACAGCGACGGTGGTGGAATGTCTCTGGTGCTGGCTAGTCTGAGTTCTGCTCTCTGTATCTAGAATTCAAAGATTTGTGATACAAAGAATTGTCCTGTGAGTTGCGTTCTGAGGCCCCTTTGGCCCAATTTCTCGATTCCAGAAAGATGTTGCGAGATCTAAGAGTGACTTTTCTACTCTTTGCTGTAAACAGTTTTTTCGATCCAATCTTCTACTGTGTTTCAATGTGTGTTTTTTTTTCTCTTGTCTTTGCTTTCCCAAACATGACTCCTCCTCTCTCCCCTTTTGTATAAGGGCTTGTAGATAAATGTACGTCGATGTGAAAAATCGCTGTTGTGGTGCAATCTCTAAAAAAAAAATGTTTGGGAAATCAAGGGAGCCTCATTCAGCAAACAGCATGTGAAACAGTCGGTGAGGTGATCCATTTTTAGCGCCGAGCTGCTAAGTGGTTTCCACAGGAACCTGAAAAAGGCATCACTTGCATTCTGCGCAAAGGTGTTTGAATATTAATGCGTTTGAACAGGCAGACAGAAGAGAAACACTTTCATCAGCCTGAAACTCTGTTATTGGATTTAAACATTTGGAATATTAGCAACAGAGTTGATTATTTCAGGGTGTTTGTGGCGCAGCTCCTTCAGCTTTAAATATGCAACAGAGAGACTCGGCCTCTCTTTAAACTGGATCACCTCACTGGCTGTTTTATCTGATTACAATCATGTCAGACCTCAAGAACTCAATGACTGTCGCACTGGATTTTTACACACTTTTTTCAAACGGTATATCTACTGCTCTGGTCTAACTGTATTTTTAATACTGCATGTGCATGCAAATAAGGAAAATTATGGAATACATGACTTTATATAAATGTGCTCTATTTGTGCTGTGGCGACCATGACAGGGGTTGGGAGCAGCCAGTGTTGCCTTCAGTGTTTTCATTTTACACACACACACACACACACACAAATGGCATAAGAAAAATCCCTGAGTCATGAGTTTTCAAATCTATACAAGCGGTTTGAAAGTACCTGAGATTCCCTGCTGGCACGGACCAATTTGTACCAGTCTGAGCGCGGCTGGCTTCTTGTTGTGTGTATGAACAGTGAGTCTGGCAGGATGCTGGTAGAAGACAGATCACCAGAGGAGGCTGTGCACTAAAGCCTGCCTCTCTGAGACAGAGCGAGCGTTGCAGTGGTGGGAACAGAGCCAGCTAGAGTTATGAAGAAATCTGAAGTGTGAATTCTCACTTGGTCCTCCTCCTGCGTCCAGGAAGATATTTTCCATCTGTGTGTGATCAGAATTATGTGCTATTTACCAGACTTTACCATCACAAGACTATTAAACACAGCAATGATTTAAAACTACACTTCCCAGAATCCCTCAGCAGCACTCGGTGACTTTAAATAACTTGTATTATTGGCTGCTCTCCACCCTGACGTGCTCGGTACAGTATGTTGCGTTTTATAGCCTTTTGAAGCCTCTAAATGTAAATGTTTGATATGTGTTTCCAGACTGTAAACTAAATCGTAGATGCAACACATTTTCCTTCTCCGGATCTGTTCAGTGCATTAGGTGACACAGTTGAACACGACCTTATCTGACATTAACAGGGATGACGGTTGGGGAGTGGGGGGGATTTTGTTTCTGGAGGATTTCACGAACAAGATCAGTTCAGCTTTCGGTTCAAAGTATCGAAACGTGATCTGCAAGCGGTGGTGACATTTGGAGGAATGCACGGATTCGCTTTCTTGCTGAGTTAGGAGAGAACATCCTACAATTGTACAGTAAATGTGAAGTAAAATCCACTGTCTCAATTTACAATTGGGGAAACATCAGAGTTCCAATAGGTAACAACTCACAGTTACTTAAAGCTAATAAGACCAGCCCCCTATGTAAATGAATGGGAAAAGAGCCATAACTTCAATTTTAATGGCCATCAGGACATAAAAACTACATGTCTGGAAAGTTTAGCAAAATCTGATTTTAAAAAACGCTAAAAAAGTTTGGTGACTTTGCCCCAAAATAAGGTCTAAAAAGTGCCTTTCCCCTTAGTTTATACCTCCAACAGGTCAGACAATTGCCTTTTCAATGAGCGGTTGAGCCATGTGATATACAACCACCATCTATTTCTGTTCAGGATTCTCTACGTGATGAGCCTCTCCTCTAAAGCCTCTATGGAAATGACTACACTAGCTTGCCAACTGTAAGAAAATCCTTCTTTCAGCGTGGTTAAAGCTCAAACTAACAGTTTTTTCTGTACAAAAACCAGTGTGAAAGCAACAATTGATAATTTTAAGGAAGGTTATACACCAGACTATTGCTGCCTATAAACAGGGTCATGAGTTCAAAAGTCCTTAAAATGCACCGTCTTGTTCTATTCACAAGCTTGCAGGTGGAAATTTTCACGAGTCATGACCTCTTTGCTTAAGATTTTAAAAATGCAAAGGCCATGGAAGTAAATTTTTCACTGGATTGTAACTTTATATTCTTCAGAATTTTATAACGTCTAAGGAAAATGTTCAAACTCCCTCATCTTTTCATTAAGTCTTTCCTACATTACTTTACCCATTTGTTAGCTTGCTACTGCTAGCTTCGGTGGCTTCTAGACGTTGACAGTAGCGTCTGTCTTGCTATTGCTGTGCTCAGTGCTCTTTAATGCCATTTGGTTTACGTGACTTCTTATGTGGTGAATATGAGCTCACGAGTTCCATTTGAAGGCAGCATGTATGTTGTTTCTGAGGAGCTGCTAGCCAGCTAGCCCAGACACCATAGCAAAGAAATATTCAAGCACTTAGCATGTAATAAAACTGCAAAAATGTCATTACTCTCGTTTATTTACGGAAAAAAAACAACAAATTTATTAATTCATTAGCTTTAGAGATGCTGGTTGGCAGAGTTTTTTTTACCTTTCGCTCAATAAACTTTCATGCTAAGCTAAGCTAAAAGGCTAACTCCTTATTTACTGTACAAACGCAAGTGTGATGTCATTCTCCTCGTCTCACTCTCATCAAGAAAGTGAACACGTGTTTCCCAAACTGTTCCTTTGGCATTCAGGTGGAGTCTAAAAAGACTGATAGAAATACTTTTTTTCCAACCGTTGAGATAAAAAGCAGATGTTGGCAGGTGTTATGCCATGAGGGGCAAATAAAGCCTTCGCTCCCCTTAGATTACTCTCCTCCAATCAGCCTCATCTGCTTCTCAGTTCTGATCCTGAAACAACAACCCTGTAGGAGAGCGTCTCATTGTGCTGCTGCAGGTTGAGGAATTATTCACAACACCAAAGTGCTCTGATACCTCAAACTCTGTCAGCTCTAATAACACTACTTGTCTCCCAAAGCCTCTCTTCACTTCTGTTTTTATTTATGTGGTGAAAATAAGTCTTGGGGATGAGCTCCAGTATGCGTCCCTCAGGCCTACTTCCTCTGGGTCATCAGGAGTATGTTTTCATAAACCTGCCGTCTCATCGCTGAGGGATGAATGAGACGTTATATTGCACTGAAAAAGGCTGGAAGTAAGATGAGAAATTAGGCTAGACAGTTGAGGGAGGTGCAAGCTGTTTTCCATATTGGCAAGGCTCTCTCCGTTTCCACTCCACCTTGCAGCAAGCCACATTTATTTCAGTCTGCATCATATATCAAGCGGGATTTATTGAGGAAAGAATATGCAACTAAACGCCGTCTTTGGGGCAGGACTCCTTAACACTGCGCCCGATATTACACAACCTCTCCACACACACACAGACAGAATGAAAGAGGTGTGAAAGCCAACTGTGTTAGATCATGTCATTGGGCCAATATGTGCCCTCGCTGCTCAACATATGTCCCCGTGGCTTCGGGTCTCATCCTGTGATGATGTGAGGAGCTCGCTGATGGAGGCTGCTCACCAGGCCGCGGGTCCAGAAAGCTCCGCTAAGGAGCTGCTAGCATCGGTGTGTGTTGTGCGTCTGCGTTCGGAGGGGCGGGATGATGGAGTGTGTTTCCATTGACCGCCCGAGGTACATCCCATCTGTTCAATGTAGCGTCGGGAAACAAAAGCTTAGTGCGAGTGTGTCTGTGTGTACACCTCTACTCCCTACAAAGCCAGATCAAGCCATTCCTGCAGCCATAAACGCACATTTCAGTGTGCAAGCTGTCATACCTCATGCATTATCAACTAGTACATTGACATAGCATAATAAACCTCCCCCTGCTGCTTTTCACACCAGCATAAATTCTGTGTGAAGCATTATCATAAATACTGGCTCCTGCAGAGCGTCGCCCTCCTTTTAAAATGACCAAAATGAAACAGAACCGAAGGGATTTCATGCCTGTGATGCTAAACGCAAGGTCACATTGCGACCACTTTGAAGCTCAGTGGCGTTTTACACCATGTTGTGATCGTCGTGGTGCGTTCAAGGCCTCAGCGAGTCGAGCCTCCAGTAGATGTTTGGCGAATTAGTGGAGCTCCTGTGTCCAAGTGTGTGTCCAAGCCATTGAATAATTGATGAGGATGATGAGAAACAGCACATGTACACGGGCTCCATCTGTGACCTTAGCTGATAAGAATCACTGCTGTCCATGAAATCAGTAGCTTCCCTTCGCTGTGAGGGCGCGAGGAGGTTCAAAGCAGAGGGGAGGGCGAGGAAGAACAAGACACATATGGATCAGTTTTACACAAGCAATACAGCGAAATATGAAAACTCAACAAGAGAGATCTCTGCGGTCGCAACAGTGCGATCTAGCCACAAATTAGAGGCAAAGTCGATTCTGCGTGTTTGCACCGTCGCAGAAATGTCTCAGAAGTCTTCATGCCAATAGCCATGAGAAATGCTTTTAACTATGGTCATCATCTCACCTGTCAGAGAGGCGAGAAGAAGAAACACGAACTGATTGTGGAGAAACGCGTTGTCGCATGATCCTTGTTTTGTGTCTGTATAGTCGAGGAAGTCTTGAGTGACTCCCAGTTGGAACTGTGGCTAAGATGCTTTTTCACATTCTGCAGAGTTAGAAGAGAAGATTGATACCATGAATGAGGTGTCAATTGTGGAGCTGCACCCAGTAGCCAGTTAGCTTAGCTTAGCATAAAGAACTGGGAGAGAAAACAGCTACCCTGGCTCTGTCTGAAAGTAACAAAATTATTCTACCAGCATCTTCAACACTAACGGACTAATTTGCGTCATCCATTTTTCTTGCTGAGTTTGTTTAAAATACTGATAATTACTCCTGTGTAAGGTAAAGATATGGCTATTTGACAGTTAGCTTACTTTAGCACTTGAAGCCATGGTAGAATTGGGGAACCAGCTAAGATGTCTCTAAAGAAAAGGCCTATCAACACTACTAATCTGAAATAGTCTCCAGTCAGTTTTTCTTGGAGGTTTAGCCAAATGAAAGTAAATACCACATATGAAACTACAGTTCACTTAGCCTCGCAAAAACACCGGAAACAGCTAAAAGAACTAGCTTGGCTCGTCCAAAGTTTACAGAAGCAGCTAATTATCACTGCTAAAGTGGTTAATTTTTATAATCTCTTAGTTGAGGAAACTGATACCACTCTTGTATCTGTAGCCAGAGACTTTACAAGGACTTTGGGTTAGCTTAGTTTAGTGATGCTAAAGATGCTACACAGAGATGGAGTCTAGCACATCAGTCATGTTGTTGATGGTTGAAGGGCTAAACATGTCGTTTTTACATTTTGGTTTTTCTATGAATAACACGAACAACATAAAATATTGATATTAATAATTGATATTTGGAGATGCTGGTGAGTCAGAGCCATTTAAGCTCTTTCCCTCTGTTTACAATCTTTATGCTAAGCTAACTAGCTGTAGTTTCATATTCACCGTACAGATGCGCATGGTGTCAATCTTCTCGTCCAGTTCTCAACAAGAAAACCAATCTTTCAGTTTCCAACCCATCAAAATATCAAAATTTTCATCCCAAATTGCACATTTGGGATTTCCGAAGGTTTTTTGCCTACTGGACCTCACACACACCAAGCCATGTTTGAACTGAATGTTCTCTTTCTGCACATTTAAAACAGCCTGCATCTCCACATTACACCCTCAAACAGTTGTTCAGACACTGAGTCTACACAGGATTTATTATCAACACTACACACTTCACAAAGCACCTGCAATATGTGTCTGCTCTATCACACAAATGTATACTCTATTGCACCAATGATGTTTTCTTATATTCTTTTCCACGATATTATCAAATGAATTCTATCAATATATGATGATTTTTCTCAGATGAGTAGAATCGATGCACACTGACTGTTAACTCCTGTACTTTTCTTTTTCTTATCTGATCTGTGTGTATAGAAACTGCCATTGTTCTTGTTGTAAATGGTGTTTACTGACAAATTGCGTTCTGGTGCTGTTGTTGTTTGACTCGGTGTACAGTTTAGATCTTCTCCAGAGTGATCTGTGTGACTAGAAGATTCTGCAGGCATCTGGTTATAACTGAATAAAGATTTTTTTGGCAGCTGTTTGTTAGCTGTTGTCACCGTGTCTTTTGTCACTGGAACTACATATTGTTATTTCTGCTAGATTTTTAAGTCAGCTGAAGCTAATGTAACACCAAGATGTCACTTTTTTGAGGGACTTCTGAAGTCCATGGGATATATCTTGCATACATTTTTATTAAAAGTAAAAAATAATGTTTTTTATGTTCATATGATCATGTCTTTACAAATTCCATCATTATTTATTATGGAAACAATCACTTTTTAATAAAAAAAATGACTGTATATCACTAAAATGTCAACTAAATAACCGTCCGAATTTAATAATAACCACCTTCTAATTAGCTAAACATTAATAAAATGAGCTTATTCAAAAATTGTTTTGATTGAGTTCTTTTTATTAAGTTGAGATAATCATGACAGATATTTCTCTTTTTTTGGCAATATATCAAATTTTATATGGAAAATAACAAATTGTATCTGTGTCCAAGAAATCACTTTCAACTTAGTTACCCATTACAAAAACACCTCTCCAGGAAGTGTGTTAATCCTCCTGTCGTCTTCATTTACAAGCACCAAAAAATATTGTTTCCTTGTTTGAAAAAAAAAATTTCAAAATCACCAAATTTCTGAAAATTTGCAAAACCTTCAGGAAGAAAATTCCAATAATTCCTTAAAAATTTTGTTTTAAAAAATCCCCCAAATTTAGCAAGAAAATTCTTGTAAATATTTTCAAAAAATGAGTAAAAATCTTCCAAAAAAATTCAAAAAATATCTAAAGGGATTACACATATATCAGTAAAACTTCCTATTTTTCTTTAAGAACATTCACAAAAAAATTTTTTGTGTGGACGTTCTTTAAGAAACATTTCTTTTGACATTTCTTTTTTTCCACCAAAAAATGCTTTAAAAAAATCTTCCAAAAATTTTGAAAATGTGGACATAAAAATATTTTTTTCCCCACATTTTCAAACTTTAAAACAGGTCAGTTTGACCCACAGGACAACACGAGGGTTAATTCCAGATCTTTCTGAGTTATTTAAGATAGTGTGTGAGTCAAGTGTGGATTTATTGCATGTCAACAGGTTTGCTGCAATATCTTGATAAATAGCTTTGAATTTAAATTTTACTCAATTGTATATATAATATTTAGAAGAATCTTTGTGTAAAAATACCATGTGGTGTTTGGTTATAGGTGGCCATGTTGATTTTAGACCTGAAAACAGCAAAAATGTCAACTATGATATCTGTCAACTATGTTACAAAAAGTCCTGCAATTATATATTGATCGATCGCAGGAAAATAAGAATGTTCCTCATAAATCAGTGGAATTCCTGCAGAACATCAGGAACCTCTTCAATAATATTATGCAGGATTTTTCCAGCATAGAGTGATTCTTGGTGCCCTCAAATGAGGTTTTAGCCTGCATCTAAAGAAAATAATCAGCATGAAAAAGATAAGAATATACAATATGTTAATTTTTTGTTTAATTTACTGAAACAAAATGTACATTTTTTTCCGTCCCGTGGTTAGAAATACCAATAAAATGCATGTATTTCTGCTGTCAAATAAGGCAACACAGACTCATTGCCTTTATTATATGCATACAGATCACACTTCCTGCTGAGCCAGGAAAACTCTGGCAGGGGAATACGTGTAGCTGTTCAGTTTTCATCCTTATTTATGAACACGATACAGTTTGGATTAACAGTGGACCACAAATACTGACATTTCTTTGTGAATCATAAGCTATACTCTTACAGTGACTTTAAAATTCATCCTTCTGGTTTACATTTCAGCCCTTTCCATTCCTGTTTCAACATAAAAAGATAGCACTGCAGCTAAACTCAAACCCTGAAACACATGACATTTTTCGAGCTCTGTCCACTTCAGACCAGTAAACGTCTTTTGAAATAACCCTAACTGCTTAAATTTACCAAAACATGATGTGTTTACATATGGCCTGCATAGTAAGAAGCTGATTAAAAACATTTGGGGTCTCCTGCCTCCTCAGTGTCCTCCTGGATCTGGGCTTGTAGAGCTCTACTAAATATAACAGCCACCAGCTATGAGTCAGTTCAGCTGCAGGCTCCAGGCAGTCTGGGCTGGATTGAGAAATAAAGCCATCAGATGGAGCCTCTGTTGTTGGATGCCCTCTTGTGCTCAATTTAGGTACTGCAGCCGAATGAGTGTCGTCATCATCAGTCTACTTTCACCACAAATATACCATCACAGTTAGTTTGTATGTATTTTTGTGCATTTGCTCTACTTTTTGCACTCCTGAGCCGCTAGATAAGAGGGTGAATAGATAATTGGGGGACTTTTTGTAACACAGTCAACAGGTATCATAGTTGACATTTTTGCTGTTTTCAGGCCTAAAATCAACATGGCTGCCTATAACCAAACACCACATGGCATTTTTACAGGAAGATTCTTCGAAAATATTATATAAATAATTGAGTAAAATAGAAATTGAAAGTTATTGATGAAGATATTTTAGTAAACCTGTTGACTATGACATTTCCTTCCACATTTTGGACGACATACTAAACTATGACGTTTTAGTGACATTTTGGACGACATACTAAACTATGACGTTTTAGTATACTAAACTAGAAAAGCTCTCTGAGAGTGCAGTACTCCGCCAAGGCTGCTCAGTTGACATCATTTCCGACGGATGAAATACTTAATAAAAAAATGACCTTGTGCAGAGCACAGGCACGTGTTATGCATGTGCACATTATGTATGGATACCGAATTGCGTGTAAATCACTCTTATAAAGGTCTGTTGATCAGTTCATCACTTTTGGCAAGCCTTTGTGTTGCTAGTGTTAAAATAACCGTTCCCTCCATGTTTATATTTTGAAAGCGTATTTTTAATGTTACGGGCTTTTATTTTGTCACCATTCCAGCGGCACAGGCAGTGTTGCCAACTTGGCGACTTTCTCGCTAAATCCGGCGACTTTCCAAAGCCTCCTGTCAACTTTTTCTTTTGTCAAAAGGACTAGCAACAAATCTAGCTACTTTTTCTGACGTTTTGGAGACTTTGACATCAGTGGCGGATCTTCCGTGGGAGCACGTGGGGGGCAGTGGCCCTCCCTGAGATCTGATTGGCCACCCCGTGTGCCGCCCCCCCCCAAAAAAAAAAAAAAAAAAAAATTCGTTGGAAATTTACATTACTGAAACTCCGATTTCCGACGCTCCTGAACGCAACTTCGTTGTCCGACTGCAACTGAATGCATCAATGACGTAAGTTTGATCTTTTGATTGTATTTTGTTTGGATTGGAAGAAGCTTTGAAGACGTTTCCTGATGCCGGAAGAGAAGACGAGCAGCTTTGTACCTTTGCGGTAAGAAGACTATGACCGTTTCTCAGTACGTAACTGTCCGTACTTGCGTTCTCACGTACTCGCGAAACGTCATCATCGAGGCTGCGTCGGACCAGACTAGTGGCATATGAGCTGCGTGCTACAGCGAGGCTAAGCTAGTGGGGATAAAGTTTCAGTGCATTCCGTTGATGTAGACGGCGTGAAAACGGAAACAACAAGTATGCCGGATCACTGTGCTGCATACAATTACACACTACGTCATACGATTGAGACAAGGAAACTTGGAATGACTTTTCATAGGTAAGAATAGTTTTTGGCTCTTTTTTCATCATTAAATCTTGTTGAGAGCTTCCAGTCTATGAGCTAACTAGTTAGCCACTAGCAAAACACTAACGCGAGCTAGCAGCTTGACAACCAAATACCAGACGATTAATAGTAGCTGTAGTATAGTTGTACAAGCAGTAGTAGTAATACTAAAAGTACAAGCAGCAGTAGTAGTATAAACAGCTGTTAGAGTCGTAGAAGTAGTATCAGCATTTGTAATAGTATTACAAGTTGTAGTAGCAGTGCCAGTATCAGCAGCAGTAATGTGTACTACCACTACTACTAGTAGTAGTCACATTGCTATTACTACCACCAATACTGCCAATAGTAGTTATAAAGCCTAACTCATATATATCCAGATTACCATCTATGTTCTTCCTCCAAACCCATTTTATGATTGGGATTACAGGCAATTCTTTAGGACTGCTCTCAAATCATTGAAATGTTACTAAACAAGGTTATACTAATCAAATTAAATAACTTTGGTCTCCAGTATATTAGCTAATTTGGTTCTTTGGACTTAATTTATTAGCATGATTTCTTTTTAAATATGTTGTGTACAGACTTATTTACTGGTCTGTCTACTTTTCTTACTCCATGTAGGTTTCCACTTTTCATAGTCCACTTTTAAAAGTTCAGCAGACAGGTGCTCTGCTTTGGAGTGTGACAATGTCGTTGGTGATGTGGAGAGTGAAGTTTTCGTTTCACCCACAGTGTGCTTTAGGACGCCCGTGTCGGACTTGATGTTTGAAATACTGACTGACAGCTCAGATTTAACTGTCTGTAGTTCTGTTTTGATGGATGTTAAATTTTCACTCAAAGCCGCCAGGAGCTGGGTCTTTAAAATAACCGCCGTCTCGTTACAGAGTGAAAGAAGCAGTTCCTCCTTAAGGTCAGAGATTGCAGCATCTGAGGGCCTCTTCAAAAGAAGACGTAGTTGATGAAGGCGTTCTGGAACAGGACCAGAAAGACCACGACCAAGCAGCCTCGAGATCTTACGCAGCGTCTCCCTCAGGTGAGTGTCAATGGTATTCACGGTCAGGTTTGTGGTAATCCCGTCAAAAAACAAAACAGAAAAAAATCTAGATTATAAATCAATATGTAATCAAAGCACTCTGTGTTTAACACCATAGTATAGGATGTAGTTCAGAAAATGTCAAAGTATAGTATACTTTACTCAAGAATAACATAGTATGGCCTGTAGTTCATAGTATGGCATGTCGGCAAAAAACCCCATAGATTATTATGTGGTTCAAAAAGCGCAAAATGATGGGATGTTGCCTAAAATTGTCATGTATGATATGTGGTTCAAAAAATGTCATAGTGCAGTATATTGTCAAAATAGTATGTAATTCAAGAAAACATCAGAGTAAAATATGTCATCTAAAAAATGTCATAGAATAATATTTCATTGCACAAGTAAAAGTATAGTTATTTTTAAAACTTCAAATTCTTATATGTTGCTAAAAAACAAAACAAAAAAACATCATAGTAATGTCAATTAAAAAAGCCTATAGTATAGCATGTCGCCCAACAAACATCATAGTATAGCATGTCGCTCTAAAAACGTCACAATATAGCCTTTAGCCCACAGCTGTCAGTAGGTGAGGAGCAACACAAAAACAGTCCAAATGCTGGTTTCCAGAGGGTTAGACAAGTATTTATTTGAAAGAGTAAGTTTACAACAACACAACATGTGAGGGAGTTAAAAGCAAATGGGTGTTAGTAAAATAAAAATAAATAAACAGAACTAAAAGTGAGCTCCACGTTGACATTGATGGGCATTCCAACCAGGAACAAAGTAAAAGATAATCAATACAAAAAAAACTCTTCCTGTTCACCTCTTCAAGCCCAAAAACACACCGCAGTAGCACCCTAAACTAAAACTACCAATAGGTTCCCTGTTTTCCTTTGTGAACAATTCAAAGGTCTCTCTCTATCTCCCCACACATCCACCAACCACTGGAACACATCTCCAAAGTTCTGCTGGTCCAGCTCAGCTTCCCCTCAGAAGAAGTGCTGCCACCTGCCAGATGAAGGAGCCTTTTGAGAGGCAGCTGGCATCATGATTGGACTGTACTTTGGTCTGTTCCAATCCAGCTTCAGCTCCAGAGACGGCAGGTGGAACGAGTCAACGGAGGCCGGGTGGACGAAGGCATGAAGCTGAGTACAATCCAGAAAACAACAGAGGAGGAGTGCAGGGCCAGAATAAACAGAGTAGCATCGTATGTCTCTTAGAAAACATCATAGTATAGCCTTTGGGATGAAAAAACGGCATAATATACATCGTATATTGTACAAATAACAAGTCAAAGGAAAGAGACATCAACTGTAGAATTGTAGTAATTGTGGGCTGACTGATTTACTGATTATCAGTATTTTATTTTTTACTGATTTACGGTAATAAATACATTTAAAAATGGCGCTACTTTGGCTCTGAACCTTTATCTACCTGTGGTCGCTCTGTCTTCTGGAGTGATTTGATTGGTTATACGTCACGAATAAAATTCCTTTAACATCTGTAAACAAAACAAAAATGTATCAACAAAGTTTTCTGTTAGAGTTTGTGTTCTTCTAAGTTTAACTCCAAGATTTTAAATACTTTCATTTACTGCAAATGAATATCTACTCCAAATGTCTCACTAATAATCATTATCAGCCTTAAAAACCCACAAAACACCCCTCTATACTCGACCACACTTAGTACAGTCCAGTTCCCCCTTCTATAAATCTGCTTGGAATCGTCCACTTCCTGTTTGTCAAAGTGGCCTTCTACCTGGACAGGTTTTGTTGGAGCTCATGCAACATTTTGGGTAACAGCACTTTAATATGGATGGATGACACTGAATTAGAGTCTGTTTTCATGAGACTGAGTTAAGATATGTAGCTCTGTCATTAAATAGGAAATTATTTCTCAGAATTCACAGAGAAAAGTCTGAAATGTTTGCTAGGTTAGCGTCCCACATGTTCTTTGGCTCAGCTAAAGCTAACTCTCTCCAACTTCTGGATCTCTTGAGTTGCTTGTTGTTAAAATATCTTGCTAGATTTGCTGAAGCTCAGAAAGTCTGACATCTTTGTTCAAAATAAGCTCATTTTCAAGTCGTATCTGAACTGTCCTCTTTTGTTTGAACTTTCCCTAAACTTAGGAGTTAATGAAAGAGCAGCGCATCCAGACTCAGTCTCATTTATGTAGAGATTATACTTCAGTGTCATTCATTGATGTTAAAGTGCAGTTTTTCAAATGTTTGTTGCACATGCTCCCGACCAAACCAGTCCAGGTGGAAGACGATGTGAAGAGAAAGCTCCAGAGGATGAATGTCACACATTTATGTTGGAAATAAATGTCCTTTAATTAGACATTGTCATGCAAAAGTTGGATTTCCCTTTAATGATGTTCAAATCTTTGTTGAGTGTTTTGTTGATGTTGGTTTCTAAATGTTTTCTGACACTCGGCCCCAAAGATTAAAACCTTTTCAGGCTCACAAGCTGCAACAATTCACACATTATCAACTATCTTTCTGACTAAACTAAGATAAAAAGTGAATAACTGCCTGATTCCTGCATCATGAATGTAAATCTTTTTGGTTTTTATGGCAGTAAACTGAATATAGTTGGGCTTGACATTTTATAAACCAAAACAAGAAATGAATTACTGGAGAAAACAATCAACAGATTAATTGAAAAAAAAATTTCCAACATATATGGCTGAATTGCTCCAACATTACAACATACATACAATCTTAATTCAATTTTATTTATATAAAGCCAATTACAGGTCAAATTGTCTCAAGACTTTATTTTTATATTTTTTTTGTCATATTTAAAATATGACAAAGTAAGACATTTAAACCTCTTGACTAATCCAATTTATTATTTGGTTTTTAAGAGACTAATCGACAATTAAAATAACTTTCTCCACTAAAACTAATAAACATGAGGTCAAATAGAAGGAAGAGTTTTAAATACTGCAGTCCCACAACAAGAATAAAGTTTGTCAACAAAAAGTAAATCTGCTGGTGGATTCCATTAAAGTCCTAATAAATGATAATAAAGTGTGATACTAAAGGTTTGTGGTGCTAAAAAT
Source organism: Amphiprion ocellaris (assembly GCF_022539595.1). Lineage (NCBI taxonomy): Eukaryota > Metazoa > Chordata > Actinopteri > Pomacentridae > Amphiprion > Amphiprion ocellaris. The sequence continues at coordinate 8,307,140 of NC_072780.1, forward strand.
GTCAAAGTAAAGATATCAGGTTGAACATCTGGATGGAGGTTGATAAAAGTTTCTCTCCCTTCATTTCTCTGGAGCGAGTCCATGGATTTTATGGATGGTGGTTAAAGACCTGCTCTTCTAGTCGTCTTCCTTCTAGTCGCTGTAAAAAGTCAGTCCATCCTGGCTGACTTCAACACCTCTTCATGACAAGTTGTTCTGCCTCCGACCTCGTGGAAACTCCAGAAACTCGGGAAAACCTGTCAAGACTCGAAGAACTCGTCGAGACTCGAAGAACTCGTCGGGCGGGGGAAGGTGTGGTGGGTGGTGGGGGGAGGTGGGGGAGTAGAGGGGGAGGCCGCCACCCACCTCCCCGCCCACTCTCCGCCCTGACTCCACCCAGACTCCGCCTCGGCTCCACCCATGTGGTCACTTGAGGAACTACGATGTCAAAGGGACGACGAAATCATTTCTTTTCATCTGATCTGTAGCTCAGTGAGTTAAGGATTTGCCTATGGAGCTGCAGGTCGCTGGTTCAAGACCAGACACTTCTTAAATTTTATTGAAATCCTGACAAAGACAAACAAAGAAAAAGGCCGGTGGTGGGTCTTGAACCTGCGACCCTCCGCTTGGGAGTCTGTCTTCTTATCCCCTGAGCTATCTGCTCAGATACTAATTCTTCTTTTTTTTGCGCATTTATCATCTATTTTTTGTCGTTTTCGAGTTTTTTTTTAACTCGAGTCTCGACTCGACCGATTTTCTCAGGAGGCTGGACTTCGGCCTTTGTGCTGGAGGGTTGAACCCTCAGTTCCAAGACTTTCCAAGCCTCCACACCTCCCGAGTCCTCAGGACCTGAGCTTTCACACAGTCTGAGGGCTGAAATTTTCTAAGTCCCACAGTAGTTCTCTGTTAGATTGAACCTTCAGACAGTCCAAGGACTGATATCTTCTAAGTTCCTGAGTAGTTCTCTGTTAGTTTGAACCTTCAGACAGTCTCAGGGCTGAAATGTTAAAAGTTTCTCAGTACTTCTCTGTTAGTTTGAACCTTCTGGTTAACAGAAGCCTTAAAACTTGTGACCATGAGTCTTGATTTCACATTTAGACCATCCATTTGAGTTCTTCTCAGACATTCACCTGTGGGTTTTTTAGAAATCCTGAACAAACTTTGATTCTCTTCACTGAACAGTAAAGTTTGTGGAGATCAGAAGGTAACATTAGTTTGATAAATGCCTTCAACTACTAGTAGACTTTATCCGGAAAGCAGTTTTCTGAAATGAGCACTTTGTAAATCTATCCACAATCAAACCAAGAACATAGAAAGAGGAAATGTTTGAAGAAACAACTTGATGTTTTCATTTCAGACTAGAAAATGCTTTAGGACCTTTATGTTTTTGCTCTTTTTCATTGTTTTATTGTCTCTTCTGTTTAATTTGATCTTCTAAAGTTTAACTGGTTTCTTTTCAAATGTTTTGTCTTTAGTTTGATTCTTTTTAAATGTTTAGTTTTGCTCTTTTTTCATCTTTTATTCTTTTCTAATGTCTGATTTGATTTTGATATGTATTGTCTTTTTAATGTTTAATTGTTTTTTCAAATGTTTTATCGGCTTGTTTGAAAAATTTCCTTTTCTTTCCCAATGTTTAATTTTTTGATTAAATCTTTGTTTTTCTTTTTAAATGTTTTACCACCTCTTAATGTTTAATTTTCTTTTTAAATGCTTCATTGTATTTTCTGTTTAATTCTGATTTAAAGTTTTATTGTCTTTAAGATTTAATTTTTTAATTAAACATTGAAATTTTTAATTAAATGTTTTGTCTTTTTAAAGGTTTAATAATCTAATTAAATGTTTAGTATTTTTTTAAATGTTTAATATTCTTGTTTAATTGTATTTTTTAAATGTTTATTGAAAATATTTTCTCTGTAATTTTTAATATTTTTATTTTAAAATTTTTGTTTAATTTCATAATGACATGTTTTGTATCTTGTTTAATTATCTAATTCAATATTTTGTCTGTTTAATGTAGTTTAATTGTATTTAATGTTTATTTATAAATAAGATATTAAAAATTACAGAGAAAATATTTTCAATAATTCAACATTTAAAAAATATTTTTTAATAATACAACTTCTTAAAAGTTTTGTTCTATTAAATGTTTTTTCTGTTGATTTAATTGCTTTTTTACTGTAGTTTATTTCTTTAATCTTTTTTTCTGTCAAGATTTTAACCCCAACCTTAAAAATGAAATAAACCCTTAAATCACAACGAAAATACTTCTGTTGTCACAATCATGAGTCAGTCAATTTTTCAGTTTATCAATTCAACTTTATTTGTTTTGCACCTTTCACACAGATGACAAAACTAAACAAGCAAAGAGAAAAAACTATGCTAAAACTATGATTAAAACTCAAAAGTATATTTAAAAAAAAAAAAAAGATTTAACATGGTAATAAAATATGCTGTGTCCAGGGGATGGAGGGAGTTTATTGAAGTCTGCTTGGGCTTACATGGTAAATCATTTAAAATATAAACTTGATATTCAGTCTAAGGAAACTGCAGAGCGACAGAAGAACCAACAATATCTCCTGTTTTCTCCTTTAATGAGTCGACTCTTCTTGTGCTTTCAGACCAAAGAACTACAGACTCTTCACAACCTGCTCAAACTCTTGGTACAGGACCTCAACACACGGGTCAAGAAGGTTTCCGTCTCATTTCTACTCTGAAGCTCACCTTCTCCTGCTCAAACTGCTGACAAATGTTTCTGCTGCTCTAAAGTCTGCTCTCCAGAACTTCCTAAAAACTCTCAAAATCTCTTCTGCTGCAGGTTGCTTTGTAGAACTGTTGCAGAAAACCTCACTAAACCACATGGAGTGGCCTCAAGATAGTCGTCCAAATGAAACCATACAAAAACCAAACTAGTACAACCCAAACGCTAAAGTCTCCTGCAGCCTACCAGAGAACCTCTGAGAACAGAAAATCAGGACAGGAACTCTTACCTTCTGGACAACCAACGCTGGTTCACAAACAAGAATACAGAATGTGTCTGACCAAAGACCTCTAAAGACTCACTACAGCCAAGATAAAGACACAACTCAGCTGCACCAAATCCACTAATCACTGCACACATTAGCACCATGTGCTCACTGTGGCTAAAGAACCACATTTACCAAGACAACTATCCAGTACAAAGCCCTAAAACACACCAAGAAACACATTAAAGATGATTTTACTGCTGGAAGCTGCAAGCCAACGCCTAAAGAAGAAACTAAAGCAATGGAGCCAAACCCAGTTCAGTGGTGAAGAGAAGCAGAGGAAATGTTTGTCTGCAGCTACATAAAGCAGGAAGACACTGAGCTGCTCAGGTGTTCCTGATAACACCAAGCAGCCACCTGGACAGCCAATAGGAACACAGCTTACTGGAAGTCCAGAGGGCTGGGTTACTGAAGGAAATTTAGTTTACAGTTGAAGCAGAAAGTTCACAAAGTTGAAAACCAACTTCTGATACTTGAAATCTCTGAGTTTTCACACAAAGAACACCTGAACATGTCAAACTGGTTCCATAGTAGAACCATCATTGTAAAAACGCCATAGTATACTATGTCGAGAAAAAAAATACGATTTTTCAACATGTTCTAAAAACATGCCATATGATGAAATAATGTAAAGGAGGCCGTGAAAAACACTCCAGAAAGGTTTTCTTTCAAAAAAAAATCATGAACTTTGTCGCAAAAAAACGCCACAGTATACTATGTCGAAAAAAAATGCGATTTTTCAACATGTTGTAAAAACGTGCCATATGATGAAATAATGTAAAGGAAACACATTTTGGACCACATACTAAACTATGACATTTTTGTGACATTTTTGACGAAATGCAAAACTATGACGTTTCAATGATATTTTTGATGACACACTGAACTATGATGTTTTTACCCCATTTTGGACGACATACTAAACTATGACTTTTTTCCACATGTTGGATGACATACTAAACTATGACCTTTTTTTACACATTTTTGACGACATACTAAACTATGACGTTTTATTGATATTTTGGACAACAAACTAAACTATGACTTTTTTGTGACATTTTTGACGAAATGCTAAACTATGACGTTTCAATGACATTTTTGAAGACACACTAAACTATGACGTTTTTGTCATATTTTGGACGACATAGAAGTTCTGCTTGTTCCCCAGAGTTCCTTCTTTGTGCCAGGTGAGTCCATACTCTGTCTATGAAGTTTTTGTGACATTTTGGACAAAATACTAAACTATGATGTTTTTTCACATTTTGGACCACACACTAAATTATGACGTTTTAGTGATATTATGACTTTAATCATTTGTTCCTTATATCATTTCCAACTGATAAATCACAATTTGTAGTAGAATCGTAATCATATGATTGTCAGCAGGTAACTGACACAGTGTTCACTTGTTATCATGGTTACAACGACGCTGTGCCGGCCGGCAGCTATATCTCGCAATGGGAAATCCTTAACAGAGCTGTGGAACCAGACTATAAGCCACATCACTGTGAAAATTTAATAAGGTGGTCCTTGTATCATTTCTGACTTCCCCTGAAAATTTCATCCAAATCCGTTTGTCCGTTTTTGAGTAATGTTTCACACAGACAGACAGACAGACAGATTCACAGACAAATGTACGCTGATCATCACAAATCTCCACCGTTCCTTGGCGGAGTAACTATTTTTGAATAAGCCCATTTTATTGTTTAGCTAATTAGAAGGTGGTTGTTATTAAATTGGGATGGTTATTTAGTTGACATTTTAGTGATATCCAGTCATTTTTTATGTGATTGTTTTCATAATAAATTGTGGAATTTGTAAAGACATGAATATAATGAACATAAAAAACATTTTTTTTGGCTTTTAATAAAGATGTATGCAAGAAATATCCCATGGACTTCAAAAGTCCCTCAATTATATACTGACCCAAGTGCTTTCTGCACTGTATACTGGCAATGCTTAATATTTTGGAATTTAAATGCATCTTCCCCACATTAGATGCTCTTAAATCTAAAAAAAAAAAGCATCCTTTCAGCTAACGAATGACACACTTCCACACACTCCTCCCACATAAAGCCAGCTAACACTGAGTCAGGTTACTTCAAAAGTATTTTAATTAGAGTACATTTCTTGTCCACGTTTCCATTAATGAACATATATGCGTGTGTTGTTGACATGACTCCAAAATAAAATCCTCACGCCTGAGATAAGAGGCTGGAACACATTGTGACCACAAAGCAGTGTCACAGGATACTGTATTGATGTTACAAAAAAAAAAAAAACATCCAGCAAAACAAGTTCCAGAAATCCTGCTGATCCACACAGTGTGCGGTGAAGTTGCATCACTAATTGCTGCGAGTGTGGGTGGAGAGCTGATTCACATTCGTGTTGAGCCGCTCGTCCGCCAGCAGGGGAAGACTTGCAGCAGCAGAGTTAGAAATCTCTGTTAAATCCCCGCATCCCTCCACTTTTAGTTAAGCTCGTGTATCGGAGGAAGGCTGGGCTGTGTTCACGTCGGCTCTGTTTGCCCTTCAAGGTGTATTTAACCTCCATCAGTAGCCCTGTGTACATTAGCCAATTAGAAAAAAAGGTGTCTGGTGGGAGTAATTGTTCAGTAGTTTAATAGTTTCTAGGATATAATCAATATGAAGCAGCATGAGACTGTAAAGCCGACACCTGACGATGGCTGTCATTTAATATGTAATGTTGATCTTTCCTTAGTCGCTCTTTTCACATTTAGTAAGAGGTCTCTATGGAAGCAGCGTTTTTGTTTTTTTTTTTTTTAGCAAATACTGTAAATAATATGTAAAATCACGCACTTTGAGGACATACTATCAAAAGAGGCTGATTTTGATCCATTTGTGCAACTAAAAAAGGAGGAAAAACTGGGGTGAAGCTCTTCTATTACACTATTACCCAGCATCAGTGTACAAAATAACATCCAGTGCACAGTTCTCTTGCCATTCCTTTCTTCTCGTTGTGTTCCACACAGCGTTGGGGGAGGCTAGGTGTTACCTCCCTCGCAGAGACAATGCACAAGTGTTTAAATATTGACTCTGGCACTGGAAGAGACATTTATTTCACTCTCACCTCGGGTCAAGGCTGAACCTTGACGCCGTGTTTGCTCGCTCTCTGTTCTGCTGATCTTGGCTGTTTTCCTGTAACTATCTAAGCATGGAGATCATTTTCTGACAGGCTCTTTGCAACAAAAAAAAAGGAAAAATGATGGCTTTATTCTGAAATGTGTTTATGAAATTCCTACTTTGGAGTCAGTGGTTGTATTAATGACACAGTGTTGTACCGATGTGACAGAAAAAGGCATACATTCATAGCTTGAACACAGTGTTAGACTACTTTATGATTGCGTGGCAGCTTAAAATTAGCACAATTAGAAGAAGACAGAAATCAGATTGGCCCCCACAGAGGTAGCCCACAGTAAACCAAGTATGGCCCCAAAGTAGAGGCAGACCAAACAAGTGCTTTCAAGAATAACTAACAAACTAATAATATAGGGCCATGCAGACGCTTTAAGCCAACAACTGCCTGGTTCACATACAAAGGAAGTGTTAATCCTTCTCTAACAAAGTTTGTAAGCGTACAATATTCTGCTTTTGTGCAATTTTCTACACTCAAATAAACATTAAAGTGTTAAAAGAAAAAAAATAAAAGTTGGGAGCATGTTTGGCATCTGAGCTTTGCTGGTTAGACAAAGGCAGAGAGATAAGGAGTAGAGAGGAAAAAAGGACAGCGGGGAGGATTTCTCCCACAGTGAGCCTGGACACACTCGGAAATATACGACCGGCGCTAGACCGCATGCCTGCACCCATCCCATGCTTTCAGGTTCCACGCTAGCTAACAAGTGAGCGCACGTGTCAGGGGAAAAGAGCAGACAATTAAATCACACAGGAAGCTTGGGGGAAGTCATTTGTTTCCAATAAAGGGAGACTGGCACACAAGAGTTTGGGGGAGAGAGAGGGGAGTGTATGAAGGCTCAGGAGGGTCAACAGGGTCATGTGAGGAGGGGACGGGGGGAGGTGGGGGAGGTGAGGACGGGTTAGACTGGTCTCAGTGCGTCGTCGTCTCCTGGGATGGGCGAGTCCTCGGGCTGGGTGAGGAAAGACTCGGTGGCTGGAGGACCACCGCTGTCCTGGCTGCCGGCATCACTGGTGGACCCTGAAGGAGTCATCTTGGTCTGAACAGAGGAGGAGGAATGACAAAGTGTTTTACTCGTGTAACTCAAATTTATCATGGAATATATACACAACAATAAGTATTTAATTGAAAATCTATCCTCTGTAAAAAAAAAAAAAAAAAAAAAAAGTCTCTACAATTTATTATTTAACCCTCGTGTCGTCCTGCGGGTCAAAATTGACCCATTTTAAAGTTTGAAAATGTGGGGGAAAAAAAATATTTCTCAGTGAAACTTCTGATGTCCACATTTTCAACATTTTTGGGAAATCTTTGAACATTTTATGGTGGAAAAAAAGAAATGTTAAAAATGTTTCTTATGAACATTCACATAAAAATCAACCAAACTCCAGCGAATTTCGCTGGATTTTGTTTGATTTTTATGTGAATGTTCTTAAAGAAAACATTAGAAATTTTACTGATATATATGTAATCACTTTAGATATTTTTAGGGAAGATTTTTAGGAATTTTTTGAAAATATTTAAAGGATTTTCTTGCCAAATTTGGAGGATTTAAAAAAAATAAAAACTTTTAAGGGAAACTTTTAAGGAATTATTGGAATTTTCTTCCTGAAGGTTTTGCAAATTTTCAGAAATTTGGGGAATTTTTTGCTGAATTTTTGGATTTTTTTCAGACAAGGAAGGTATCGATATGATCTTCACTAAGCGTTGACCGATTTTTTACTATTTATATATAAATGATATATGAATTATGGTATTAATAATATCCCGTATGCCCCTACGTACACTTTTAGAGGCCCCACTACGTCCTATAAATGTGTTTTTCCTGCCTTCCCTCTCCCTTTTCTTCATGTATTCAGAAGGAGAGGTAAGTGAGATTGTGCTGTTATAGTTTGCGTGTTTTAGTGTCATGTAATCCCACTTATTAATTAATATATGTGTATTGTTTTTCTGTAGGAGCCCGAGTTCATAAGATGGACGATTTTTTATGTTTTTTTGTCTACTGTGAAGGACAAAAAATCAACGGAGATCGCCTCCAAAGAGATTTGTGTCAACTAGATCATCACAACGCAGAGAAGGAAGCCACTGGTTACATAGGGGCAATGCTGATAACGATTATTGGTCATCAGGAACAGCCGATAACCGATATTTGAAACCAACATTCATTAAATGTAATGTTTCAACAACATTTAATAACAGAGAACCTGTCATTCATAACAAGACTTCTTCATTTTTAAGTGTGATTCTAAATGAAAATGTAAAATAGAAATACAAGTGATTAAATTAGGCTCTCTCCTGTTTCTGTGGGATCAACTGATCGGTTTGGCTCCTGCTGTTCTTATCTGCTTTCTTAATATTTCACTGTTCTATTGCTTTTATTGTCCATTAAGATCCATATTTTAAAGCATTATCATTTATTGTTTTCCAGATTGTTTCAGGTTGATCTGTGGCTGCCTTCTAACTTAGCTGCTAGCCGTTAGCATAGCTGTAAGAGACGCTAATTTCCTGGTTTGTGGCAACAGCTTGTACCTCTTGTTCAGTTTGTTCAGTTTCTGCTCGAGAAACATTTCTGAGACCACAGTGACAACAGACAGAGAGAAGTAGTGCATTTAATTTATCAATAATCTGCCAATAAAAACACTGATGCGGAGTCTAACTTCCCTCAATTTTAAACAATGAAGAATTCTGCTGCTGCAGCCTTGTTTAGTCTGGTATGACCAATAGCTTACTGTGGCTAACTTTAGCTACGCTTAACTCATTATTCCAATCATTCCTCTAGACTTTTTCATTTATTTTAGCTCAGACAGGGTGCCTAAGAATCACTTGAAAATACACAAGAAAATCAATGTAGTCGCTGCTTGTGGCCCATAGTCGTCTCTGTTCAGCAAATCAAACAAAGTTTTACTTTAAATGGTGACTAAAAGCCGTTTAGGGTGAATTGTGACCTCTCTGTGATCTAAAGGAATATTTGATGAAACTATTAAAAAGATATGACAAACTGATTGAGAGGGTGATGCTTGCAATTGAGCTGGGCTCATGCTTCACCCATGTGATCACGTCAACATTTCCACTGAGGGTGAGGTCAGATAAAAGCATGGATGTCTGAGTCATAATCACTACATTTTCAGGGTCACAGCTACATTTATATACATGACCCTGGTCTCTGAGTGTTAGCAGCTTTTACCTTCAGTGTCTCCACTTTCTCTTCCAATGACTTGAAAGTTGGCGCATTCCTATGAAAGCATAAAAGAGTATTTAACAAAGACATGGATGGGTCTACACTGATTGCTTTTCAAAAACTTTATTCAGAAAAGAAGGAGCTGGATATCTACTGTTAGCGCAACCTTTAGAGGTCATGTTATCTGATACTGAATACACACAACGCAGCTTTTTTTTTAAAGTGACCCAATTCTATTCTTTTCCACTGAAAAGGTGCTAAGAGGTGTTGGCTTTAATGAAAACAAAATCGAGAGGATAAAAACAGAAAAGAAGAGAAATAAGGAAAAAACAGTTGACGTATTTCCTCAAAGGAGCCTCTTTGATCAGAATATTAACCAGTTTTCTTAGTCCTCTATGAGCATAGTCTGCATAGAAAAGCAGAACATTTAGATCTTTTGGTTTTGGATTGCTGGCCAGACAAAAAAGGAAATCATTTTGCATCATTTTGTGATGTTTTAGAGTCTAAATAACTGATTGTTTAATCAGTTTATCAGCTAATGTTCCACAGATAATTGTAAGCTGCAGCTGCGATCATCTCCGTCTTCCCAAACTGACTGAGAAATTTATCACAAAATCTGGTTCCAGAGAAAGCTGTGCCATCACGCTTGAAAGGCATATCATGTATTAGGAGCAGAACTTATTTTTACGTGCAGAAAACCCACCAACTGAGCTGCTTCTGAAGCTGGGTGTTTCCCAGTTCACAGCCAGTTGATGCTGCCTTGGGCTTTATCGTCGCATTTTTGACAAGATTTCTGCTGGACCTCCGTAAGCTTGACGAAACAGCAGCCTGGCTGAGGGAGATTATTGCAGCTGCAGCTTCTCTGATAGCTGATAAAGTGGCTTTCAGCGGTGGTTCTCTCTAGATATCCTCAAGGTACACACTCGGGCCTTTTTAGCTTACATGTTAAATCGATAGCATTTTTCAACAAACACTGCAGCTTTTTACCTCTTTCATGTTTAATTATTCAATGTCAGGGCAAGACTGCCATCCCCTTACCTCATGGCAGGCATGCTAGCCGAGTGTGGTAAAGAGTGCATGCTATCCGACAGCGTTATGGAGAAGAAAGAGGGAGTTAGTGATTATTTTAGTAGCATAGCAGCAAAGCACACACAGAAACACCAAGAGAACAAAAGAAAGACATGCTCACATATGCCAGAAGAACATAGAACACAAACCCTCATTTATTCCACCAAGTGCATAAATCCTATAAATCCCGCTTTATCCCATTAAGATCAATTGTGTATCAACACAGAGGGGCACGTGTTAATCCGGCGTATTATGGGGGAAGTATCTTGTCATCAAACAGGCGAGCACAAAACCTCCACAAAGCACGTAGGCACACATGAGGACGCCCAACCACCGCTTTGACCCCTGTCAGGTCACCGTTCACAACCCCCGCCCCCCAACCCGAAACCAGCTCTGAGCTCGGGCTCATCTGTGAGGCTGCATTTCTCAGCACGCTGCAGCTTTCAGGGGGCTAATAATCTTGTTTACAGCTCAGTAATCCAGAGAGAAGAAGGATGACAAGGGAGAAGACAGATTAGGACCTGAGGGGATCAACGAGAGATAGATCTGGAATGGAACAATCTGGTGTTGGTTTTTCTGAGCCGCGTTTAATCAGGAAATATTAACGAGAAAGCATGGTTGGATATTGGAGTTGACATGTTCGGCATTTCAGAATTTGGTGGCTTCTTGCACAGAAAATCAAGTCGTTACATCTGTGGCTTCTATATGCTGAATATCCCCTTCATTAATGAGGGGAAGATGATAGGGAGCACTGACAGCTTGAACAGTAATGTGATTAGAGTGGATAAGTGGTGAAATGGGGGTTAATAAAGGAGGGAACTAAAGGTGTCATCAAATTAAATGCAAGAAAAGCAAGGAAACACAACTATGTACACAAACACACATTATTACTAGTACATTTACACATAAACATTCCCATGATTTCAGTTTCACCAAACAGATCTGGCAGAACAGCTAAGACAAACTCATGATCCGCAAAGACAATTTAATCTTTAGTTCTTCACTATAGGTTAGATGTTTTTTGTCAAACATATTAGATATAATCCACAACCTATAAAGAACATGTGCTGATGTAAGTTACTGTCATTTGTGGTGTGTGCATATGTGCATTCAAACAATAGTTTGTCAGCTGTAAAGCTTTATTTTTAACTAGTTGTCTCTCATTTGTTTGGCTCCAGCCACATTATGGATTTACAGGAATTGAGGAAGTCGCTGATCCTGTGCAAACAATGAGATACGATAATCTGTGAGCATCATGGCGGCTGGTGAATGGATTTTTACTAACAGGCTAGCTGTTTCCTATTGTTGTCAGTCTTTATGCTAAGCTAACAGTCTCCTAGTTTTATTATGTATGCAAATATGAAAGACTTTGTCAAAATTAGTATTCATCATTGTTAGCAAATGATCAAACAATTGTGGTCTCTAGGTGACACTTTCACATGAAAGAACTTTAAGATCCCCATGAACACATACGTCTGAGTGTCCATATTTGTTTCAAAGCACCAATTATTATCGTTAGTATTATTATTAATAATCACGTGACCACTTAAAGAAAAACGGCTGAACCCCGTGTCTACTATTCAGAATGTTCTGCCTTTTTTGTGCAGCAGCTTTGAGTTTGTCTACTGTATACTGTAGTTTAAGGTCTGTTTTTGTCTTTGTTCAGTTTAACTTTTCAGGAACACACTGCTGTTGTCACTAACACTTCTAACTCTGGTAACCAAGAAAATAGAGGAGAACCTTTTTTTCTGGCTGTGACTGTCCTGAGCTATAGGATATGTCAGACAGAAACTGTCATGAGGGGTGATGCTGGTTTATCTCGAGGTAATGTCAGAGTGGTTATAAGCAGTCAAGATACTGTCCTTGAAACAAGACTGGCACGCAGCACAGGAGTTCTTTTTTGATGAAGTGCTGAACTTTCTGCCAGAGAAACATGTGACATGGACAGACACCCTAAGGTGATTTCTAGGATGTAAATCATCAGGTTGTCTATCAGGGTAGCGGAAAAATACAGGACATGTGGAGAACAGTGGAACAATGCATACTGTGGTTCTTCAAAGGTTTCACAAAACGTCATTCACTTTCAAAGCTGGTGGATGTGTCGTCACGCCGACGTCCCTAATCTGACTCACCTGACATCCTCGAGCTTCCTGCTGATGGCTGAGCCCATATTGGAGAAGGCTGCCGTGGCCTTCAGACTCGCCTGAGACAGAGTCTCAGAAGTCCTCTTATAGCTGAAGCAGAGACGGGAGACAGAGAGGGAGAGGAAGGAGGGATGGGCAGCAAAAAGAGAGGACATGACTGTGATGAAAAGAGACTGAAGGATCAAAGACTGAAGAGAGGCATCAAGGACAGACCTAAACTCTGATGTCTTTTTCATTTTAAAAAAAAGCCTGAGAGCATCAGAATGCTGCACATTTCCTGTAATATAAAACCCATCAAACAATTTCACACAAGCCACAGGCAGAACTGTCAAGTGCACTGAACTCTTTCTCCTCGTTCAGTGGAGGAAAAACGTTTTTTCTAAACAGTGCTGACAGTTAACCACATTTCAAGGCATTCAGTGAGAGAAAAAGTACAGAGCCTGATGCATGTGGTGAAGAAGTTATGGATAATAAGGCTGTCATGGGGCTTCTGTTCTTTTTCAAAGGGCAGGATACTAAAAAGGAATCATACAAAATGTGAAACTTGTTAAAATCAAAAGTCACAAACTTAATAGGCAAATAAGGTGTGCTGTCAGGTCAAATGTCTGCATAATGTGGTAGGTAAGTACTCACGCAGTGGAAGTAGTGACCTCCTGCCAGGTTTTGCTGATGTTCTGTTTCAGCTCATTGAGAGGCGTGATGCCCAGCTTCCTCTTAATATCTGCCAACTGCTTCTCTTTGGCTGCCAGAACCTGGGTCAGAGTCTGGATCTCATCTTCAACCTGAGCGTACAAACACGGTTCCAGAGTTGTCTTATTTGATTTAAAATGTAAATGAGCTGCGCTTAAACTAGTCAACTTGTTTGGGTTCGTTGGAGAACCAAGGGAAAGCAGTAGGAACAAACAGAGGAGTATTAAATTGTATATGTATTTGAGAATCTTATACAGTACACTAATCTGATCATCAGGTGACATTTAAATTTTTAATTTTGTCAACTGCTGTTGTCTAAGTTTAATGATAAATCTGGGGATAATTACTACTGTTATTACAATGAAAAGACCAAATCTAACAACATATTTATATCCTGTAACTGACAAGTATTGCCTTTGTTCAGCCATAATACTAAGCAAATCCTAAAAAAGCCATTAAAAACTTAAAATTGATTGGTTCCACAAAAATCAGAAATTTTGAGTATTGGGTCATTTTGATAGAATTTAGTTTCTTAAGATTTTCTTGTAAACAATAAACAGAAAAAACACAATTTTTATTTGTTTGTGTCTGTCTAATGCAGCTACACCTTTTGAAACACAAAAAAGATTTTTCCACAAATATTTCAGGATAATGTTTGAGATTGTGTAAAATTTTAAGGATGTCCGAAAACTTTTTTCCACCACTGTATATGTGTATGACCTGTTATTAGGCCAACAGGCTGGAGGATGAGGACCTCAGACAGGTTTTAGAAAGTCAAGAAAGTACAGAAAGATGGCCTAATGCCAGTTGTATCCTTAAGAAAAATTTAAATGCTAGGTTGTCAAATTCAAAACAATTATGTTAAGAGTGCTGCTGGCAATATTGGCTGTCAGAGAAATTAAAAACTGAAAAGTAATCCAATTTGTGTGGCATGGTAAGTGAGGGATCAGACACAAGGGAAGACGTGTACTGCAGTACTGTTTGTATGACCACAGTCAGTAAAATTAAATGAAAGCATACTGAAATCATACATTAAGGCAACACAAAGCAGAAACACTGCCATCGACGTGGTGTACACATATGGTCATAGTGAAAATCAGCCATGCATATTCTGTTCTAACCATCTTCTGCTGTTTACTAGGACGCCTGTCTTTGATACAGCCGGTCATGTTCGACACCTGATCTTGACTCCCTGAACCACAACTTAATTAATCCCATCCTGACCTTGGCCAGCTCCTCCTGTAGCTCCTGACGCTCTTCCTCTGTCATGGCGGGGGGAGGAGGGGAGGGACCGACGGCCGTCACAGCATCTTCTCCCACCTCTGGGACGGACTCAGGCTGCTCCTGGGGACCTGGGAGGTAAAAAAAAAATAAAGAAAGAAAGAAAACAGCAAGCGAGCAGGTTTATTTTTACAGCACCTTGTCATACACAGAGGTCATTCAGAGTCCTTTACAGGCAAATGTAAAAATAAATAACATGTAATAATAATTTAATTTATTGAAAAACAGTACAGACAGCTACAATAAAATGCACACTGGTTTACAGAAAAATTAAAAGTGGTTAAAGCAGCTAAAAAGACAAGAAATTATAATAATCTATGAGAGATCAAGTGTCGAATAAACTAGAAATAATTAAAATTAAGTGAATAAAGGTGTATATAAGTTCAATGAAAGTGCAGGTAGTTTAGACCAGACTTTATAATAACACTGATTACTGAGAAGCAGTGGAAGAAAAAGAACAGTCTTCAGCTTAGTCTTAAAAATGGCTTCCAAGGGGAGCTGGTTTCCACAATGGCAGATTTAAGGCTATAAGTAGGGCCTTAAATTTAATTCTACATTTAACAGGATGCCAGGGCAGGGATATAAGAATTGAACAGTCCTATTATGGAAGTCAATAAGGAGTTCATTACAGAAGTCCACTCTGCATGTAATAAAAGCATTAATGCGTTTTTCTAGATTTTGCTGGCTCACATATTTCTCATCCTGGGAATGAGGACTCAGTTACACCTTTAAGTTGCCTGCGAATTTGAGATCTTAATCAATGATTATACTGAGATTCTGGATTGAAAGTAAATACTGAGTGCTAAATAAGAAAATGCATGAATGCGTCTCACTTGGCAAGTCAAAGACTCGTGTCGTCCTGTGGGACAAAATTCACTCGTTTTAAAGTTTAAAATGTGGAAAAAAATATATATTTTCACAGTGAAACTTCTGATGTTCACATTTTCAACATTTTTGGGAAATCTTTGAACCTTTTTTGGTAGAAAAAAAAAGAAATGTTAAAACTGTTTCTTAAGAACATTCACAAAAAAAAATCAACCAAAATCCAACGAATTTCGCTGGATTTTGGTTGATTTTTTTGTGAATGTTCTTAAAGAAAATATTAGAAGTTTTACTGATATAGATTTTTTTTTGGAAGATTTTTACAAATTTTTTGAAAATATATACAAGAATTGTAAAATTTGGAGGATTTTTTAAAAAAAACCAAAAGTTTTAAGGGGGAACTTTTAAGGAATTATTGGAATATTCTTCCTGATTTTCAGAAATTTGGGGAATTTTTTGCTGAATTTCTGGATTTTTTTCAGATAAGGCAACAATATTTTTTGGTCCTCGTAAATGAGGAGGGTTAAAGACATGTAGGTGCCCATGTTTTCTGTGTGACAGTAAACAGGTGGCATGAGAGGGGGGGTCTGACGTTCAAACTGTCACGCTATTTCCTCCAGAGGATAAAGAGACAAAGAAAGGTGGTGAATGAAAGACATCAGCAAGCGGTCCTGGAAAATATTCAGGACTCTGCTGTTTAATGAATGGTGCAGGCCAAGAGGGAGATGATCAAACACACGAGCTTTCATTCCTACTGTACAGACCCTCTCCTTCTCTCTCACACACTCGTAGTTTCCCTCCACACTCATACAGTATACAGTAGACACACTTCTCTTTGATGCTGCCTTTTCTGACAGGGCTGTGCCCAGTAGGAGCAGCAGTGCATCAATAATACAAAGTAGTTTCTAGATGGAGACATCCTGGGCTCAGACAGCGGGAGAGAACACAGGAGGGAGGGTTGTCAGGATCTGTGAGTCAAAAGGACTACAGCGCATGAGGATGTTCTGGGCCCGAAGTGAGCTGGAGTAGGGAGACACAAATCTGTCTCTGAGGTCATTTTTCTTTGTATCTCAGCCTTCCAATTATTTTAAGGAAGTAGAAATACAAAGGCAAAAATAGGGCAGTGTTTAAAAAAAAAAGGAAAAAGGGGAAACCCAAGAGCTGAATAAAACAGGACGAGGGGAAGAAGACAAAAAAAAAGGAACTGCTGGAGAATGAACTTAACGCGTGCAGTGTGCTTTTATCTCAGCAGGAAAGGAGGCAGGGCCATCATATAAACCGAGAACAAAGACAAAAACAGACCTGAGCGTGGATATGATTACAACATTGGCCTTAGGGGGTTTTTTGTAGCTTCTGAGCCCACAACATACTAGTAAGCGAATTTAGCTCGACCCATTTCATACATTCTGTAGGGATCTAAATGACAGTGTTTAACCGGCTAAATAACCACAGAATGAACTAAAAACATGTAAGGATTTGTTTGCTGGTGATCGTTATTCAGAAGACAACATGGCATGCAAATGTGGTCATGCAAACAGCCAGCGGCGAAGGGGTAGTTTAGCATAAAGACTAGGAAAAGGGGGCAACAGCTAGTGGAGATTTGTCCATATTTCTTCTTTCTCAATGGAAAAAAAAATCCTATACAGAAAATTAAATAACTAGATAGAGTCACGAGTCCCTGCCACCAGCCAAAAACATAACAGAGCACAACCCCCTACAGACACAAAAGATACAACACGTTGTAGTTAGTGGGTGGATGTTGTTATCCCCAAACAGAGCCAGGCTAGTTTTTGCTAAGCTAGGCTAACCATCTGCTCCTTTTAAGGTGCATAGAGGAAAGAAATAGCCAGATGCTATCACTACTGAACCACCACAGACACAACAACTGCATCATTCACAGCACACTACATGCAAGAATATATAAAAATCACACTCTGGTTACAAAGGTGATGTGAATCTATTACCATTTGTGGATGCTTTTTGGTCCTATCACACTTTTACTCCCTGTGGGCTCAATTTTCACCATAATTTAAGTTTTGCACCTCTATAGAAAGAGCACAAGCAGAGATAGAAGCAGAAAAAAAATAGAAAATAGTTTTGTACAGCATAACAAAATTAAAATGCCATAAATCATGAATGAAAGTGAATGAAGTCCTTTCATTATTTGGCAAAAAATGTGTTACTAATACTGTAAAGCTGCTCAACATACTACAGATATTTTACTACTTCTCAACTGGTTTTCATGCTTGTCTCCTCTCTGCTCTGTCCCTGAGTCCCTGAATTTTTGTCACGCGACCGTTGTTCACAACTGAGCCACTCATGTCTTCTCAGTTGCACCAAGGACTGCAGATTTTTTTGTTTGCTATAGAAAGTGGTTCGTACAATTTCTTTATTTTTGGTGAATTTTTTATCAGACATAAAGATTAAAGTGGTTTTAATGAACTACTATGATTTCAAAGTTGGATTTGGAGGATTTTCCAGATAGAAATGCATGTCACACACGATTAGTTCAAGGAAAGTTGGAAAAATTGTAGATTCTTTCTGCTTTTACAGTTTCTGACTTTGGTAAGTGGTGTCATTTTGACAATTTTTTTCAAAGACAAAATGCCTGTTAAACTGCCAGTGGGTTTGGGGACTAAAAGGGTTAATCTCCCTCAACGATCACACCAATCCCACAATTCTGTGTTGCGCTAGCAGTTAAAAGAAACAGTCTTTGCTTGTATAGCTTGCATTTTACAGTTGACAGTACAGCTTCATAGGTTCCTCCTGGTGTCGTCTCTACTAGCACTAAGTCTTTGCCGTCATACAACTGCCACACAAAAACATGTAAGAAAATGAAGCAGACATTTCCAAACACCTGTGAGTTCTCTTTTGCATGGTGTAGTGACACACCCTGCAGTACGCTTCACTGCAGCAATGGGAAAAATAACATTACCAGAGGCTGGCAAAAAACACGCCTCTTAGCTGGAGATAAGACGTTCTTTGGAAAGAGTTATTTTACTTATTCACATTGAGAATGTTTTAACATATAATCTCACTAAAAGGAATGCCATTTCAGGTCCATTTTCACATCTAGCCTCCTCCTCCCACGTCATTCCAAACACTTGGCATCTTGTCTCTCTTTCATGTCTCACCCCAACACTTAAAAGAAAACACATTTCAACAAAGACTGAAATGCTAGGGCAGAGATACAAAAATCACAAAAATCTAGCAATACATACTCCCACAAACAGTGGAATTTGCTCACAACTGTCTAGAGAGCTGTTAATGAAATTACAGCCCTCCGATCGCATATTGTTATTAAAAGCTGAGAGCTGTGCTGCACCATTACTCATTCCTTTTATATTTAATTAACACCATGGGAATAAGAAGAGCTGATTGGACATCTCTCAAGAGCAAATATTTATATGTCAAAACACACTGAAGCGAGAAAAGCGCAAATCAGTGACAAATGGTTTAACAGAGGAAACAAAGGCGGGCATTGCAGTAATTAAGTGAGAGGATATACAGAGGAAATTCTCTTTCAGTATTCAGTCCTGAAACCACCCCCACTGGCCCTCTGAACTGTATTAATTCATATGCCCTCAAGCGATTCTCCCCTCGTATCTCTCTTGTGTGTTACATTTGCCCTCTCCTTCCTACTACTGGTGATATGGCAGTGTCACACACACAATATACAGATACACCTTCTGACAAAGACAGCATTGTGTAATAGTCACACTTCCCCTTATAATACCAATGCTTACAATTTTCCCTCTGTATCTATACACATACTCATTTTAATGACCTTCATTGTTCTAAGGAACTAAATTTCTATCGAATTCTTTCTTGAAACACCTCATCAGACTTATCTGCAGCAGGCAGCAGTGCAGGATCTCTATGTCTGTAGGCAACTGTGGTAAGAGTGAATGTATCAGTTGGATGTGTTTCCATCAGTAGGTGCAGAAAGGAAAAGAAAAAAAAACCAAAGGGAGAGAGAGACAGAGAAAGAGAGAAGTTTGTATGCGAGTGTAGGCAGAAGTTTGGCTTGCTGCACCAAACTGCATACCCACCCACACCACTGCCCAACCTCTGCGGTTGAGCTCATTTCCTCTTAACAAGTTCTGCCCCGTGACCACCAACTCTATGTAGCTGTCAAATCTGTAGCAACTAATTAGAAAAGCAAGGCTTTAAAACTGAAAGCTTGCCTGAAAAGAGCAACATTTTAACAGACTGCCAGCATTTAATTATCTCTCCTTTTGTGATAACAAGTTAAAGGAAAGGCAGTGATTTTGTCTAGGTCCACTGAACTAATGCAGCCTAATCATTGAGTAACTGCATTACTGTATAGTTTCCACTTTATCATTATGACTGAGCAACACAAAGACATGGAATTGGTAGATTACTTGAGTGTGGAAGCTGATTTAAGTTACATAACACAATGTTGTTGTGTTATGACAAAACTGAAATAGTGAACACCCAGGAGTAAAACTACAAAACACAGACACAAACAACTGATCCTCCACATTTCATCTCTACACACCATTAGAAGAAAGGCTCGACAAAGACTACAAAGCGCTCAGCACAAACACAAAGTGACACTAGAATTGTTATGAGGATGCTTCCGGCTCTACAATCCAACCTCTGCCAATGAAAATAAGTTACTTGTAATGTGCTTATTTAGGTTTAATTAAATCAATACTGACAAACAGTACAGGATCTGCTTGACCTATTCCATAGATCAGTGTGTGATGAGAATAACATGGTGAAGAATTCACTGTAAAGACAGCTCAAATGGACATGTAGCATGCCATAGAACTAAATTCAGTTAAAGAATTGCTAATTGCTACATTTCTCACTTTGAAAACCAGAACATAATAAGCATTATTCACTCTCAGAGAAATAGCAAAACCTCCATAATTTCTAACACACACAACACACAAATGCAGGGTGCAGACCAGGGAAATGTTTGGAAGAACCACCTGATGAAAGCAAAATAGATGGAAAGATTTAGGAAATAATGCACAGTGTATGTGAGAATAATCGGAACCATAACAAAAAACAACTAATGTATATCAGATTATGACCGTCTGAACTGGAGACACTGATAACTAAATTAAAGCAAAATGAAAATTGGCAAAAGCTGCTGTCACACACGCCACCAACCATTATCAGTTGTTCCCTCCCCCTCTCAGTTTGTGTTCCCCCAAATTCTTCCCGTTCAATGAACCAAACCCATGTTTTGTCTCGGTGTCCAGAACACACACACACACCCTCCACTCGGCCTCTCCCTTTCCTCCTTGTGATTACCTCTGGTTTTGACAGCTGGTGAGCTGGGCGGTGTGTCGCTGTATGCTGGGGAGAGATAGAGGTAGCTGGAGTTGACTCCTTGTTCAAAGTCAAATGGAGAGTGGTATTCCTCCAGAGGCTCCATATTTACCGCTGACAGAGTGTTGTTGGTCAGAGCGACTACCACCTATTTGCCACCACTACTACCTAAGCAAAGCGAGCCCAGGGCTGATTGTCTGCATGTGATCCGAGCACGTGTCCGTTGTCTGTGTCTCCTTGTTTACAGCACCCTGGATTCTTGTGGAGCATGTAATGGAGAGACACTCAGTGTCCGAGTGTATGCATGCACAAGGAAGTACAATTTGGATTGAGGTAATCAGAAGGTCAGAATGACACTGCAGTGACGTCAGGTATTCATTCTCCTCTCTGCAACAGGCCCAGGTGTTGTAAATCCTCTGCTCCTTACTTGCTGTTAATAAGTTACCTGTCCCTTCAAGCAGGTGTTGCAGCAGGCCCACACCCACTTCCTTGTCACTGTAATCCCAAAGGTCAACCCTTGTTCCATCTTTCAAACATCCGTTTGCGCAATCAGTGCCATTTTGAGATGCTAGCCACCGTTAGCTAGAGCCGCAGTGATATTGCATTACAGTCCAGTTTCAATACTCCCAGGTCCCTCTGCCAATTCCCTTCCTCCCTCACTTTCCCATCATCCAGCCTGTCATCCAAGGAGGAAATAAGAGAGGTCCCATTTGTGTGGGCAGGTCACGTGATGTGTGTGGGTAGGGGCGCATTAGATGAAAAGCATAATCTGCAGCGTCCCAGATTACAGCGAAACGCTAATCCGGGGTGGCCGGTCCAGCTCCAAGCAGCAGTAAAGCTAGTCAGCTCGAATGGAGAAGAAAGAGTGCCAGAGGCTACGCTAGGTATTGTATGTGTGCACTTGAGGGAAAGTGCTCTGTCTAGTAAAGGGAAAGCTATGCATGTGTCACTGTGTATGTTCATACAAGCTAATGCATTCACCACTGTTGATATTTACTGAGCAATACATCTGCATAATGGAAATCCTCCATTGGTTAAAAACATTCTTTCAATCAAAATTCTTTACCGAAAGTAGTCTTGCTGTCTCATCTTTCTACCTACTAAACAGATCTATGACATAATACAAGAACTTGATCTTCACAATTGAGAAAAAAAATGTAAGAATAATTTGTGTCACATTTCACTCAAACACATCGGTAGAGTGTCAGCAGACAGCAAACATCTCAATGTATTCAGACACCTGCTGGGAAGTTCAAGGCTGCAGTGAAATGGAAAAGCAGTCTGGGGACATTCCCGTACAAATTTTATGAAAGGATGACAAGATGCTGTCAAAGAGCTCCAAGGCTTTGTGGGAGGAGGTGGAAAAAAGACATCAGTTGGTTTAACCATGAGTGGGTGAGCCAGCTGATAACTTACCCCAGTAAGAAGGATCACTAAAATTCAGATGTAAATTGGTTTGAAATGTATTCTTGATGCATTCAGGAAGATTAACTAAAGCCAGAATTAAAGATGACAGTTTGGTCTGGTGAACAATCACCACTGAAAACTAAAGGGTGAAGTCAGCAAAGGTAATACTGGCACAAAAACAAATGAGCACATCAGAAATGTTAACAACCAGTAAATTAATCTGAAAACTCTACACATAAATCACGTTCTCCACATTGAATTCCCATCAGGCCTCCTCAGCCATCCTTCTTCTATTGTAAGGAGCCAGACAAGTATGTTTACGTGATTTTCTCCAGGAAATACCTGGGATTAAAGAGAGAATAGCAGCTGCTCTCCTGCAAGTATTGAAGCACTAGGGGACAAATTCCACAATTGACTACAGTCATGTGCAAAAATAGGCCCATCTCGTGGAGACTGCTGTCATTTTTGACATATTTGAACAAGAAAACAGTTGATCCTCTTTGAAACAATGCTTACAGATAAACATACTGTCACTAAAGAAAAATACAAGGAAAATTAGCTTCATTTACGACACAAAAGCACGGATATATCTAATACTCTTCTGTGAAAAGAAAGCACTTAGTCTCTGACATCAGCCTGCTGGAAATTTTCACCGCTCTCCAGCTGTAAGATGTTTGAGGGTTTCCTTGAAAGTGCTGTCTATTTCAAATCCTTTCACCCCATTTCAATGGAACTAACGCATCCATAACCCTCCATTTCTTCTGCTTGGTGAATTTTCTACTGTGCTTGCAATCATTATCCTATTAAATGGTACACTTCTGGTTCAACTTAAATTTTCAGACAGATGGCCTCACATTATCTTAAGGCACTCTTTGATAAGATGCAGAATTCACGGTTGAATGAATGACTGCAAGATGCCCAGTGTCTAAGGCAGCGAATCAACCTCAAACCATAACATTTTCTTGACCATGCTTCACAGTTATTGTGCAGTTCCTCCCCTGAAAGCCTGTTCAGGGTTCTTGGAGAACTGTTTTTTTTTTTGCATGAAACTGTTCACTCTAGGGCTGTTTTTGCTGGCACAACTAGTCATTTCTTTAATTTAAATGATCAAAAATGACTAAAATATGTCAATTTTATGTGCCATTTGATTGAAAATGTCACCTTTATCTGTAGGCACTGTTTCAAAGACGATCACGTGTTTGCAATTCAATGAAATGTTCTTATTTTTCTACACAACTCTAAGTCAAAGTGAAGAAAATGGATGACTCGCATTATTTAATCAAGTCCATAATAACAACAGTGGCATTGTAATTACCGATGCAGACAGGATAAATTATTGATTTCAATGTAATGCAAGCCTCACTGTACGCGTGATAAGCCTGTAAAAACAAAGTTGCGGGTCATACAAGGCTAACTAATGTGGCCTGATCTGAGTCAGGGGTCTAGTGAAGCACTCTTTCATTCAGCAAGATCAGCCCTGAAGTGACAAGCTTACAGTCACTCAGCACATCAAGGACAGTGAATCCTTGCCAGTAGTTTTCCTCTCTTGCTGCTCAGATTTGTGGTCTTTTTGCTATTTTGTTTCAGATATTTTAACTTTGGTCTACATTATTGCTATTGAGAGAATAATATGTGGCCATGCTGAAACATTCAAGCACAAATCCTTTCTACTCTACTACTATTTACAGAAGTCCCTCTTACGCCTTAAGGGTAACAACTGTTCTTTTTCTTACACCCAGCAACTGTAAATCTATAAATAACAAGCAAAATGAATTTAGTGTTGTCAACATGGTAGTTAACAGCTATCTTGGCCATGATGTCCACTCTGCAGCCCTCCTAACTAGTAGAACCACTGATTCACGATGCACTGGATTCATGTGACATTTGTTAAAAAGAAATGATTACTATGCTTGAATTGGATAAATTATTTAATATTGTGAAATCGTCACAAATCAGAAAATTTCAGCAAACAATTTTAGGGTGCTCTTTGAGTGGGTTGTTTGCTAAATTATATCTAATTTATGAATCTAAATACACAAGAAGACCAAAAACTCATGGTTCTGCTCATCCAGGCTGTAAGCAGGAACAAACAGCTATTTTAAAGTGGTTAATGAAGCACAGCATGAGATCAATTACCTTACTGTTCAAGGCCTAGCCTGTCACATGATTAGCCTAAAACAAGAATCATGAGACATGGATGACTGTGGATGCTTCGACTGGGCCCCCGAAGTTCCCATTAGATGTGCATCACGATAAAACAGGAAGAAAAGCAGGGAGTAGCTACACCTCAGACACACATCATACTGTACAAATGTTCCACAAGACTTTCTGGTGCACCACTGGAGGTAAACAAATAGATAAAAGCTGGTTCACAGAATAATGTGACAAATTTGGAAAAGTACCTCAATTGCTTTCTTTTTAGGAGTTAGACGTGAAGATTGGAACACATTTAGGCTAAGTATGAAGCTACTGCTAGTGGATGGTTCCCACATAGATTGGAAAGAAGTGGAAAGAACGAGCTGCCCCAGTTTGGCTTCCCACAAAGTATAACTCACTATCAATTTTCTTGTCTAAATTTCATCCAGCAGGCAATTGAACATATCCTTCAAAGTGTTAAACTATTCCTTTAAACAGGCTAAATAAACTAAATCAGGTTCTTTGCTCAAACACAAGGTCGAAAATATGCACACTTATGTTTTTTTAATATTAAAAGTTACCCTCACACAACGTCCACAGTGCCTTAACTGTCACATCATGGCTGATCGGTTGACATGGTTATAATTCCACCTGGACGTTAAAATGGATGCAGGGAAGCCGGTGTTGTACTTGCTGTTTCTACAACACATTTCCTTCATCTACAGACCACATTATTATTTAGTACAGATGCATATTTTTGTAGCATATGATACAAATTAATTTAGAAGACAAAACACATTATTCTCTGCAAGAATAACCCAGTAGGACCTGCTTTTTTTCAATCACATCTCAGTCAGACTCATGTTGAAAACACTGCCTTGAGATATTATTATTTAATTCCCTCCCCACTGTCACCAAGTTTTGCTCAATGGTAAATTATCGGGATTCTTCCTATAATGCAGTAAGGTCTTAACCTTAATATGTAAAATGCCTCAAGATTATGTAAGTTATGCTTTAAAAAAATGAATTGAAATGGAAAAAATAAGCAGTCAATTAAAGGTACATTTGTATTCTACTGTGTCTAAAAGCGAGATAATCTATTTACGGATCAGATTTATAGATCAACAGATGACAAAAAAGTCCAGTCCCCCTGGAATAACTTAGTTAGGTACCTCATTTTTTTGCACAGTATTTGTAGATCTCATTTATAGGCATCTAAATATTATACTGAAATAACGTTAAAAAGGAACAGAATTATATATTAAATCCTAAGTTTTTTAATTACTGATAATATATACAGCTCCTGTGCTCCATTTGACAGTGAAACATGAAGCTTCTTCCACCAGTGTCATGTTGGAATATGGTCTGTGTGATACCAGAGCTACCAGACAGGTGAGAACGCTGCTTGGCCAAAGCTCACAGGTTATTGAAAAATTCTACATAAAGCCATGAAATGGCCTCTTAGTTTCTTTTCAGTCCCATTTTGTAAGGACTATAAAAGTTGTATTTTAGTGCATATAAAATAATTCGCTCACCCATCAAATATGCAGTATTGTGATGTGTATTTGAGTTCTGAATAGTCATATGTAATGTGGTTTCCATTACTCTCTGCGAGCGCTGTGCTGTAAACCCAATAAACTGAGCATAGTGCAGCAGTTTGACAGACTAAAATATTCAGACTATCCTATGTAACATATCATACTTTAATCACGCACCACGTTTGCTTCAGAAGCACTTTCCTTCAGGTAACTCTAAAGTTGTCAAATACACAGCGGGGCCTTCCTTTAATCTTGGAGATAAAATGTGCAAATATGCTGACGCTCGTGTTTCAATCTGCAGATTTTTTTAAATAGGCCAAAGACTCTGAGTAGTACGGTTTTAGTTAAATAACAACCTACATCAAGAGCACCCTTTAAAATGACCTATGATACCCATGACTTCTGTCAGATGCATTTCTAGGAAGACTTAGTAATAGTTTTGCTAAACAAACATCTGATTCCACCTTAATGCAACATCCAGGCAAGAGTGAGAAAGTTCCAAAATTCCAAGTTGGCATTTGCTGACATGATCTAACAAATAATAGCAAACCTTAACATATGCCCCTACAGTAGTTGTTGCTACCCTTTACAATCCATTAAAAATCCTGTATCCTTTAAAAAATATTTATCTTAATTGGGGTTTTATTTACTTGAGAAAAATTGTCCATTTTGTTTATTAAATTGGTACAAATAACAGGAAAGGCACATATTTCTGTTAAATAAGATGAGACAGAATATTAGACATAAACGTATGATTTTGTTCTGCTAAATGCATTTCCTGCTCTAACAAATCTGCTGTACATTGCTGGGGGGATGTTGTCTGTGAGAAGACTTCCTCCGATGCCTGAAAGCAGCCGGTTGTCCCTCATATAAATCTAATAAGGCAAAAATGCTGGCCACTGTTTGTGATCAATCTCATAAGACAAGCAAGTTGGAAAAACAAGACGGCCTGGTAAGCCTGACTGTGTCCCTTTTGAACAAAAAGTGTATGCTTTTATAAAGGACGCACAAAATAGTAGAAATAGACAACATCCACACAACAGCCACCGACATTCGAAGAGGTTCAGTCTGGAATACATTAACATAATTGCAAAAACCATGTTTCAGTTCAAGAGCCTTTGACATTGACCTGGAACAATATTCCTTAGAAAGCTTTTAGTCTGAGTCGTCTGTGGGAGTATTCACATTTTCACTGCATGTCAAAGTCAAACATAGTCTTTCCATAGTATAGAAATGCCACAAATGCAAATGAATCAATTAAGTTTTCCACAAAATATCACGCAGCCAAAACTATGTGCTAGTCCCCGAAAATTACTAAATAAAAAAAAGACAACGACTGAGTCAAAGAGAGTCCAATTAAAGCAGAAAAAAAAGAAAGAAAGGGGAAAACAAAAGGATCCATATGATCTAAAGTCATTATTGGAAATTCCATTTAGCTACAGGGTAAAGCGAGCACAAAGAAAGATATGCTTGTTATACAAAGGTCATCTACGCACACAGGAGTGCAGACTCCTTTGAGAAGCACCAGTCAAAGCACTCAATGTGCACTGACCTTGCTGCTGGTAAAACATGATAACCTCGCCTCATTTCATTTTGTTATTTGCAGTGAAATACTAACAAAAGATGCGGAAGAATACCTACGCATAAAGTGAAGTAAACCCACGAAACAAAAAATATATTTATTTTAAAAGGCGAGATCTGTAATGATGTGCCTTAATGTGCCTTTTTAGTCTTAAATACTGGCTACTGAAATCCAACAGGTGACAGTGACATGGAGAAGAATAAACACTGCAGCTAGAGATGGTAGGTGGTTACAGCTGCACAGATACCTGCAGAAAAGTGTGGCAATGAAATGGACTTTGCTGTCTGTTGCCATGACATTGTGACTAAAAAGAGAACACAATAGTTCCTATAATGAGATTTAAAGTGCCACATTGACAGCTCAGATGAATGAACTTTTGCTGGCTGAAGAAGCAAAGCAAACAACACCATAATGCTGCAGTAAAGTTAGAGCTTATAGAGTTTCCCATTGTCTGCTGAATTGATTTGGTTTGCAAATAAAAATTACTATATAATTTTCACTTACTTTTGTTTACCTGTGTAAGGAATAATATGATTTTGATGAATACCATTCTGCAATACCAAAAGAAGTTTGGAATTCATCATTTTTTTAACTGTGTTGTCAAGGCCTCGTAAGACAACTTCTACAGTAACAAGAAGACAAGGTATTTGCTGTCTGAACTATGAGTGCATCAGCTGCACACATGAGGTGAAGAAATGCATAATGTGGTAATGCAAACCTCATTCGGTCTCATGTTAGGACACCACAAATGATCAACCAGTAATATTTTACATCTGTTGATCCAGCGTCAATATACAAAATATTCTGTGCCTTGTCCTTTGATTATATGAAAAAAAAATACAGACGTCAGGAAATTACATTTGTGAAACCTTGGGGGTGAAGACTACTTTTGCTGAAGGAAAAAACATTTTTTTGTTTGTTTCTTTAAACCTAGCATCTGCCTGAGGTGAACAAATAAACTTCTGTTTCTTTTCTCCACAAGAACAACATGGTGCTGTTAGGTGCAAATAAAAGTGAATAAAATTGTGTTTATCTTGGTTCAGAATGGGCCTTTGGTAAGACTGGTCTGTGTAAGTAAGTCTGTTACCTTATTGGACAAACATTTATGCTTTTTCCAAAAACGGGTAAACCAAAATGACTATTGTACCAAGCAAACTAAATTCGAATCAACAAATCTGGTTACTTTTTTTTATTCTTATAATTTTAATGCTGGTATTCTTCTTTGGCACTGGGAAAAAACCTCTTAACAGTGACCCAAAAATCCCTTTATGCAGGAAAACTCCTGTTTGAAGAATAATTCTTTCTTAATTCTTTGCAATTTTCTTGTATTGCAGAAAAAACACATGCAATTGCGTGTGGAACAGCTGTTGCAATAGACAAAAGTACAGTGGTGCAGAGGAGTAAGAGAGCAGATGGCTGCCTAGCAGGAACGCATCCAGACAGATGTGGGAGAAGAAGGGGAGCAGGAATGGCAGGTACAATACATTCACAGCATACCTGTGGTTTGTACACTCAGCTGCTTGTGCTCTGGCAGTTTGACCTCACCGACAAATTAAACAGCACTACCACTTTGACACAGAATGGAAGTGTGACACGTTCACATAAAACGGCTGTTTTGCAGTGCAAAAACAGAATCAGAAATAGAGAGACTTGACTAAGCCAGATGTGGTACAATTAGCGTGCAATTAGCTGTCAAACGGGTGTAACCTATTTGTATGGGTTAGGTTTTCAGTTAAAGAACAGTTTTCACTGCTTTTCACTGCCTGTCAAAGTTCTATCTTGTTTTTTTAAAACGTAAACTGAAACGACAACTTCCTCGTTTGTTTTTAAGTAGCTCATCACATGTTGAAATGCTGGATTAATTTGTGTGTAATTTAGTAGTTCCGTGGTATTTTTATGTACCTTATAAGTCCATAGTATCAATATATTTTCTTCCACAAGTCTCAGTGTCGCTGTCTTTGTCACAAAATGTACTGAATTCACTTCATATGAACTTTGAAAGGTAGCATATGTTCTCAACGGACTAACTTCAGTCGCAGCACAAAGTTAGCTAAGTTTGCTAACTTTCATGTGAGACAAAGTAGTTTCAGAGTACTTTCGGTTATGACACTGACACACTGACACGCTTCAGTAAAATAATTACCTTTCTCGGCATCCTCCATCGTACGTCCGACCGTTGTTTCTGGCTGTTTTATGTCCAGAGTGTGCAGGTAGCTGACTTTACGATAGCAGGTCTTCCTGTTCTCTCCCTCATGTTGCCAGGCAGCCCAACGTACGTGCGAGGTGGGGTTCTCCGTGACGTCATGACGCAGCAGTGTAAACAGAGGCGAGCACGTGGATCAAGTTTTACACCATCAACAATGCACAGCTGCACGACAAGGACACGTCATTATTTGTTTTTTTTCACTGTCCAACGCAGACTTAAATGCGCAGTCACATCTCAGTTATACACGCTTATACAATATAATTATAAATGCCAAAAGTTCTACACACACCAACAAAACATGAGGTAGAAAGACGATTTTTTTTGGCAGATACAGTCTCAGTTAACACGTAATACACAGAAAGGTAGTCACATACAAACCTACTGCTTCTGATCCAAATGAGAGACAGCTAGAGTAGTGTACATAGGAGGAAGTTAAATTGATCTTCTTAAATTATGTGAACCTAAAACCAAAATACTGTCTATAAGGAAATATTTTTTTGCCAACTGTAACTGTATACAAAGGATACAGTAGCAATGAAGAGAAAATTTCAAATCCAGCTTCAGAGGCTATCGAGATATATAGATTTAATTTATTGTTTTCATAGTCGGATACATTTTCCTGCTTGTTATCCAAAATATTTCCTATTTCTTGATTGTTATTTGTTTCCTGTTTTGTGTCTGCTTTTTGTTTGTTTTGTTTTGTTTTCAGTAACATACTAGTGGCAAAACTTGTGGTTTTATATTCAGTTGAACATATTAATGTAATGAAAAACGTCTCTTTTAATGGAAAAACTGGAAACTCGGAAGGCAATTTATACTAAACTGAACTACTGGGTTTGATTTGTGCATTTACAGTTAAATCAGCACAAGATTTATTAAAGCAAAACCAGCAGAAATGTAGATCTCAATCATTAACATATCAAACCCATTTACGTCCTATTTAAGAAAACATTTTAGAAAGTCCCCATCTTAATCGTTGGAGGGAATTTAAATTAGTCAGCATTCTCTCATTTGGTAGTACCAAGATGATAAGAAATGCATGAAAAGCTGGAGAAATAAATAGGCACACTAATTGCACACAACATGCCTGATCACCCCCTTGGGAATTTAGCCATTACATGGGAAATACAATCCTCCACCTTATTGTAATCAAAACCTTGGTTAAATCCCACTCTTGTTCACACGCTGTGTGTAAAGCCCTTAATTGGACAACACTGAAACTATACACCCAACAATGTGAGGCATCACACCAGCAAACACACACAAAGAGAGCGAGATGCTAACATGAAAGAGTGCCACCTGCTGGAGCTCATTTTGATGACAAGGAGCAGAAAGTGAGTCAAGAAACATGTTGATATGTTAGAATGCTTCACTCTAGGCTACAATAAGTCACTGGTCTAAGTAGGAAGACAGATTCACACACAAACACCATTATGTTGCCTTTTAAAATAATTTTTAAAATTATTATTATTTTAAAGTGGTTTATTGCTATTGCTATTGTATACACGCATCTTAGGATTGCAAATCAAAATCCAAATACACTATAAACTACGAGATCATGGTTATATGCACACTTTCTTAAGTTCATATGCTTTTGACAAAGAAATCACCATGTCATTATAATTGAGTGTCATTATTAACTTACTGTAATTTTAATTAGCATTTTTCAATTTGATTAAATATTAGTTAATTAATGTATAGATGTACATGTATATATAAATATATGTATGTATATATATATATATATATATATATATATATAGGTAGTTTTGCTCACCTTTTAATCAACTATGTTCTATATTTATCTATTGTAATATATTATATAAAATATATATTTCTTAATTAATAAAATATAAAGTCACCACAGTACAATAAACACACTACAAGGTTTCATACAGAAGTCCTATAGATTTATTATTTGCCTATCATGGACACCCCGCTTAGCAGGAGGGCTTAAGTGGGGCACACGATCCGACATTCATGGACTGAGAAAACAAGCAAAGTCAGAAGATGAAAAGCATGCGGAAAATGGGTGCAGCTTTCAAACACAAAAGCCCCCTTGCTGATCAACAGCACCCCCATCTTCCTTTAAAAGCCGCCCCCTCCCTCTCCAGCCCCCCCTTTCCCTGGTCGAGGTGCATTGTGGGGAGGAAAGTCGTTGCCATTCGACCTCTGCGGGGCCTGCGCGGACGCAGCGAGAACCCTGAAATTCATTATGCGTTTAAAACCTTTATTTATTTCCGCATAACCTACATACTCTCACCGGGAGGGCCGAGCGGAGAGAAGAAACGACGACGGTCCATCTCTTTCGGGAAAATACATCGTTTACAAATACATATTTTTTTTCGGAGGTGGATATTGTTGAGAAAGTGAAGATTCTAACGTATATTAAGAAAAATGTCCGGTGAGAGAAACCGCAGGTCGTTGGCTTTCCGAGGAGGTGGATTAGCTGGGTTAACGGGTTCCAGCGGTATCGGTGGGGGGAACTGTAACAGCTGGGAGGCCCCGGCCTGTCAAGACCGACATTTTAACGGGAACAGGCCGGATCAAGAGGAGGACAGGGATCTGGGGGCTAAAGGACCGTCGCAGAAGAGAGTGGAGGGCGCTGGGTCTGTCAGCGATAGCACGGAACCCGAGGCGGAGGAAGAAGAGGACCCGGAAGGGGGCAGCTGGGCAGCCGGGGACGGCGACGATCGTGTCGGCTCGGTGGAAGTGGAGGACGGGTCCAAGGAGGGAAGTAGCTGGACAGCGGGGAACGGTCCCAACAACGCCGACGGCCAGGAGTCTGGAAGCGGTGCGAGGGGAGGCGAGACCAGGAAATCTGGGGTAGAGATGAGACCGCAGACGCTGCTTCAGAAACACTCACTGTTCCATGCTTCGTGGTTGCAAGAATTTCCATGGCTCAAATTTTGCCAGGAGACGGGACTCATGTCCTGTTCTTGGTGTCACAACATTGCCACTAAAAACAGCGACGAGCTTGTCAAAGGCAGTCGCAACTACAAACGGGCCTTGCTGCTGAGACATCACCTGTCTTCCGAGCACGGGAGGAATGACCCCACCAAACAGGTAACGCTAGCTCAACACCAAGACGCTTTCGTTTACTTTAACTACGTAACGTGAAATACCTGTCAAACTATTCTCACACCGTACGACTTTTTCTGTTTGGTTTGTCGCTTACGGTGACAGTTTCTACAACTTCTTAAACACAGAGAAGGCGAAAATAGGCTATCGCTTAAGCTTCACAATCCCTTCCCCTGGCTAATTAGTTAGCACCAGCCTGCTAACCTGAGCTAACAGCTAGCCTAGCTTACTAGCCGCTTGTAGCCGTGCGGTGTAGCCCGAGGTAGATGGCCAGTGGCGGCAGTGGAAAGCCCCTAGTGAGGGCAGGGAGTTACTGAGCGGCAAAAAAATGAACCATTCACAAGTGTGGGCGACACGAATCTTTCTGATTGAGTTAACGTGTAAAAGTGTTGGTGTCAGTCCACTCACTAGTCAATTTACAAGCACAAACTTGCTCCAGTTTGACACCTGCTAGCTACTGTCACTCCGGAGGCTGTTTCTCAGATTGAAGG
This sequence comes from Amphiprion ocellaris, assembly GCF_022539595.1. NCBI lineage: Eukaryota > Metazoa > Chordata > Actinopteri > Pomacentridae > Amphiprion > Amphiprion ocellaris. The sequence goes on from NC_072780.1 coordinate 8,340,223, forward strand.
ATGAGGCACATCGCAAGTAACTGTTAATAATTTTGGCACAAAAGGGAATTAACAAATAATGACAAATCGTAGTGTTGTACAGCAATTGATTAGATGCACTTTGTACAGCAAACTCCTTTTGTTGCCTCAGCAGCAGTCTTGATTGCTAGCTTGCTAGAGGTCACACAATGGCAAGGGCTCGACCCTGGCAGCCTTTGGGGAGCCGCACCCCTTCCCAACCCCCCGCCTCTCATGCAGTTTCTGCTGCTTCGCAATCCCGGGTGACCTCTGGCGCATTTCTTCCTCCTCCACCTCCTCCTCCCTTTAGGGAGCTAAATTAGAGGCATTGTGCTAGAATGACCCCCCAAAATCCATAGATGGTGTCACTTGCAAGGCTACACAAGAGGAGGAGAGTAAATCATGTTGTCCGGAGCCTGACAGCTTGCTCACCCAGAGGCAACCTTTGAACAGGGTGGAATGAGTGAAATAGATGTCAGTAATAGAATGACACAGCATCACCTGAACCTGTCATCCCTTTTTCTGGATTAATGGGCTCCAGCGTTATGCCTTTGAGGCATAGTTTACGAATAAAGCTTCATCCTGTATGCACAAGACTAAATCCACATGTAGGACTAATTGGAAATTGCTACTATTTATTTAATTGGTATTTGAAGACTATGTGGTTAGCCTGGCTTTAGGTAGGTATACATTTATTGGCAGTATCAGTAAATTGAGTGCTTTTCATTTAAAATATTCAAACCAATTTTATATTTGATTCATCTATCAATGTGCATGAGGTCTTTATCGTTTCATTATTTTTTATTGCAGTGTAGGCAACACTCCTACAGTGCTCTTTCAGTGACCTCATAAAAACAGGTTTGCCCGTACAATCTGGTGTCAAAGGGCATTTCTTCGGTCCGATTTTAGAAAATAAGCTTACTCTTACATACTCTTCCATGTACATTTCCACATCCTACCTCATATCCTGACAATGGTTTGAGCTGACAAGAGAATTAAGAACGGAGGATTTCACTACTACATTTAGTTCCTTCCTTTGTACACGCAATCACTAATCAGAATGACTTAAAGTGATCCACTAACTTGTACACATCTCTAATTGGTAAGGAGAGCAGTAGGAGTGGATTAGGGGCTTGGTGTGGCTTTTCCCTAGCAACAAGGACCCCAGACACTGTATTGAGAGGTTATCCAGGCCATTTCCTCATAGGAGGATAGAGCTGGGAAGATAAAGTCCCACTGCTGCATTATTGGAAGTGCTTTATTTGTGATGTATGTTGAATATGTTTTTTGGCTGTTTTAATATTCTGTTGCCATGTTGCTCAGTTTGGATTTTTTATCTTTTAAGCATGCCTCATGAGTAAAACTAATCTTGTTCCTATATACAATACAGTTGAAATAATGAGCAGCAGTGGAAGCAAGGCTGCATTAACCGTACATTAATGGAGAATTATGCCATTATGAGGCAATGTCTTGTTCTATTCACCCATTCCTGATGTTAGTCAGGCTTCTGCTGCATTTGTTAAAACTAACTCAGTTAGCCACAGCACACCAGGGCAGCTGTGGTAAATGTGGGTGTCCTTGGAGAAGGGGACCGTTGTCCTTAATTCTCTAGATGCCGTCTTGTGCACAGATTGTTCCCTTGGCTAACTCGTAAAAGGTTATGGTGAAGCAAAAGTAGACCGTTGGGTTTTCTTTGATCAGATATGAGAATATATATGTAGTACCAATATAATTCAATTTTATTCTGTCAGAATTCTTTTTCTTACGTTATATGGCAAGAATAGACTACACTTAAACCTGTTTTCATACAGACGGTGCGTGTGACACAAGCATGTGTTAAACCCACATTGGTTGTCAGATAGTAGTCCCTTGTCATAGCCATCTACAGCAACTCTATTCTATAACTATCTCTCAGTTTACATCATAATACACAGAGATACATTGTGTAACTAAAACAGCCTTATGTTTCAGTTCTCCACTGCTAATTTCATCATGTACTCCATATTTCTCTCTTACCATTCCTGCTCTTTCTTATCTCTCTCTTGCTCTTTAGTAGGCATGAGTAACAAATTAAGTTCCAACACTCATTCTAGAGGTTCATTTGCAAAATTATTTGTCAGTTTTTTGCATTTTTTTATTTGGCTGTCCAAGTAAAAACAATCCAACTGCAGTTAAATTGTTGGATTAATTAAATTTAGCCACCAAATTACTGATTACTGATGAGATAAAACTTTATTGAAATGTTCTTTCCCTTTTTTCAAATGTAAAGATTTAATTTCTTAACAAAAGCCAGTATTTTATTGTTAGTTAGTATTTCACAGGATTAGTAATAACTCTGTCATTCATGTTACTCACTGTTCAATCTCAGGTCAGTATTCAGTCTACATTATCCATCTCTAAAGATGAGCCAGAATTCACTTTCAGACCACACATCCCCAGCTGAATGGTCTCGACCAGGTTGCAGCGCCTGACCTGAATACACTGTGCAGATTCCGCTGAATTAATTTATTGGTTTTTTTGCAAGAACAGCACTGCAGTTTGATGTGTTCTGCTGTACAGTATGAACATTTAGGGTTCATGTTCACATGTTTTATGAACTCATGACTGTTAGTTTCTTGAGTTTTTGAGGGATGATGTGTATCAGTTTTTACAAACAAATTCTTCATATGTTCAAACTAGATCAGAATAAGGATTGCATACTCGGGTCAGATGATGTGTATTAACTTGTTGGAGTTAACAGCCAAACAAATATAACTTTATCATTGTGTTGGTCTCAATCGTGTATACCATAAGGTCACCACGCTTTCTTCACAGAAAGAAAATACATATATATTCAGGGACTTTACAAGCAATTTCCAATCCCTCATTTTAGTCGAGACAAACACCACACTCATTGTTAGCGAGTCTCCCCAAACAGGGAAGGGGACCCACCCATTTCGGCTTGGTGCCTGGCAGATAGATGGGATGTTTATTGGGGGCCACAGGTCAGGGGAATGGGTGGGGTGGAGCCAGAGGGAGAATTCTTCTCGTTGAATCCGTCAGTGACACCCCCCTCAGGCTCTTTAGCATTGTTAGGAGGCTGGGAGACACTCAGTGCAGCCCTCCCACACCTTGGGCCAAAGGCACACTGCAGTATTGTTCTAGCATCTGGGGACAGACGAGTTGGGTGAGGAAGGGGGGTTGAGTAAAGGATACAGTAGATGTAGGGAGTTAGGGAACGACTGGTGGAGATGGCCTCAGGGCTGGGCTGGTCATGGGACTGGATTGATGATGGGTGGGGGTGTGTGTGTGAGAGGATGGAGGTAAATATATGTGCATACAAGGTAAACAAAAACTGTCTCCAGTGGGTCATTATGTTGCATGGGGACAGTATTGTATCACATGATCTGGTAGAGGTGTGTCTAAGTGCTTGTCATGGATCTACTGGCCTTGGGGCTTTGTGGTTTGTTTGGGTTTGTGGTTTATTTTGTTGAAGTATTCTTTTCTCTCTTGTTGCAGCACATCTTGACTGTGTAGCCAGTGCACCAATAAGCTTGAAATTATGGCCATCTTGATTTGTTTAATCCACCTGTAAATCAGCATTCATGTTTGACCCAGATCAAAGGGTTCTTCTTCCCCCACACCTTCTTGGATGGTTCACTCTCTTTTTTTTTTCTGCCTTTCATTCTTCCACCCCTGCCATCTCTGGCTCAAATAAAAACCTAGCCACGTCATGACTGGGGGAGGTTGATATTGTCCCCACATTCTCTCTTGGCTCAAGCTGGTTTTGCCTCCAGCATCTGCTGTGCAGGGTTGATCTGCTGGTTCTCTAAGCTCCCAGCTCACACGTGGCACATCTGGAGAAGGATGCTGCTGCTGATGAGGCCAGTATGGAGAAACTTATCCAGTACCAGGCTGTCCTAGCCTGACTCCAGTAGGTGCTTAGACATGACTCATGAAAGCTGTCAAGTCTTAACCTGGGTAAAAGAGATGGAGAGTTATGGCATTAGGGGGTGGGATGGCTAGTTGGTTGAAATGAGCAGGAAAGGGTCTGCAAATTCTCAGGTTGTAGGAGTCTGAGAATGCTTGTTATTTATGGCATCTCTAGCATATCAGCTGCTGTTTTTGTCTTTAACCTTCAATGTTTCTGATTTCAAATGTGAATTTGAGGGCATTTTCATTTCAGGATGCTAAATAGCAAGTTGTAGTTTTGTTAGATCTGAACTTAGCGGAAGAAGAGAGCAGTAGACAAACTGTATAGGCACTGGCAATCGAACTTGAAAGCATATTCGACTCCTCTTGCTGTGAAAGCTCCCCTGCCCTTCACCACACCAATATATTCCACCATAGTACTCAACATGATGACCATGTCCCTCCAGAGGCTTTGATGTGTATATCATGGAATAATTTTTCTCCCCCTCTCCTCATCCTCTTAGCCTCACCCACATGCACCATGGCTCTTTTCTATGCTTGCGAGTGGGAGCTGCTGTGTAATAAGAGAGTGAGTGCCGAGCCTTTTCACAAAGGCCCACAGTGAGTGGACAATAAGCCTCGGGGAGAACATGGGCTATTGTGAAGGCTAAAATGGGGTGACCCAACTCCTTCTCTATTGCGCTCGCTTTCTGTCCCCCTCTGCTCCACATTTTCTCCTCCACCCTTTTTCCTCAGTGCTCAAGGTTTCGCTCTCAGTCGCTCTTATTCATTTTCTTTCAGTGCGTGTTATCAGGCTGTGCACCGACGATTTCTCATTTTCTTTCATGTTCATTTCTGTCAGCTCTGTTTTCTACGTTTTTCCTCCATCCAAACTCCACAATGCAGCTCCCGTGTCTCTTAATATTTTCTGTCTTTGCAGCCTTCATTTATTTGTTTTTTGTGGTCCGCAAAGCACGTCTCCCCCCTCCTCCCCCCTTCTATCTCACCCTCATTCTGCCTTTCATTTTATTCCATCCCGTCTCTCTCCATCTATCCCCCTCCAGCTGTGGCAGAGGACGATAAGCCCCCCCTGTACTGTCCTGTGTGCCCAGGCTGCCCTGGACAAGAGCTGCAGTGTGGAGGGAGTAGGGGTGGTGGGTGGGGGTTGGGTGGGGACCTCAGAGAAAATGGATTTAATCTGAATTACTCGAACTGAAACCCCAGCTGTGTGTACGTGTAGGCAGCTTGGTTTCTGTGTGTTTGTTTGTGTGTGTACATGCATGTGTGCGCGGAAGAGCTGGTGGTGGGTGGGGTCAAAAATGCAGGGCTCGAGCAATGTGAATTATTCTGGATTAGGACATCTGCTGTGCAATTCTAAAATGAGCCAGAGATATATGCCCTGCTTGTGCGTATTATGATTAAAAACTATAATATTCTACAGATTCTGGGTGTAGATGGATTTTAGTTTTTTTGTGTTTATTGGCTCTTATACTCTGTGCTCATTGTGACCACGTATACATTTAACTCAACTCTGTGGGTTCTGCGTGATGCAATGTATAGTATGCAGGAAGTATATGTACATAAGTGTTATACTTCCCTCGCTTCTGCTCCGTACCAGGCTGGTCCTTACCCTCCACACTTCTGCTACAGGGGAGCAGGGTCTGTTACTGAGTAGTTCTATGCTTTTTCCAGTTCCCCTCCCTTCCCACAGTCAGGTTGGTTCCTGATTTGGACACTCCGCAGCCCTCCTCCAGGTCTACTTATGGTCTGTTTTACATTTAGCTTCTGTATTCAAAACATTAAATCTTTCAAAGCTGCTTTACGGTCTAGTTTTAGAAGTCGTACCGAAAGAAAATTTGGAAAAAAATTAGAATGTTACAGAAAATTATGCTACTAGCAGATTTCTAAAACCTGTTTCTGTTGCCTCAAAAAAAGAAAAGCTTCAATAGATGCACTTTAACATAAAAATAGCCACTGAGGAGAATTGTGATGGATGGTGGTCTTAAGCCAGAATTATATCCATCTGTGCTGGACGTAGATCAGGGTGCTTGGGGGTCGCTTGGATGCTTTCATGACTTTTTTCTGAACCCAAGCCCTAACAAGAATTGAATCAGTCTGCTTCATTGAGGTGAAACTCGACACGTGGAAATCGTAGCATTTTTATCAAGCATAGAAACTTAGCGCATCATCGGAGGAGCACAAATCCACCATTAGATGTAGAAAATAGTACCTAACGTCTCTAGCATTTTTGTTGTTCAGTGTATTTTTTTGGAGTGCCTCTATTTTTAAACAAAGTACATGTGCAGTGTGGCCCCATGTTGAGGTTTTCACTGTACAGTTTGCATAGACCCTAAAATAGGTTGCTTTTTGGGTGAGTATTATCAGTGGGGTTTTTTTCCTCACATTGGACTGATTGAAAATGTGCCGTGTCCTGTCACTACACCGTAGCTCTCTTATGTTAATGTTTTTGAATGCAGCACGTTTGGGCTCATTCTCCAGAGTTTTCTGGAAAATGTTTGAAATCATTAGTTATAATACAAATTGTAAGGCTGAAAGTCAACAACAACTTTCAGTGTTTATGAATCTGTTGTCTGACACAGCATTGTATTGTTTTTGTGTTGCGAGTGGTTGAGGTTCAGTTGGATTGAGGAAACAAACTATAGGGCTGCATACTACTGAACCTTAAAGTAATATGCTTTTTGTTGCCTCATCCCCACCCCCTACCCCTTTTTAACAGAAGCCTGTCAGACCTGTTTTACCCCTAGCGCAGGTGCAACGGTATCATACAAGGAACCCAGAGGGTGTTTGTGTTTTTGTAAAGACAGAGTTACAGGAAGGAAAAACATATTTGTGTATAATTGCATTAATGCTCACAATTACTTGTGTTAGCGCCCACATTTTCTGCAATAATTTTTCTTTTCTTTCTTCCTCCTATTCACCTAAAAGGAAACTGTGAGGCCCTCAGGCAATGCCAGCCCCTCCACTAACTGCTCAGAGGAAGACTACCGCAGCAAGCCCAACGAGAACTCCTACTGTTACCAGCTACTCCAGGAGTTGGACAAGCAACGCAAAAGTGGTATCCTCTGTGACGTCAACATTGTTGTCTCAGGCCAGGTGTTCCGCGCACACAAGAACATCCTGGTAGCAGGCAGCCGCTACTTCAAAACCCTCTACTGTCTGACCAAGAGTGAGGCTCAGGACCAGGCCACTGTCACGCACCTGGATGTCGCTGCTGTGCAGGGCTTCTCCGTTATCCTCGACTTTCTCTACTCCGGGAATCTGCTGCTCACAAGCCAAAATGCCATTGAGGTGATGTCCGTTGCTAGTTACCTACAGATGACAGAGGTTGTACAGTCATGTAGGGCTTTTATAAAGGATGCCCTGAATATCAGCATTAAACAAGAAGCCCCCGATTCCGTTGTGGTGGATTACAACAAGAGGCAAATGGTGGCCAAAGAGGGACAGAGAGGTCTAGACCGAAAGCCAAGCAACTTCTGGGCCACGAGCATCCTGTCTAAGCTGTCAATCAAGGCCAGCGGCAACCAAGGAAAGGAAGCAATGGAGGAAGATGACGAGGCTAGCAGGGTGAAGGAGGAGACCAGTGATATAGAGGTGACAGTGGTTGGGGGCGAGGGCTGTGCCCTGGTGACTCCCGGATCCTCTGGTAGCTGGACCCACCACAATGACAACTCATCTGATTCAGTAGAGACCAATGAAACACGAGCGGCGAGTAGCCAGACGCAGGTCTTCGTCTGGAACGAGCCAGCCACAGGTGGCACTGCTGCAGCACCCTCAGCAATAAAGCGAGAGGCACCGGATCCCGTGGCTGGAAGCGGGCGGAGGAAAAAACAGACCACCACACGTCGCTTTGTCTACAACTTCCCACCAGAGCCTGAAGAGGGATTCGATGAAGGAATGTTCATCCAGCCTTCAGCCTCCTACCCCCGAGAGGATTTCTCTTCCCTCTCCGAAAACGCTGGTAAGACCCACATATGCACATTCAACACACCTCTAAGTCAGTGTTTTACCTTTTAAAAGTTCTTAATTAAGTCATAGTTTACTTATTCCTGTTGGTCATACACTCTGGAATTGAAATACAGAGTTCTGTTTTATGAATAGAAATATGCATGCAGAATCTGATCTGTGACCTATGATCAGAGTCATTTGAATGTACCGTCTGTATGATTGATAATATGAAATACATATTTTCCAATATTATCCATGTAAAAATGTTTTACCACAGAGTAGTCAGGATGTCATCATGGCATTTTATATATATGTATAGAACATTCATTTAAACATGCTCTGCATGTTTACGATCCTTTCAAACGTTGCTGGGGTCAAAAAAGAATATAATTAAAATGTGGCTGTAGTAAGTTTTTTTTCATCAAGGCCAATCTTGCCAAACATCTTCTTTGGCACGGAGAAGCTAAAAGAATCACAGCAATGCATTATTAAAAATAATCAGCCAACATTTGTTGTTGCCCTTTTGGCAAAAATGCTGAAATTTATTACCAGTGTAAGAGTTCTGTGAACTCCTTTGTGTAACTGCGAGCATCCCTGTGATACTCTGAAGACACTAGGGCTGGACCGAATAGCAGTTTCTGGGCTCCAGATATTCAGCCCCGATTAATGACGAATATTTGGTGTGGTTCGTAACGTCCGGGGGAGAGGGCAGAGGTGCAGTTTGGGCTGTGTAATAAATAAAATGTAAACTGAGTTAATACAACATCTGCAGAAAAGATACCATAAGTGGAAAAAATGACATGGATGAAAGCTGACTGTATTGACTGCACGGAGTCATGATGGTACTGTAAGCTGGTATGTCAATAGTTACTGTCTATGTCTACCATGACCTGGGGTAGATAGTGGACTCTATAGATTGCAACTATGAGAAGATAGACTGAAAAGCACTTTGCACACTCATCAAGTCTCTGTTTGTTTACATATGAAGTTGTGAAAATTGAATGAAAACTGAGTGGATTTTACGTAATTAAATTTTTCAGTGCCAAAATTATTAATGCTAACTAGCCCTTACAATGTGTGAAAAGAAGAAGTCACAGTTTCTGTGGTAAATACTGAGAAATGCATGATGTAGCATGAATTTTTGTCTGATGCAAAAGTGAATGATGAGTAATCGGACTGAGTTGGAGCTAATCAATTCTGGACTCAAAATCGAATCAGGAGATCAGTGCTACCGTTTGGCCCTCACACAAGCTTAGTGTTTTTATGCCTGCACCATTGTGTCAAATAAAAGTATTATGTATGTCCAGTTTATAGTTACACACACCCTTTTTCCAAATTCCATACTTGATATCTTTGGAAATAGACACTGTAAGTACAATTACTATCTATAGACCGTGCATTTGTATTGATTTACCCACTAGGGGGTCAGTGGGGTTGAAGAGGATAACCCCTTTAACTCGCCCAGCTTCAGTATTTGATCAACTGTTGGGATGCGGCACGACCACAAATATCTCCCACCATATTGTCACATATCTATTTATGCAAAATGTGTGATCACCTGAAGGCTGCCTGGAGTGTGTAACACAGGCGTGATCACTGGTTTTCATGATCGTCCTGTTAAATAAGAAACGGATTTTAAGCGTTCAATCAGCACCCTGCTGTTACACCCAAAAGCAGAGAGATTTGCTTATCATACTTTGAACCTGCTATGCATAGCTGACAAGTGAGTCACTCCTAGCCGTGATCTCCACTAATCACACCAGAGCAGGGGGCTTACGAAAGTTAACACCCACCTGGAGAGATGAGAGGTGTGAATGTGTGTGTGTTTTTAACCTGAATCCCAAGCAGTTTCTGAGCATTTTTTTTAAAGCTTCTGACACATTTTTACTCACTGTAGGCTCATTTTCCACTGTGATATTAACCCTTTGATGCACATGGGTCAAGAGATGCCCATTTGCCATTGAATATGGGTCACTTTTTACCCGTGTTGTGCATCAAAGGGTTAAGTCCTGCATCTATTTGGGAACAACAATGGCTAGAGGAAGAGAACTCACAAATGTCTTCTTTGCAGCATCACTTTGTTATATCATCAAAAGCTGAATTTCTTTGATTTATTTTACAAAAAAGTTTAAATCTGGAATCATGCACAACATTTTTCCAAGTGCTCACAGGTGTTAACAGAAACCGAAAAATTCCTGAGTTTTTGTCTTGTGGTTGTTGGTTGCAGTTGAGTCACTAATGGCTTGATGGTTTTGCTTTGGTGCACAGATTTTTTAAATTATTTTTTTCCCAAACAACCTGTTTAGAGCCTAGGAATGTCTGATAATTTCGTCCCATTGATATTATCGGCCCGATATTGCCATAAAAATGTAATATGTCAATATTGTTATCGTTTTTTTTGCCAATCATGAAAACCGATAAAATAATGCCTGGATTTTGCCGGCATTTACTGGTTTATAGAGGGAGGGAGGGAGAGAGGGAGAGTGTAAACTGCTGTTTGAGACAAAAAAAAAGATACATATGGCATTTTTTCCATAACTTAAGTTGAAGTACTTTTCTTATTTTGCACAGACAATGTTTACATTTGGAAAGCCTTGTTGCATTTGAGAATGCATCCAATGGGGCATCACAATAAAATTAGGCATGATGCGTTAATTCCACGACAGAAGATATGTGATGTTACCTAAAATTAGTTAAATAGCCCACATATATCGGTATCTGTTGATATCGGAGTCGGAAATTGAGTGTTGGACAATATCAGCTTATCCGTTATTGGCAAATAAGCCAATATCGGACATCCCTGGTTAGAGAAAATGCTTTATTTTGACAAATCGTAAAATTTTTAAAAAATTATAATAAAGATGTTTTAATAAGACCTCACAAGTTTAAGCTTATTTTTGGTTAAGTCGTCAGCAGTTCAAGGATTGTCAAAAAAAAAAAAAGAAAATTCTTGTCATTGCAATCTCTCGCTCATATAAATGAAACAGTTTTGGTGATATTATGAGATGGCATACTTTTCAAACTCACTGGCAGGTTTCAGATTCCGAGGTTCTAAGATGTCGGGATAATTTGTGACATGGAAATGTTGAATTTGTCATGCACTGCATTCATTTTTAAACCAATGCTTTATACTGTGGTTGAAAATAGCATCAGATCCCTTTGACCTTTTTAAGTGGCTTTGACGTATTCAATCAATTTTCCAATCCTCTTTTTCTTGCTTGATAAAACAGTTCTATCCTTTTCATCTTTTCTCTTCACCCCTTGATACCTTCCCCTCTCTATCTCTTAATCTATCCATTGCTCCATCCGTCCCGTCCTATCCACATCCACTGTAGTGCTCTTGGTAATCTCTTCTCTTAGCTCCAGCCTTCTCCTTCTGTTGGGCCCATTAAGCATGGCACTCCATGTAACCATAATGATATCACATATTAAGTGGAGTGGTATGGACAGGGGGAGGGGAAGTGTGAGGCCCAAAGTGTCTGTAGAAATAGAAATAGAAGCCCTCTCTGATGCAGGATAATGAAGAAAGCAGGGGAAACATTTCTACCCCTCAGGCCTCCCTAAATGCGCTTGAATGCTCTTAGTGCCTCCAACTCCTCCTAGGGCTCTTTTAATGTGTGCATGAAGTGATCTAGGGTGTTGTAATAGCCTATAGAGACACTGGCTTAAAGACAGTTTGTCTGCCAGTGTGCTAAGTCTCTAACCCCTTCTTTCTTCACGTCTTTGTTGTTCAGCTCCATAGCTCTTTTTAATGTATACTACTTTTCCAAATAAAGGTATGACTAAGGCTTCAGGTAGGCTGTTAGTCAAAGTAAAAGGTTTTAAGGCAGCAGTTTACAGTCGATTATTTCAAACTCTAGGTTTCATTCATGCTAAACCAGTCACCATTGTAAATATAGAATGTGAATATTATGTCTCTGTAAGGCCTTAAAATTGTAGAGATTTGTCTGAGAAGGTCGGTTCGCTAAAAATAGCCTTCTTCCAGTCTCGACAGTCCGACCGGTTCTTCACTACTGTAGCAAGAACAGTGAATGTCTGTAACTAATGGATGCCCTAGTGTCAAACATCTGAGAGTGGTGGTGTCCAGAGAATTTAAGGCCGAAATGTGCAACAAATTATCCTGCCGTTGTTTGATGTTGGGGTGAGAAGAGGGCCTTGCTGCATTTTTAAAGCAAAAAGAAATGAATAAGCAGCCTAGTCATATGTTCAACTTCGCATGTTATAGATAAGATGTAAAACTAAATTAATTTCTGTGTTTAGCTAATTAGCCTTGCTATACTGCATGTGGCATTCTCTTAGTTGCCATGTAAGTATAGTGATGCCCATAGTACTGACTGAAAGACTGAAGTTTAGAAGTATGACAGGGAAGTCTCAACTGTTTTCTGTTTTTTTTCTCCCTTGACTTCATCAAGGATATTGCAGATTTTTAGATGTTTTGGATAAAAATACACAGGGATGGGGCACAGGCAAGAGGACAAAGAAAAAAAGAATCTGTCAGGACAAATGTGAGCTGCTATTTGTTTACAGTAATGAGTGTGATCTGATATATTTTTCTCATTTATGCTTCCACTCTGTAGTAGATAACCAGCCACACTTTTGGTTAATTCAGATATTTTTGAATATTATTGTGAGTAAGCAAATGAATTCATCAGATCCTGGAAGTGTTGTGTACTACACTCCAGATGAATTGATATTGACTCATGAAATTCTGCATTTGTTTACATGTACTTGTAGTTAAACAGAGCTCTGGACTAACTTTTTTCACTGGTTAGTCTCACCTCCGACCTCAGCACAGACAAAACCTTAAACCTGAAGGTCTGTTTATTGATAGAACTGACATTCATCGACGTTCCCTAAATGCATCAGTGCTCTCAGACAGGTGTGTGAGCAAAAATTAACTTGAAAAGAGTAAAATAGGGGGTTCTAATATCAGATTTGTCCAAGTTGAAACCAGATAATTTTATCCACATGAATGGAGAAAACGCCGCATGTAGCTTTTTGCTAGCGAAGCACGTTGTTAAATGTAGTTCTATTTTTAAATGTAGTCAATCATGTTCATATAATGGGGGAAACTAAAATCGTGATTGTGATTAATATTTATTTAATTTTCAACCCTGTGTGTTTGAGTCAGGACCTGTCCCTCTCAACCAGTCGCTTTCTCTCAAATTTTTAAGCAATAATCAGCTACAGTTATCTTTTCACTGTTATCTTTTTAACACACAACAGCTAAACAGCTTGTTTTAAGCATCAGGCAGGCATAGACTGACAAGGCCAGGGAAGAAATGAAAGTAGCACCACTATAGCTAACACAGTAGCTACCCGCACCAGTTAAAGTGACAGCAAAACAGCATCATAATGATCATTCAGTCGCAGAATTATGACCAATTGCAATTTTAACTCTGTCTCAAAAAATCAACCCAGTTTGAAGCCCTGTTAAAGACTTGCTATATGATAGAATGAAGTGCACAGGCTCCACTGCATTTGTAAAGTTGTAACACTGAAAACCATATCAATGCCATTTTTCACTTCATGGTCCACTACCATTTATAGACAGAAAGTTATTTGTCAGAGATTGCAGTTCGTGACAGTGTTTCCCACAGTCTCTGTCTGCTGTCTACCCTTGTACTACATACAGTGCTCATTTGTTGTGGTTCGCTTAGGAAATGTGTGTCACATGACCTTAAATCTTCAACGTTGGCGACGCTTTACTAAAATATTGCCTTACAAATAAAAAAATAATCTTAACATAGTCACGCAGCAAGTACCAGAGAGGGCTTACCATTTTGTTCGTAGGCACAACTACACTCAAGGTTTTGGTTATGATACAGTCTTTAAAACTAGACAGCCCTCTTGCTCTAGCTGTCGTTTGCTTGCGTATTTGCATTTGAGCCCGTGAATAGCCATCCAGCAATATTAGCCGTCCCAGTTTCCCACAGTGATGTCACTCTTTTGGCTTTCATTTTGCTTCAGTTTTGTCTGCGCGGTCATGCTTCAAGGATGGACGCGTAGTAGCCCAAATGGTGGCATTCTTTCTGCTGCTATGTCACCCATTGTTTAAATATGTGCTTGTTTTAGAGGGTGTTCATCAAAATGTTCAGGCCTGCGAACAGCAATTACATTGATTATTTTGCAGAAGTTTTTTTCTTAAAGTGCTTGAAAATGGTGAAAAATATCTAAGGATTCACAGCAATGTCTTCACACTTGTGTTTCATCTGATGAATAGTCCAAACATTCAACATCTAAATATTTATTTTGCAATCGTGTAAAAGCGAGAAAAGCAGCAGTCAATTCTTGGTAATGATTTACCAGAAAAGACTCAAAGTCACAGGTACCGTTGCAGAGGCAGCTGGTGTTGGACTTGGACAGCGTACAGAGTCACAGGTAGGATAGTGTTGTGGAAAATATGAGCAGTTGAAAGTGAGGAGCAGCTTTAAGGATATAAGTGCTTTACCATTGCTGTCTGCTCTTATGACGCTGAGCTCACAGCCAACACACGCGTAGCCAGTAAATTCTTGGGTCTTCTCCAAACAAGACTGTTGGATTGTTTAAAGGGTGGATGCTGCACAGACACACAGCAGGTGAAATGAATTTGCATGCACACTGCACTCCATGGAAGCTCACACAAACACACCCACACACACGATAACACCCCCAGCCCCCCTCCCCACCATCCCTGAGAGGTGCAAAGCCGCCAGGGGCAGTCCCTTCCCTCCCTAATCCACTCTAATGCACTGGGGCTGTCCTCACTATTCCAAATATTGACCCAGGGAGAATGGACACACACACGCACACACACACACACACACGGACATACACACACACATACACACACACACACACACACACACACACACACACACACACACACACACACACACACACAGGGGCGTGTCTTTAATGGGCTTGAAGCGCTGATGCTCGAGGAACTGGACACACACACACACACACACACACACACACACAGACACACACACACACAGACACACACACACACACACACAGGTGCTCACACAAGTGCTTACAAAAGCTGAGTGTAAGATGAGCTGGTGCGAGGACTGGACTCTGTCCTCCTCTAATTAACCCCCTCCCTACTGCAGCCCCGGTTAGGTTGTTGCTCCGCCTCGAGGAACACACAGCTTTTGCATACAGTAGGGGCCTGTGTGTGTGTGTGTGTGTGTGTGAGAGAGAGTTTGTGTTTGCCTATATTCACTGAAACTTCCATTGTTTCGTGTGGGGGTGGTTAGTTGTGTACACAAGACATTGTGAGGTGTGCATCCCCCTCCTCTCCAGGCTCTCAACCACCTGTCCTCTCTCTTTCTCCCTGTCGCTCTTCTTGTCCCCTCCCTCTTTCCCAGAGCTGGCCAATCAGATCCAGTATAGCATCATCCAAGACTTACAGCAAGGGGAGTCCTGGGAGAATGGTAAGATGCCACACTCTCCAGACTACAGCTAGATTACCACCATTGGCTACTAGTGAATCTTAAAAGCTTATAGTTTCATATATCTTTTTAAATGAGTGTGGGCAACATACCTCATTTTAACAAGTGAGCAGACAACCACCCTTTCTACTTAAGGACTCATGTTCAACCAGTTTTTTTAAGGTGTGGCTGACCTGTATGAGACCCTTGTGAGGTGCTTAACCATTAAAGGTCCAGGAATTGCCTGAGAGCTAAAGCCCAGGCACTTTCCCAGGGGTAAAAGTTCCTCCAGTGCATTGTGAGTTGTACTTCCCACAGGAAGGCAAAAACCCAGTGAAGCTTAGGTAAGACAGTCCACTAATGTGGCTGTCTGAAAATCTTTTACTTTGCAAAATTGGACAACAAAGTCTGGACTTTGTCGTTGCTCGAAAAGCACAATCACAATATATTTGCAGTCGCTTGTTTTGAAATTTTGGGGGTTTAGGACAATGTTACAAAAGTTCAAAGGTATTTGAGCGACGTTTAGCACTGCTAGCCAGGCACTTTTAGATAAAATGATCATCTGTGTTATCTCTTCTTCAGTCTGTTTGTGAAGGATATGAAACAGGCCGGGAAACCACATAAGTAGGAGAGCATTTCTGACTGTTCTGATTATACAGTATGTTCGCAATAAAAGTCGTTATGCATACTGAAAAATGATTTTGAATGGACAACTTTTTTGCC
Organism: Amphiprion ocellaris; assembly: GCF_022539595.1. Lineage (NCBI taxonomy): Eukaryota > Metazoa > Chordata > Actinopteri > Pomacentridae > Amphiprion > Amphiprion ocellaris. The sequence continues at coordinate 8,356,218 of NC_072780.1, forward strand.
CATATTGTATTGCTCAAAAGCAATTCACAGTTAAAAAAATTTAAAAGCAAGCTGTGGATGGAGGTAGAACAGCTTTGAGAACATCACAGAAATTGAAGTATTATTGGAAAAAACACTTAATATTGTTAGCATTGTCTCCTTTTAGTCATTTTTATGCTGTCTGCAAAGACGATATACTCAGACCATTAGTGCTGTATATAGCATATACAGTAGAAACAAACTGAACTGCAAAACTAGCAGAGGAGAGAAGAACTTTATTTAAGCTGACATTTGCCCTCTTCAGAAGCTCTAGTGTGTTTTGATCTGTATCCAGGCTGCAAATACCAACAGCCTGAAGACAGAAAGTTTAAGGGAACAGCTTATTGCACAGTCAATTTGATTTTAATGTGTAAAATCAAATTGGTTCTGAAAAGTCTGTGCATATAGTAGAGGGGGTGTGGAAAATGAATGGGTAGTTAGAGGGAGTGTATAATACGTGCTGTAAATGAAACGTACTGGTGCGATTGGTGCCACATCTCCTATTTATGACCCTATATACATGCACAAGATCAATATTGATTTAGGAGTTGGGCGGACAGGTGGAGGAGAGACATGAGCTGAAAAGGCATGAAGGGGACAGAAGTCGGAATGCTTCATTTGAATTCAGTGAATTACATATAAAAACATATAATCAATCAATCAAAGTTTATTTATATAGCCCTTTACAACAGCCCAAAGGGTGAGCAAAGTGCTTTACAGTAAAGACAAGAAAATAACTTAAAAACAATAACTTAAAACAGAGACAACAGTAAAATATACAATAAAAAATACACGAAAAGCATGCCACTAGGTGTTAAAAGCCATTTTAAACAGAAAGGTGTTGATCTTTGATTTAAGAAGAGTCAGGTCAGTGATGGTGTGCATTTCAGAGGGAAGCTTGTTCCAGAGCCTTGGTACTGTCACAGAAAACACCCGGTCACCCCAGTGTTTGCATTTTGACTTGAAGCATATAAATACGGACTAAAATTAACTCTAGTGTTTAAAACCTTAAAACAAATCCAATCTTTTAAACAAAACAAAAATAAAGATTCATTTTTTATCTTTCTCTAAAGATAGTTTTGTCTGCTCTGCTTGTGTAAGAACAGGTAGTTAAAGCGTAATTTTATGCTAAACCTCTGAAGCTTAAAATTAACAGCTTGTTGCACTTCCACAAGGTGCTTCTCTGCTGTGTCTCTCTCTCACACACACACACACACACACACACACACACACACACACACACACACACACACACACACACACACACACACACACACACACACACAGATTGAATACGCAGGTGACCTGCTTCTCATCAACCCTCCCCCTCCTCCCCTCTCCCCCTAGCAACCTGCCTTGACAACGCCTCTGTTGTGTGCTCCCTGGTTCAAACAAAGGGATAGGCCCTGTTACCCCACTCTCAGCGGAGAAGACTAACACTCTGTTTGGAGCCTTTTCAAAATCAATACATTGCTTATTTATTTGTAAGCCCCAGTTGTCCTCACTGGCTTATAGCATCAGCATCCCTGGAGTGTTAATGAAGAAAATGCGAGTGCAAGCATCTGACATTGCTATTTGTTTCTTTACACGCTGAAATAAAAGAACATGCTGGTGCCACAAGGCTCCAGCTCTTCAGTAATAAAATGGCCAAGCTTGATGGAAACTGAGGATTGATAGTTGTAATTTTAGGTTGGTATTAATTTCTAAGCTGTGCTAACTCTGTTGTTGTTAGTTGCTAATAAGCGGTTATTTAACACAACTAAATGCATGTCTGTTTGTTAACAAGATTGTTTTGGAATGACATTATTAGGTGTTATGCAGCTTAGCTTGTGTTTTGTTGTGACTCATTACGTTAGTAGTTGTGTGTCATCATTTGAATTGCAATAGAAGACGTTTCAGTTGCAATACTTTGATGAGTCCCTCCAAACTGCAATAATAAATGCACCTCGCGTATTCACAGATCTGTGTTGCTGCTTTACATCCATGGCTAATATGAATCTGCATGCTGTCTGAAATCGCCATGGTGAAGCCCCCAACATCATTAAGCTGAGCTGCAGACAAGCAGCAGTTCCTTAGCAACAGTCAAAGAGAAAGATTGCAAAGTTAACATGGGCGCCATAGTAATCGCTTGTCCCATTGTAGTTTTGTGCAGCTTTGAGTAAATCATCTTTGATCCATCCAAGTTTGTGGTTTTGTATTCCCAGTAATGGTTGCCACGCCCTAACCCAGTGTTTTGATAAACAGGATATTGGTTCCTGACACACCCCTCTCTCATTAGAGGATCTATACATGGAAATTAAGTTTTTATGATGATTGTCTCATTCCTTCTCGACATTATCGGTTTAAACCAACTTCCAGTCCAGTTGAGTGAAAATTTGACTTGAGGTTTATTTTTTGAGCAAAGCTGATCTTTTTCTGCATCTTTGTGTTTCTCTCTACCCAGGCGAGTCCTCACACCTAGCCCTCAATAAGCTTAAGTGCCCCCACTGTAACTACATTGCCAAGCATCGGCGCACGCTCAAGAGGCACCTGATCATCCACTCGGGTGTGCGCTCCTTCAGCTGTGACATCTGTGGCAAGCTGTTCACCCGCCGCGAGCACGTTAAGAGACATTCCCTGGTGAGTTCGCATATGCACAGGATCCTCACCGCTCTTTCAGCACAGCGTCATGTTTATCCTCCGTCTTCTGCCAAACACTACAACACTTTGGCCACGCTTACATCATCGCACTCCACCTTGTGTTGTGCGTCTGGCAGCTCTTGCTTAAGGGAGTGAGTGCAAAGGTAGACATTTTTTGGCTCTAATATCTGTTTTCTAATGCAGGGAGTATTGCAGGGTCGCTCACTAAGTGGTACCATACAGATGGATTTGGACGTTACACGTTTACAAATGAGGTGGCAAAGTCGATCATTTTACTGCCAGCACGTCTGGAAAGAACAAATGGGAATTGAACTATAAATACTAATGTGCTATATTCAGCTGACATTCATTAAATTGGCTTTATATCCAAGTTTCCTTTATAGGAAAAGGACAGACATACACATTTTGCTCCACCAGTTTCAGGCAAATATACTTATTTGCTTTCTTACAAAACAACCAAAATGACAATCAGTCCCACTCATGTCCACACATTACATAATATAGCGCTAACTGCAGGGAACTTAGCTTAGCATAAAGACTCGAAACAAGGAGAAAACGAAGGCGTAAAACCTGTACGTCTTAAACATATCAGCAACATGTTTCTTTACTGTCACACCAAGCTAGATAGATAAACTGCACTACTGCAGCAGATATATTATTGAAGAGTGCTTACATGATGTGTCTCCATACACTACTACAAAAAGTTACTCAACTTTCAGGTGAAATATATGGAAAATGTAAAAAAAAAAAAAAAAATGCTGCAGTGATATGTCATGGAAGTAGGGCATTTAAGTAGAAGCATGCAATAGTGATTTCCTCATCTCAAACAGTTTATTGAAACAAAAACTGACAATGGTGGGTTAACCGCAATAAAAATGTCAGTGTCTCATGACAGTTTGGACAGAACAGCAGCCTTCAGCTGAAATCCGATACAATTGTGGACCACTAGTAGTGTGATTACGGATGTGCCCAGACAACAGCTGACGTCTGCCTCACAATTAGCCCTAAAACCATCTATAAAGATGAACATAGATATTATCATCAGCTTATTGCGTTTGTTTAACTGCTGTGTAATGGATGCAAATGTAGTCGAAGCTAAGTAGCTAAGCTAACACTAACACGTTCACTGTTAAGAATCAAAACATCTTTGACAATTACCTCGCTGTTGCTGTGACTACGATGAAGACAGGTAGTTACTGACAGTTTGATTATTTGTTTCTGGATCACAATGTAGGCTTGCGAAGTCAGGAACGGCACTTTCCTGGTTACGGTGCGCCAACGTTGCTGAATGGCTACACGTGCAGTGACGTATTGACGATTTACGATGACACAATGATGTGGCTCTAACTTGGCTCTTTGCCAGTGGAATAGCAAATCGGTTCTTCAGAGGCACGAGATTTGAACCAACTAAGCACCAGCACTGAACTAGCACTAAACTAACACCATTTCTAAAATCTCTTCACTGGCTTCCAGTCAGTCACAGAATACATTTTAAAACCCTACTGGTCGTTTACAAATCCCAAAACGGCCCAGAATACATTTGTGATACGTTCAGAGAATACAAACCTAGCAGGGCTCTTAGATCCAAGGACTCAGCTCAGCTGTTCCAGGCCAGAGTCCGGACTAAACACGGAGAAGCAGCATTTAGCTGTTATGCTTCAAACAAGTGGGACAAACTGCCAGTGAAGATTAAATTTTCACCAAATGTAGACACTTTTAAATCCAAGTTAAAAACATTTCTTTTCTCATGCGCCTATGCATGAAATCTGCACGGTATCGTTTAACTATCTGCACCTCACTGTAACGCTCTTAATGTTTATGTAAATCACTTTGAATTGTCTTGGACATGTAGGGTTCTAGACAAATAAACTGGCCTTTCCTTGGTTCTTTTTGGTCAAAAATTGGTAATATTTGGTGTGACGGGGTAAATGGTACAGAATATTTCTCAGCCTGCACCAGTCGCTCCCTGTAGTCTTGTTGTTAATGGGAGGTTACCAGGCAACCAGTAGAGACACCTACAAGTTACTGTGCCTGGCACCACGATGTTTTGATTTTGTCAGGGGTACACAGCCAGTTTACTGGATGAGCTGATTTTTCAGAATGTCAAACTGTTTTGTAAGAGTTCCTAATTCAAATGGCAACCAGCCTCTCTGCTCAACCCTCTCCCTCCATGTCCCTCTTATAGGTGCACAAGAAGGACAAAAAATACAAGTGCATGGTGTGCAAGAAGATCTTCATGCTTGCCGCCAGCGTCGGCATCCGTCACGGCTCGCGGCGCTATGGCGTGTGTGCAGACTGCGCCGACTCGCACCAGGCCACTCAGGAGGGCCTGGAGGGCATTGAGTTTCCTCGCGACGAAGACTTTGACGGGGAGGAAGGCGAGGACGTGGAGGGGGAGGAACCTACCGACAACGACCAATCAGTTTGGGGCGAGGGCAACGCTGGTGCTGCCCCGGAAGAGGACTAAGATTCTAACAAGCTTGAGAAACAAAATTTAAAAAAAAAAAAAAAAAAAAAAAAGTTGATGTTTAATATATATGTATACAAAAACTAGCTGGTAAACAATCAACTCCAAAGTGCTATCAAATATTGAGGTTACTTAATTGTGCAAGTATATGACAAAGAGATGGATTTTTAAAAAAAAAGCTTTGCTAGAGTGGGAACTCCAAGATGTACAGATTTTATTATTGTTGAAATGTGTCCAACTCTGGGCCCAGCGCCCACAAGAGAACGATTCTAACGACAAATAATATGATGAATCAGGTTTTTGGTGATGTATTTTTATTTCCTGTTTTTCGGGGGGAGAGTTGGGCAGGGTGATGTAGTTTTTGCGTTGAGATAGGCCAATCATCTAAACAAAGAAATGTTAATTATTTAATTTATGAAGAGAGGATATTATGGTCTTATCACATGCTATAATTTTTATTTCTGTTGTTTTTGTCTGCGAGCAGAGGCACAGTAAAGGCTGCCGCTTTCTGCTCAGTCTGAAAGTATATTGCTTGGTGCTTGTAGAAGTACGCGGAGGAAGAGCATTGTTGTCCACAGGAAGATTTGAACTTGCTCTGTAGATCTTGTTTAGACACGCAGAATATTAGATTATTTCTTTTCTATTTTTTTCTTTCCCTGCACAAATCTTGGAACCAAAAAATCTGTTTTGTGACTCTAATGTATCATAGCCATATTTATGATTAATTTAAGAGGGCTGTGATATTGTGCCAAACAGACCGCACACCAAGATTTAGCAGGAAACAAAAACTACTGAATACGCTTAAGAAAAAAGACAGAAAAACACATCGTTGGGTTTGTTGTTAAGCGGGGGGGGGGATGAATTTTAAAAAAAAAAAAAAGTACAAGGGGAAATGTTATTGCTAGCTTTATACAAATCACGGCGTCACAGTAACACTTTATTATTATTAAACAAAAGCATTTGACTTTCACTTAAAGCTTGAATTTTGCCAAATGATGAAACGTTTGGTGCTGTAATGCTTGTTGCAGAATACTGGACCTACAGGCTATATATGATGTTTATAATCATAAAGCTTAAACTGACTCAGTTATGCATATGTAATCAGCTTAAACTATAGAACACTGTTGTGCTACGGCGACTATCAGGTATGCTTTGCCATTGTTTTTAAGCTTTTTTATTTTATTTAATGCACACACTCACACACATACCATTTTGTAGAACTACCGGCAGTACTTGTAATTGACATTTTGAGGACCTAAGTGGACATCAATACCTGTATGCGTTTGTTTATATTTGGTACTGAGGTTTAAAGTAAATACAGTATATATATATATATATATATATATATTTATATATATATAGTATATATATATATATATATATATATATTTTGAATCACTTGAACGTTGGTTGCGAGGCGGAAGAAGCGTGCAGAAATCATGTGTTATGTTTTAAGTGTAAGAGAACTCCATTTTTCACATGTAAATGGTATACAGACATGTCATCAGTTTAATTTGATATAAGTTTTTCTTTTTTTTTTTTTTTTTTTTAGGTCTGCCAGGTAGAATACACTTTGTTCCACAAAAAGTGAAGCTCTATGGCACCTCATAGACATGCACTTACTTTTGCGTTCATGAAAAGATTTTTCTTTTTATGTTTCTGTGTTTCCCCAAAAGCGGGTCTGAATGGAACTATATGAAAACTGTTGTCTTTCTTCCAATGCGCAACTTTTTTATTAGACGTTTTGTTTTTTTTTTTGTTATTTAATATTATATATTGACTCCAAAATGCAATCGAGACTGTTAATTTCTATTTGTCCAACCAAAATTGTTGTTTTTAATTATTGTTGAAATATAATGTGTGAGAAAAAGCCAGGTGAATACTTGCTTAGCGTAGAAAATCCTTGCTTGTGTCTGTAATTGTTGAAATTTTTAAATGTTTTTAATGCTACAGAATCATTCACTTTACCCTAGAAACATATTTTGTTTAACTTTGTCCTTTCCACAGATGTTTCCTTTCTTCTTTGTTATTTCATTAAGCACATATTTTCTAAAGAAACACGGATTGTTTGCGGGTTAAAACCTTGGAACAGCAGTATCTGTTCATATGCAGTGGAATATACAGTATGTACTAAAGTGCTAATGATACAGAAGATGTGTAACTTCCCTTTACGCTCAGTGGAAGAAGATATATTTTAAGTCATAGTGATAGTCATCCTCTTCGTGTCACTTTTACCTTCAAATCACTGTGGGAGGGGTTATATAACGTATATATATATATATATATATATGTTGAGAATATATGAGATAAATATATATATATATGAAGAATATATTATTTAAATGGTGGATTTACTTAATGGAACACATTGACAGTCAGTTACAAACCTGCTGTGGCGGTTTGTTTCCGTGAAACTTTAACCTTCCGCTTTCTCTCTCTGTTCACGCTGTGTGCTTGTTCATCACACCATCCTGTTGTCTTGTTCTTTTGATACTATTTACCATCCTACTGATTTTACTGTAATGAATGAAACTCAAACTATGATGTATCATTTTAGATTTTATGCTGTATTTGTTATATGGACAAGAAAAAAAAAACTCAAAAAACAAAGCAAAAACACTACAGATGTAAAGCAGAGGTTTTTTTCCCCAGCTGTATTTTTTTACGCTGTTGCAAAAGGTTGTATTTTTCAATTTCTCTCGAACTTTAACAGTGATGCAAAACTTTGGGCCGCGCCTCAGTGCCCTCCGAACACAAAGCAAATTCAGGTTACTCTTTTTACGTTTTTATCAAAGGTTTTCAAAGATGGAACTACATTCTCCTTTTTTCTGTCTGAATTGTACTACTGTTCCTCTCTATACTACATTTTAAGAATAAAACTTTGATATTGCTTTAACCTTTTCGTCCACTTATTTTCCTGCAGTGGGACCTCTGATCTTGTGCTGATGGTCAGTACGAACCTTTTTCATTTGGGGAAGATGGCGAACAGACATCTATTCACTCTCAACCCAAAGTACTATTTTCTTTTTTTAAAAAGGACAAAGAAATGCACCTCAGAATATTTTCATCTTAATTGTAACAAAACAGAACAGTACAATACAGTATATTAAAACTGTGATTCCAAACTAGTTCAGGGTAGCACCATCTCCTAAAAGCAGTCTGACCGATTATTACTAGGGATGTCCAATATTTTTGCCAATAACCGATATGCCGATATTATCCAACTCTCAATTTCCGATTCCGACATCAACCGATACATGTGGACTGCTTAACTAATTTTAGATAACATATATCTCCTGTCGTCGAATTAGGCTTTCGAAATGTAAACATTGTCTGTGCCAAATAAGAAAACTACTTCAACTTAAATTGTCTCAAACAGTTCACTCTCTCCCTCCCTCTATGAGCCAATAAATGCCGGTGAAATCCAGGCATTATTTTATTGATTTTCATGATAAGCAAAAAAATGATAATGATATTGAGAGACATTACATTTTTATGCCGATATTGGGCCGATAATATTATTGGACATCCCTAATTATTACTATTGTAGAGGGACAACAAATGGATCACATATTTTTTAAATGAGCTTGACTGAGAACACAGAAAGCAGTAGGCATAGTGGACGCAACAGAAAAACCTGCATGCCTGACCCTCACTTTGAGACTATCTGTTGGCTCTTTAAACTGTGTGGGGGCATTTTCCTGCCATGATTTAGGCCCATTTGGTCCCTTAGATTGAAGGGTCACCGCAAATCAATACAAAGTTGTTCTGAGCCGTCACCTCCATCCTCTGATGAAAGACGTCTATCCATTTTGTCTCTTCCAGGACATCCTCAATTTTAGAGGGCACAAGGGCTCACTGAAGGCTTTGATGATTTTCTAATTGATGTGACTCAAATGCTACGCCCTTCACGATCCCCAGATCTGAACTCAATGGAACACTTATGGGGGTTTTGGACAAAAGAGCTCCACACCATCATCTTTAAAAATGAGGGACTAATCTCTTGAAGAATGGTGTCCATCTCTCTAGTAGACTTCCAGAGACTTGGGGAATAAATAGTAAGGAGCATTGAAGCTATTATGGCACTAAGAGTGGTTCAACACCTCACTAAAACACTTCATGTTGGTTTTTCCTTTAATGTGTCACCCATACAGGTCGGATGATGAAATGACATGACAACTGCCTCTAATTGAAATTAATTTGCCATTTTTCTGTCCCTGTTCAACAGCTTTTTGCATATTTTGACTTTCTGAAAAAAACATATTCTAGAAGAGGAAGAAAACACAATTTTGGTTAAAGTGATGAACTAATTTGACTTTTGTGTGGTTTTTTGCGGGACAAATGAAGTGTGAATGTGGCACAGAATGCAGCATTAGTGTCTCCAACCAAGTGAAACCGTCTCACTATCAGTGCTGGAACTAGGGTGACCAAGTGTCCCGCTTTGTGCGGAACTGCACAGCATTTTCATCCCTTTTTCCACGTCCCACCCATTGAGACGCTGTCCCGCATTTTGATTGGCAGCTATAATTTTCAAAAGTTAAAACTCTAAAGGACAGATGCTAGGAGTTTTGTTTTTTATCTGGCTTTTTTCTGTTAGTCAAACAGCGCAGATGTGCGATCACGACCAGATTAACCTGTCAGCGTCTTGCTGCCGCACCTTGTTGTCAGTTGCCGTAAATTGTGCCGACCGGTCGCGACACACCGCAAAGCAGACACAAACACTAAACTATGGATTTTGGCGGAGATAATGGAAAGTACAGCAAAGAAGAGGAGATGCAGCTTCAACAAAGACTGGGAAACTACATATCACTGGGTGAAGCCGGTGCAAGGCGATTCTCAGAGAGTTTTCTGTCAAGTTTGCCAGAGTTCGTTTTCCGTTTCACACGGTGGAGAATACGACGTGAAGCGACACGGTACATGCGAGATCCCCTCTCAGCTTTGGTAAGGTGTCACACATTGTCCCACACAAATATGCTCTTTGTGCCACAATTGGTTTATTGAGATCTGGTCACCCTAGTGCTGACTAACTGCCCAAACTGCAAACCAGCAGCTTGCACTGTGACATAGTTCAGACTGACACACCTGTGGTTAAAGGGATAACAACAGGTGGCAGACAGCTGACTGTCAGGGGAACTCAGTCCTGGTGAGGAGGTGATATTTTAGGAGATTTACTCAACCCTGCACAGCTTCAGGTCACATCAGGTCAGGAATTTACTGCGTTTTTTTTTTTTTTTTTTGTTTTTGTTTTTTTTTTGGTTGTTCTTCTGTGCAATTTGTGTGTTTTAAAGCAACTTCTCCCATCACCTGGAACAATCCACATCAGTTCCATCAGCTGCACGATGAAATGCATGTATGGTTTGATTTTATCACCACATAGTCCAGCCCAGAGGTGTCCTCTTAACTGAAGATGGACAAGCAGATGGTTTTAGAAACTGTACACTTTGATCTCACTGTAGGATCTAAGGTGCTGCCACCTGCTGTTAGGACCCAGTTTAAAATAATGTTTAAATCTTAGCCGGCACCAGGTGGCAGCACTTGTCTTTGCATTTCCTCCTGTGTAGTTAAAACATCAACCTCGGTTCTTCTGCTGCTCCAGTGATTCGGTGTGGCCACTGACAGAGGAATTGATTGATGCTTTAATGACATATGGCCGTGCTGACACTGTTGGTTTTCACCAGATATAAGCTTGGCTGGTGTTTTTTCTTTTGCCTGAGGTGGTGCAGTGGTCCTCCTGCACATTTCTGGCAGAAAAGATTTTGAGTTGATTGGTGTTAAATATTTGAATTTGACCCTTCCTCAGATTTAGGTTAAAATGACTAGAATGACTATTGAATGAGTGGCGTGAGCTAGAGGACAGACGTGCTGAATGTAAACAAAAAATCTCTTTATAAAGCTGGGTGTAGTGGTGCAAACTAAATATGTCTACGATATTATTCGGCATTTGATTTTCTCTTAAAAACAGTCTTCTCAGGTAGCTGTTTGAGCTCATTTATGCCATTAAAGTTCCTCTTTTCCCAGCTTGCATGATGAGCACAGTCCAGACAATGTAAAGTCACATTAAAGCATCTGATCGTACAGTTTTCTGACAACGGATCTAATGTTATCTGAAAGCACTAAATTCCACCAATTTGGCTCTCAGACCGAAAACAGACTGAAGCGAATTCAAAGAATGCATTGAAAGTACAATCTACTGGTGTGTGTGTGTGTGTGTGTGTGTGTGTGTGTGTGTGTGTGTGTGTGTGTGTGTGTGTGTGTGTGTGTGTGTGTGTGTGTGTGTGTGTGTCGCATTCCCTGGTGGTACACGCTGTTCGGAAACTTTATTATGGCGTGTTTATTTCCTTGTGGGCATGAGCACGGCTGTGTGTATGAGCGTGTGTACACACACAGAAGTAGTCATCAAACATTGGCATTGTAGGCAACCACACACTGCCCCATTCTTTTTTTTTTCCTCTCTCTGTGTGTGTGTGTGTGTGTGTATGTCCATGTGTGTGCACAAGCCTCCTTCCCATTCACAGGCCCTTTTGTGTGGGTGTCTGTCAGCGGTGTTGTCTGCAGGCAGGCCCCCATTGTGTTGAACCACTGCTCCTTATTGACACAGGGCCCCTGGTGCTTCATGTTCCCATGGCCCCCCAGCCACGGCGGACGGAAGGCTGAAACCGGAGCCCTGGACCTGGGGAGAGTTTGTTTGCACTCCCCTTTCTCTCCCCTGGTGCTCCTGGAACTTGCGGACGGCAGCGTACTGCAAGTGTGTGTGCACTTTGTAGTACAGGGGATGTTTAGAGTGTGTGTGCGGTGGGTTGGACATTAAAATAACGTGCAAAACACTGGTAATCATATGGCCACAGCTGCAGGGGAACCCCGTTACCACCCATTGTGTTGGTATGAAATGTGAGTGTGTGTGCATGTGGGTGTGATTTTGACCTTCACGGTGTGTTTGCTGCTTTGCTGTCCTCTCTAATGGCCTGATGCTTCACATAGAGGCATTCAAAGGTCAAAGGGAGAGCAAACATTAATGGAGAAGATTATTCCCTGATCACCATTATCTCCTCAGTGACCTGCTGTGACCCTGCTCTGGTGTTGAGGCAAATCTGGTTCCCATGTGCAAAGTGTTTCCAGCAGGACGGCTTAATACTGCGCTGCACTTGACCTGCATTTACACTCATCTTTGATATGATGCAGCAAGAGTTGGTACTTTTTAACTGTGGTCACAGACAAGCAAACTTTTTTTTCTGAGTTTCTGCCTAATCTTGATCACTTTTCTTATTTGCTTGGTAAAATTTTCTGTTGATCTGGATGAAGCTTTCTAAAAGTCTCACAAAGTCCAAGTATGAGGCTTGAGACACGTGCACCAAAGATATGATGAAAGATGTGACTTGCATTTGTGCTGCATTATGGGAGATGTAGGATTCAGTGAGTTTGAAGCTAAAAAACGTATGAGGGACTAAAACTAACAATAGGTCCACCTCTGCTGCACCAATCTTGCATATACATATCTTGAAAAACATAACCTGCATTTGTGTTGCATTATGGGAAATGTAGGATGTTTCTGCTGCACTTAAACATCTTCAAATATCCAATCGTTGACTGTAAATATGTAATATTCAACCTGCTTAATATAACTTTTTCAACTGTTGCGGGTTTTTTTAATTTCATTTGTAAATATAAAGTGAAATTATTAAGCTGTGTATCGAAGCATTTGCGTTAAAAAGCGTGATAAAATTTAAAAAGATATAGCATTTAATCAATTCTGCACAGCTGATGGATTCTTCCATAGAGTCTTGTAAGGGTATATGCAAATTTACTGTTCCCATGTGCAAAAATGTGTCTTTATTTTTGAAAAATAGAGAAAAAAATGTGCAGACAATTATTCTATCTAGAGATTTGATGATATATGATGTTTTGAAAGTAAAAACACTTCATGTCTTTGTAGCAAAAGTAAAAGTACAGGCAGCTTTTGCTTTTCTATATTTCATTAAAATGCTGTCAAATCAAAGTCAGGCTTGTTGGAAAGATATTCTTCACATCTTTGTGGGAACTTAAGAAATAAAACACCTAGAGAGGAGCTTTTACTCACTAAAATGTCAGAACACTTCTTGAATTAGTGGCTGAAACTCGAAATATGAATGTGTGTATGTCCGGGTGAAAATGCTTTATCCATCCACAATGGCACTTGTGGCGGCAGTGTGTGTGTCTGTTTATGGCAGGAGGAGGCACAAACACACACACACACTGCTGGACTGGCGGGCTTTGCTGTGTGAACCTGGCAGCGGCGCACATATAAACACACACAAACACACACACACACAAGGGAAAGGCATTACCATGTGAAAACCAAAGGGCAATTAAGATGTGGAGAGTTTATTGGCTTGTGGTGTTGTGGCCTCTCTCCTGTCCTTCTCTTTTCAGCCGGCCTTTATTTAGGGCCACCATCTCCAAGTCAAGGCCAACACACACACAATAACACACACAATAACATACACATACACACATGCACAGTGCATGGCAGATATAAACAGCCGCCTCAGGCTTCCCTCTCTCTTGTGTCTACGGGTGACAGAAAATGTGTGTTTGTGTTTTTAATCCGTTCTGGTTACAGATGAGTATCTCTGTTTGTGATTATGCCTGTTAATCCACACACACACACACACACACACACACACACACACTGTCATGTCATGCTCATACTGGATTTTTTTAATTTAGATTTTTTATTAATGGATGACATCGTTGTTCTTTGATGTCATTCTCATGTTCTTGGGGGTCGGCCTTCATCTGTTCCTGACCGTGTGTTTGTTTATAAGCATCTGTCGGTGCGTGTGTGGGAGAGCATGTGTGTGAGAATGTGTACACATCATCTCAGCGTGTGTCCCAGCTCATCTGTGGTGTCAAGAAGTGACAACTCGTGTTTAGATGTGTGTGTGTGTGCGTGTGAGGGCGTGTGTGTGTGTGTGTGTGTGTGTGTGTGTGTGTCTGGGCGAAGGTGCTGGTTCCCACAGCTCAGATCTAATTCAGCTGTAACTCAATCTCCGTGTGAGTGCCGCTCCTCCAGTGCTCTCCTCTCCCTCTGGAGCGTGTGTGTGTGTGTGTGTGTGAGTGTATATACATGTGTGTGTGTGTGGCAGTGAGACATTTCCCTTCCAGACCCCATAGGATCAGTTTACTGTGTCAACGCCATGAGCTTGACAGCAGCAGCAGTCACATTCACACACACACACACACAGACATGCACACACATACAGCTCAGACACTCTATACCTTTCATTCAGACATCTGGAAGCTTATGGGACGCTCATGTGTGTTTGTTTGCGTATGTATATGTGCATATGTGGTTTTTCCGGAGGGAGATGACACACAACCCAAGGTCTTCCAACAATCTGACAGTAAAAATGTGATAAAAAGGTACTAAACTGACATCACAAGTGTCTAATAAAAGTCTTGTTAGTAAAGACCCTTCATGGCTCATTTTATAGGCTCGGTTGTGCATAAATGTGTTTCGTTTGGTACATTAACCTTCTGAACCGCTGAGCAGTTTCTTTTCTTTTTTTTGCTCCTGTTACTCTGGGTTCATTTTTCATGCAATTCTATGGAAACGGCACAACTAGAGATAGCAGTAAAGAGAACTCAAAAAGGTCTTTTCAACAGTATTACATAGTTACAATGGCACAAATCATCAATAAAGACAAAAAAAGGGGAATGATTTTTATTTATTTTACCAAAATTTAAAAGAAAAGGCAGGGTTGGGGGTTCACGGGATCAATATTTGACCCAAATACAGAAAAAATTAGCAAAAAATTTCAAAAATAAAACTACAAAAATTACTTAAAATATAATTATGTGTGTGTGTATATAATTTCTTTATTTTAGTAAAATATCAATATAAAAAATATAAAAAATAATATATGTATAGATTTGTTTTATTTTATTTATTTTTTGCTAATTTTTTTCTATATAAACCGAAATGTAAACCGAAATATAGAAAAAAGAGCAAAAATAACAGATATAAACAGATATAAATAATAGAAAATCACAATTTTTAAAAATATAACTGACATTGTATTTTTGCAACAGTGGGTTTTACAGGGTTAAATGATAACTGTCAGTAGTGAAAAGTAACTAAGTGCAACTTACTTTACTTGAATATTTCCATCATGTACATTCTGTTTCCTTCCTATATATTGTACTTTCTATTCCACTACATTACCTGACAGCTATAGTTACTTTGAAGATTAATGAATAATAAATCAAACTTTTACAGTAAGGTTAAACCAGTGATTTCTAACCATTTTGGCTTCTCACATCTTGCAAAAAGCAGCGTATGTAGTTGAGATCAAACATCAGTGAGATGTTAACAGCTCCACCAGATAGTGATTTTTTTTTCTCCTCTAAATTTCTCAAATGGTTTGATTTCAATATATGCACTACGAGTCAGAAGATTAGAGGATAAAACATGTAATTTTACAAGCCCTCAGATTTAGCTGATCTATTTTCCCTGTTTAACAAACTGTATAGGAAGTAGCTCATAGTAGCTTCCCTTTGCAGCAGATCCAACAGTAATGTGCTGCTAACACACTGATTTATACATATTAATCTGATTTTATACCTTAACTACATTTTCTTTCTACTTTAACTTGAGTATGACTTGTCATGCAGGACGTTTGCTTGTCATGCTGTATCCTTACACTGTCATATTGGTGCTTTTACTCAAGTATCAGATCTGAATACTTCTTCCGCCACTTCCAGTAACTCTAAACCAGACGTGAAAATGAAATCATAAGTCACGGCTGGCTGAGACGTGTAGTCACTGTATCACACGCCTGCAAATGATGAAGTGAAAGGTGAATGAAAAGCGCCTCAGGTTTAAGGTGTTAATACGTTCACACTCTCTAAGCACGTCTCTGTTCGCTGATTTCATCGGCAGAAGTGAAATTTAACATCTCCACCCAGTATGTCGATCTCAACATAAGAAATGAAACATGTAAAATGTTAGTGACTCTGAATATGGAGCTGGCTCACTAATTATAACAAGTCTGATTTCATTTATTTGACATGTTTTATTGTTTAATCTCAATTATCTTCAAGCAGTAATGCATTGTTCTACTTAGGAGGTCCACAATGCACATCCAGCTTTATTTGCTAGCTTCATATGACTCTTGGAGGAATAAAAAAATTATGAAAATGAACTCCACACACTGGCTACAGCTTCTAAGCTTCTCAACTTTTTTGATTCGACTCATAAAACTGCATAAAAATTACACATCAGTCAACAAAAATATGTCTTTTTACTGCATCGCCTTCTGTTTTATATTATGTGAATTATGTATCATCTTAGGATTAAATGGCTAATATGATACTGAAAGGTTTTTGTTATTAAAATATTGATAGATATTAAAACAACGCAGGAATGTGATCATTTCTATGTAGAATTAAACATAGTTGTTTCACTGCAGTGATTAAAAAAAAAGTCATTTATAATAGTAAATTACACACCTAAAACTTCCTAAATTTTAAGGTTTACATAACTGTAGCATCAGTTCTTATGCCTTATCCTTAATTACCAGTTGACATTCCGCCAACTTGCATAGCCCATGGGTTAAACCAACGCAAAAAAGAAGCGATAAATCAAATGTAGCCTTCCTTTTTTCCAGTTGTGGCCATGATGTAAGTGTAAAACTGGAGTTTGAAGAGTCCCAGTGTGACAAATAATGAACTCAGCGTCAGAAACACCATTTACATTACAGCGTTTTTCTCATATTTTGACATGATATCATGCTTTATCACCTAAACTATGCACTTCTAAACCCTGCTGCAGTCTTACTTGATTAACAGTCTTTAGAGACAGTTCTGGTTTCTGTAGTTGTTTCCTGTGTGTAACAATAATAAGCTTGAAAAAAATGTGAAATTATGTATTAAAAGAATGAAGAAAAGTCGGCCTGAAGGGGCCTCAGGCAGGTTAGTGGCGTGTATTGAACACGAGCTTCAGCCTGCAGCTACAACAGCAGCTGAGAGAGTGAATTGTGTAAAGTTTCCTTTGGCCTGCTGTGGCTTCTGAGGACAGAAAGTGAGGAGGTGAGCGGAGGAGGAGGGAGGCAGCGAGGGATGGAGGAGGCTGCTTTAGACAGAAAACAAATCCAAACAGATGTGAGCGAGTGTGGGAGTGCTGTGAGAGAGTGTGCGTCTGTGTTTGTGCACATCGGGAGGACAACAAGAGAAAACATCATGAGGGATCAGGCAGGCCGAGAGGGTGTGTGTGTGTGTCTTTGTGTGTGTGTGGGAGCGGCCGAGAACAAGTGGGAGTGTTTGTGTGGCAATAAAAGTGTGTGTGTTTGTTCATTGTTCATGGGTCAATATATAACTGAGGGACTTTTGGAGTCCATGGGATAGATCTTGCATACATTTTTACTAAAAGTAAAAAAAAAAAAGAAAAAGTTTTTTGTGTTCATAATGATGACGTCTTTACAAATTCCATAATTACTTATAATGGAAATAATCACTTATTAATAAAAAATGACTGGATATCAGTAAAATGTCAACTAAATAACCGTCCCAATTTAATAACAACTACCTTGTAATTCAAAAATTGTCTTGATTGTGTTCTTTTTATTAAGTTGAGATAATCATGACAGATATTTCTTTTTTGCCAATATATCAAATTTTATATGGAAAATAAAAAATTGTACCTGAGAAATCACTTTCAATTAAGTTCCCCATTACAAAAACACCTCTCAAGGAAGTGTGTTAATTCCAGATCACATGACCTGCTGCACATGATGTCATTTCCTCCTGAAGAAAAGACTGGCCAGACTCCAAGGCTTTCTGAGTTATTTAATATAAAGTAGTGTGTGAGTCAAGTGTGGATTTATGGCATGTCAACAGGTTTACTACAATATCTTTATAAATAACTTTCAATTTCAATTTTACTCAATTGTATATATAATATTTTAGAAGAATCTTCCTGTAAAAATGCCATGTGGTGTTTGGTTATAGGCAGCCATGTTGGTTTTAGGCCTGAAAACAGCAAAAATGTCAACTATGATACCTGACAACTATGTTACAAAAAGTCCTGCAATTTATATTGACCTTCATGCAAATGCTGGTTCCTTGACAGTTTTAATGTTTGAGTGTTTGTGTAGTCACTGGTGTGCCTTCAGCACTTTGTTGTTGTTGTAATCATGCAAGTGTGTGTGTCTGTGCACTGACTAAATAACATTCGGTAGACCAGGCAGGAGGTATGCTTGTTAACTGTGTGTGTGTGTGTGTGTGTTTGTGTGCTATCAGTCAAGCAGATTGGGATGCTACTGTGGCTAAAGGTGTTGCTGATGTCTGCTTGAAAACAATTCATCTGACCACTTCACACACACACACACACACACACACACACACACACACACACACACACACACACACACACACACACACACACACACACACACACACACACACACACACACACACACACACACACACACACACGCTTTCATTGGTTACATAAGACTCGCAATTCCACACACAACAAAATGCCGACCGACACATTTACACACACGCAGATCAGTGAACTGTGACATCAACCATTCAGACTGGATCCTGTTGGCATGGATCCACTTCATTTTCACTCTTGAATGAAGCTTGTTAGCGACAAATATTTCATTATTTTATCTAAAAAAGTTTGATAATTTCACAAAGATACACAAATCCTTGATTATACAAGGGATAGTTTCCTAGTAATTTCTGTGGGAGTTTTCTGAAAAGTATTACATAATCTGATAACTACATATCTCCTAATATGTGTTATGAATTTGTTTTGGTGTCCCAAAATCAGTTTTTTGTGTCTTACTCTGTGTTTTGTCAGTGCTTTAAACTGCTATTTAAATTTTTAAAAAGTTAGATTCATATATTGATACAAATTATAGGGAAATTAAAGCTTAATTCAAGCCAAAATAATGTGCATTTATTATTGCAAACTTTGTACTTTGTATATTTTAATCTGTGTACTTGCTTGTAGACAAATTTCTTGTCCTGTAACAAACTCTAATTTATGCCAACAATTAAGTAGAATTTCACTGGAACATTACTAATTCAACAGTGTCTCAGTTTTACCTTTATTAAAACTAAATTCCAAAGTTACTGCTTAGAAACTTGCTAAAAACATTTAGTAGATTATTTGGAAACAAGGAGTTACCAAAGTATCTTAATGCAAGACTACATAGCTGAAATAAGCATCAGAAAGCGTCCATACTTACTTCAACACACCCTTATTTTACTAAATGGTAGCTAATGTTAGAAAACTCTTGCTAATTGCTGATTGCTGAACTGATGTTATTCAGTAAACTCACTGACTTTACAGCCATTTTCCCTCATGTGCTCCTGGTTCACACCATTTTCACGTCACAAATTACAATTGTTCTGTGATTCAGCACATTTTACTCATTGTGAGCTCATTTGTCACTGCAATATAAAATCCTGCGCATTAATGGAAACAGTATAAACATTTCCATTAGTAGAAAAAGCTCAGAAATGTTGTATGTAGCATAATAAAATGTCAAAACCCATATTATTGTGTGATACCAGGTTATTTGCTTTAAAAAAATGAAAACCTGGAATCAGCATGTTTTTCAAAGTGATCGTAGGTGCCACCAACACTAGTGAGCTCCACATGCTATAGATATTCAATTATTTACAGTCTATAAAATGCATTTTCCACATCAACTCTTGCAAGATCTGCCTGCTCACATCTTACTTCAATCTATACTGTTTTTGATCTATGCAAAATTAATTTTGCTGATAAAATGTGTTTATTTTCCTCTCAATCTTTTAAATTTGTCTCTGTATTTGTCTCCTATTTGCTCTTTGTAAACACAGCCTGCAGTTCAGCTGAAACCTCCATGAGTTTGTGTCATGTGATTGCTGATTGCAGCTGAGTGAATCATGGGTCTTGGTTGTACGGAGGAGCACTAATTTTGTATTTTTTTTTCATAGAATCTCATTAATGCAGCAGCTTTATTTTGTGATTTAAAAAAAAAAACAGACACATAGGATAAAAAGATTTTGATGAATTGTCACAATTCTAACTTTTGATTTGGTTAATTTTCCTGACAGAACCAGATGTCACACATGGAGTATTGGAAAAGTTAAAATCCAAAGATTCTTTATGTCTTTACAGCTTTTGGCTTTTATAAATGTTGCCATTTTTGTGATTATTTTAAAGATAACACGTCTTTCAAACCCACCACAGGGATTTGGGGCTCAAAGCAACACATTTTAGACATTTAATTACCAATTCTAGCCTTTTTAAAGAGCACATTTGTTAGTGTGAGAATGCAAGGCAGGATGACTCCCCGCTCTCTATGTACAACTCTGACAAAACACCCTACTTCCTGAGATACACTCAGTCTTGTGTTACTTGTAGTTGGATCTGGTAACGACGGCGGCACGACTGTAGCAGCCAACAATGACAAGAGCCAAGATGTCTGCTTGATTGGTTTTTAAAAGACCAACCAAAGAGACTGTTGTCCGGCCTTATTGGCTCCCAATTGTGTGTGTAGTTGTGTGTATGTGTGTGTGCATGTGTGAGTCACCCAGGCTCGGTATCCCCTGGGTCACCAAGCCCTACATTCAGACCAGTGTTATCCTGCATGGCACTGCTTCCTGCTCCAGTTGTTCACTATAGTACGGCCGCCACTGTTTCAGTTACTGAAGAACAATCAGAGAAATGAAAGACCGACAACATGCATGCCTGGAGCTGACACACGCACACACACACACACACACACACACACACACACACACACACACACACACACACTGGAAGCATAAATAAACAACATTATGAAGCTGTGTTCCTGCTCTTGCCTTCACACTGAAAACTTTCTCTCTGACACAGAAACATAAGGGTCAATATATAATTGAGGGACTTTTGAAGTCCATGGGATATATCTTGCATACATTTTCATTAAAAGTGAAAAAAACTAATGTTTCTATGTTCATTATGATCGTGTCTTTACAAATTCCATAATTATTTATTATGGAAACAATCACTTATTAATAAAAAAATGACTGGATATCACTAAAATGTCAACTAAATAAACATCCAAATTTAATAACAACCACCTTCTAATTAGCTAAACAATAATAAACAATAATAAAATGAGCTTATTCAAAAATTGTTTTGTTTGTGTTCTTTTAATTAAGTTGAGATAATCATGACAGATATTTCTTTTTTGACATAATATCACATTATATATGGAAAATAGCAAATTGTATCTGTGTCCCAAAAATCCCTTGCAACCAAGTTACCATTACAAAAACACCTCTCAAGGAAGTGTGTTAATTCCAGATCACATGATCTGCTCCACATGATGTCATTTCCTCCTGAAGAAAAGACTGGCCAGACTCCAAGGCTTTCTGAGTTATTTAATATAAAGTAGTGTGTGAGTCAAGTGTGGATTTATGGCATGTCAACAGGTTTACTACAATATCTTTAGAAATAACTTTCAATTTCAATTATACTCAATTGTATATATAATATTTTAGAAGAATCTTTCTGTGAAAATGCCTTGTGGTGTTTGGTTATAGGCAGCCATGTTGATTTTAGGGCTGAAAACAGCAAAAATGTCAACTATGATACCTGACAACTATGTTACAAAAAGTCCCGCAATTTATATCGACCCATATAGACACATACACCTCATCTAAACAGTATTTCATTTAGATACTTAAAGTCAATTAATCTGACAAAGTCATTTTTATCAGATTTCAGACTTTTTTGGAGTGAATTAAAAGGCTGAATGAACACAAACACCCTGTACAATACTAACAGTTATCAGATCATGGAGGCAACTGTTTTATTTTTTCATCACAACAATCATGAGGTAAACAGCAGAAACACAGGATTCACATTACAAAGTAATCCATCAGGAATGTGAGCTTCCATGTACAGTATTTATTCTACAGTGCAGCTTCTTATTGGATTATGCTGAACTGCACTGCAGCAAAATCCGAGCCAGGTGCAGATTTTTGGCACCATAATTGCGCTGATGGACGGGTCCCATTGAAATGAATGAGAGGGCTGCATTTTTTCATGCACAGTTACTGCCAGCCTAAAGGTGGCCCGTGGCCCAGATGGCCGTAACCTGGAACAGAACACCTGAGGATGTGACTGTGTTAAATAATGGATCTGGAGAGGTGGAAGCCAGTCAAGTCACTTCGATGACAGTTGAGAGACGCCCAGAAAGAACCCGTTTAGATGCTGGCAGAAGAAATATGGTTGGCTACTGATCCAGTTTTGGTGAAAGTAATTTTTTTTACTTGTTAACATGTCCATATGGTGTTTACTATAGGCTAGATCCTGAGTAAAAAAGCCATTGACACCTTAGTTGAGCACTTCTACCTTTAAAATGCAGTGTACTTTTGGCAGTCTCAAAAACATAGATTCAGACTTACAAGGTTTCCTGTGTAACAAAACTGAAAAACTAATCCCGTCAACTTGCAGGGTGGATCTTTCGGCATCATTATTCTCCTTCAGAATTAATTTCCAGTTGTAACATGGCAAGACTACTCCAATATTACAACTTACCATTGTGCATGAGTAGTTGTACAGTGTTTGAGCACCAGCATTGGAAGTGAGCTGGTGTGCTTGAGCAGCAGCAAGTGGAGGAAGGTGGATGGAGAGAGAGGCTGGGACTTCATAGGCAATGATGTAGTTATATATCAACCATTATAATGCAAGAAGGAATCAATTTCCTGGAAAAACAGCCTCAAAATGTATAGTTTTGATACACAGAAATTAGTTTCTATATTTTTTTATGAATGACTACAGAAGCTACAGCAGAAAACGAACTGGAAAGGAATTAGTCCTAAAAGATCCAGAATGTGAAAAGTATTCCTCCTGACTGGGTCATTGTTTAATAAATGGTTATATGTTCATATTACAGGCCCAATGTATTCTCTATCTGTTAAAAATCCTAGATAGGTGCATATACAAGTATTAGCATCTCCATGTGACAAATGCTGATACCCAGAGAGACAGAAAAAATCTCCATGTTTCACAGACCAAAAAAATTTCTTCATAAGCAGAGTCTCAGATTTTCACACCATTTCTCAGATTTTTTGTGGGAATGCGTGGTTTTGAAACCCACTCTTGCTTCCATCTGTAACTTCATGTGTTTCAGTCAGTCAGTGCTGGGTGACATCAAACGCCATGTGTAATAAAGTTTGTTTTTTTTCCTTTTTTTTCTGAGGGCGTCAAAGGAGAGAGAAAACATTCAACTGAACACTGAGTCACAGGTTTATAAGTCAGCTTATTTCTCTTCTGAAGCCTCGCCAGCTACTTTCCCATGTGTTTGCTTCATGCCAGCTGTTGCCCTCACACAAGCATGTCTTTATACCTTTGTGAGGACACTCGTTGACTTATGTTTCTTAACTTAAGTCTAATTCTTACTTCACCTCTAAAATACAGTTTGAAACAAATAGCTTTTTAAAGTTCAAGCTGTGAAGATGGGCCAAAATGACCTTGCAGTCCAGAAATGTCCCCACTATGACATCTTGAATTGTTAACGGTCAAATGCACCTACACTTTTGCGTACTAATAGCTGCCACATGGACACACCTACATATGCTTAAACAGAGGTACATGCACTCACATATGCACATATACATACAAAACTAGCATATACAGATGCATGTCGAGCATGTTTTCACCCGCTCAAGTTTGTAAGATGAGCCTTTTTCTCTTAAGCACTGAGATGGTTGTTTTTCCGAATAAAGGATCGAAGGAGCGTTTGTTTTTTTTATTTGTGTACCAACTAAAGGGCCCCAACGATAAACAAAAACCCAAGCGCTTGGTAGCATAGTGAGCATCCACACACACACACGCACACACACACACACACACACGCCATTGGACATTGAAAACTATCAAAACTGACTGACTGTTCACACATGCAGTTAAGCAGCCTTTGTTGAAGGTATAATTCATTCTGTTATGTTGAAGGTATAATTCATGCTGTTAAATATTAAATGTATTATTATTATGTATGTTATTTGGTTGACCTGCATAATTTCACATTATTTAACTTTATTAACACCTTAGACATTTAGTACCTGTTTCTGAGGAAATGCAATTGTAGCTCACTGGTTTTGAGTTACGTAGTTCCACAGTGGAGGCACCGCGATGTTATTATTATTTGTAGATTTTGCCTGTTATAATACCTACTTAAAAAAGGGGATTTACCCAATTCACCATCAACTGCTAAGCACTCAGGATCCTGTTTCTTAAGGCTAAAATAGTAACCTAGCCTAATAATATGCTTCCAGCGCCAGGAAGGGGTTATACAAATACGTTATTTAGTTTTTGAGTAATGTCGCGCATACACAGACAGACAAACAGAAGGACAAACGTACGCCGATCGTCACATAACAATGGCACAGCTATCATTTCTGAAAGCACAAATCGTCATGATCCAAACTGTGTACACCATTTTAAGACATCACCACCACTGGAGAAACACAGCAGCAGCTTTGTTTTCAGTGTGTACAGAGTGCTGCATAGAAGTCCATCAAATAAAACGCTTCTAAGATTATATCTTATTTAAAAATAAAGGAGGGGAAATAATCCGGTGCAGTTTGACGTTTTGAGATGGTTTTAAAAGCCCTCAAGTTGGGCTGATGGACTATTTCAGACTGCAATGCTTTGTTTTATTTTCCTCTCAGCTTCTGTTGTCGTGGAAACACTGCCTGCAGTTCAGCAGAAAACTTTTTTTTTTAAAGGAAATGTTTATTGCAAACAGCTCATTTTTGGCAGGAAGGTAAATGTTAGCACCCAGAGACTATTTTTAAATATAAAACTCTCCAAAAATAACTTGAAATGAGTTTAAAATGGAATTTTTTGAATCATTTTAAGACATTAACAAAGTTCTTATTTTATCCGAGTGATTTTTGAGCCAAAATCGAATCAAAACTTCAACACAAAATCGTAGTGTCACTTTAAAAAACTGAATTGTCTTCAAGTTCGGATTTGTATTCATCAGTGAAGTTTATTTTGTCGTTTATTTGAAGGAGTGGTTGAGGCAGGAAAGAGAGGAAACGAATATGAAGGTATCGTCTTGTGAGTTTGGAGGATTTTTCTGTCAAACCTCCTCATCCTGCTGCTGTCTGTTACTTTCTAGCAATTAAGGCCATTTTCATAAGATACTCTTTGCATTACAAATCTTTTCTAAGCAAATCTCTCTTTTATTTCACTCTTTCATGTTCCTTTTCTCCTGTTAGTTCCCGTCTCAATCAGACTGACAGCGTATGTTGGTTTTCCAGCACTCCACCACATGCTACACAAATGGACACACACACACACACACACACACACACACACACACACACACACACACACACACACACACACACACTTTGACCTTTCCACCCACTCCAACAACAAGCCCACACAGCCACCAGCACACACCATGTGCACCGAAGAACACACTCATTGAGGCATACATCATGTACTGTAAGTGTACACCCACATGCTTCTCTCACATAGACATAGTGACATGTACAAAAGCAAGTACACAAACAAACGCACACACACACACAAAACTGCCACTTTTTTCTTATCGTCGCCGTTCCAACCCCTCCCTTTTATTATCACACAGCCCGAGGCTCTGCAGTATCCAGTCTGGCTCACATTCAGTACTTCCTATCCCCGATGAACAACCATTTACCAATTCAGCTCACCGTTATCAATTACCATCATCATCATTATTACCACGTTCTCCTTCACTTCAAAGCCGCCATCAAAGCCATCTCATCAGGGAGAACTTTCACATGGGATAGAGATTTTTATTTTGAAGTCTTCATGTGCAAAAACAGCAAACAACAGAGATAACTGTTTTAACTTTGGCATTCATTTTCATTCCAAAATGAGTTATCTGCTGTTTGAAACGTGTGACGCCCTGCTCTGAAAGGCCATTACTCACTTGAGAAGAAAGAGACTGACAGAAGTAGTTTGAAAATTTGTGTTTTACTTTTCATGTGCAGTTTCTTTGAATGCGTAAACCCTGTGGACAGAGTAACTTAAATGACATAATTACTTACTATCATCTTTGTCAATATTTTAGGTGTTTTGGTAGGGGTGGAATTATTATAAGTTTAAAGTTTTAGCACCTATCATATCAAAAGATGTCATTAAATATCTGGTCAGATTATTATCTTCTTTACTTATTTGTTGATCATACAGTCTAGATTATATACATCTATAAATATTAACATTACATACTACGTTATTATGATTACCTGTGATTTTCACTATATAAGTGAGGACATATATGTGTAGATACGGTGGCATAGTATGGTATATCCTCTGCATGTGCCTCAGTTTAACCAACTGATCCTCAAGTACTTTCTACATGTTTTTTTTTTTTCTCCTGTCACATTTTTACTCACTATGGGCTAGTTTTCTACTGCAATATAAAGTAATGCACCTCTATGGAAACAGTAAAGCCAGGATTAGAGGTATAGATTACTCAAACATATGTTTTGTGTGGGGAAATAAAGAGTTAGAATGCCATAACCAGTAGAAAAATATGATTCATCATTATATAAACACTGTAAAATTATTGAATGAACATGTAACAATAGTAACAAGAAAAGCTCTCAGAGAGCACAGTACTCTGCCAAGGCTGTTCATTCCTCAATTTGTGTATTCAGAAATCACATCAACATAGATCTAGATTAATATAGATCTACCCACAAACTAAATGAAGAAATAAAAAATTACTTTGGGATGAGCACAGCCATGTGTTGTGCATGTGTACGTTATGTATGGATAATGAATTGCGTGACCGAAATATGTAGCGGGCCAAGTGAATTGATCCAGGTAACTGACATAGCGTTCACTTGTTGTCATAGTTACAGCGACGCCGTGCTATATCTTGCAATGGGAAATCTTTACCAAATCCATGGATCCAGATTATAAGCTGCATCACTGCCAAAATCTAATGAAGTGGTCTTTGTGTCATTTCTGACCTTCCCTGAAAATTTCATCCAAATCCATTAGTCTGTTTTGAGTAATGTTGCTAACAAACAGACCGATTCACAGATTCACAGACAAACATACGCCGATCTTCACATAACTCTGCCGCATTCCTTGGTTCAAAGATTCAAGGATATTTATTATCATTGCATTTCTGCAACGAAACTTTGTTGGCACTTCCAAAAAACAACATAATATAAGAAACAACAAAGAGATATATAAAACTCTCTCTCTCTCTCTCTCTCTTTCTTTCTCTCTCTCTCTCTCTCTCACACACACACACAAGTAAATTGGAACAAGTATTTTTTAAAAAGTGTGATAGTGCAATGAGGCGCAACATCGGCTTTAAAGTGTCTGGTGCAATTAAAATGCTCAGTATGGTGAAGCAACAATTTCAATTTGACCACAGGTGTTACCTATACGGATGACTATATACACTTTACAAATTTTACTATTTACATTTTTCATTTGTTTCCTATCTGTTCTGGGTAAATCTGCATTTCACGCAAAAGGTCACATGATTGTTGAGATCAGCTGAGTCATTAATGGCTTCACAGTTCCACTGAGGAGCAAATCATTGTAGAATAAAGTGATTTTGATAAAACATCCCAGTTTCGGATTTAGATTTAGTTAAGTCTGCTGATTCTGACAAAGCAGTGAGTGGATAGCTCATTTGAAAAGCCGATGATTCTTCCTGTTTTCACAGTTTCTGGCTCTGATAAGTGGTGCTCTGTTGGTGATTTTTTTAAAAATAGATAACACGCCTTTCAAACCTGGTTTTAGGATTCAGAAGGTTAAATATTTAAACATACATGTTGAAAGTTGTAGAGCGCTGCTTGTGTGTGTTACTGTGTCTGTCAGGGTGATGTCTGTGTGATGTTTAGGGAGGGTGAGTAATTATGTCAATTATACTGCTGTCATGCACACACACACACACACACGCACAAACTTGCACACTGGCCTGCCTGTGCTCTCCATTTGTTAGCTGTGAAATATTAATCACAGTCAGCTGCCAACCTGACAAGCAAAGGATGCCGAGCACGAAGCCGTGCAACCACCCACACGCACACAGTCACTCTCATACGTAAACTCTCATCCGACAGACATGTACACATTCACATGCATATCAGTGACAGGTTCTTCACCACACACACACACACACACACACACACACACACACAGAGGCTGCCCCCTCTCTTACAGTGTCTGTCCTCGGCCTCTCGGTTGGGCATCTGTGGTTGTGAGGGTCCCAGCTGTCTGAGGGATTATAACAATCGAAGGATGATCCTCGAGGTCAGCGTGTTCGTTGACCCATTCTAACTCACCTAATGAGACTAAGACATATTTATTTCTTCACTGTACCCAAACACCGCTACGCCGCCTTAAATCTGAAACCAGCTTCAAAGCAGACCCTCACAGACGGCTGCCATGTTTTCTCATTCTGTGATGAACCACAGAAGTTGTGCTGGCACAAATATTGTTGTTTTTTCTACACCACAACTGTGGTTTTTGCATGCTTTTGTTATTAACCACAAATTGTACATTATTCACGTCACCATCGGCCATTTTACAAAGCCATACTTTTCAAATGCATTTTTTTTTCTCTTTTTCTCTGCTTCAAGTTAATGCATGAGATGCTCGAGGATGAATCATCATCACGATGGACGTTTAATCTGCTTTATTCATGGTTTTATTCTTTTTGTTTATCAAAGTTGCTTGTATATTGAGGAAAGTGACTAAGATCAGGTGTAGTTTTACAGTAATAAAACCTGTTGGTGTTTAGGAGCTTGTTCCCCATTGATGTGAAGCAGATCACAAACTATGGAAAGGTGTAAACTAAGAATGTGGAGGTCCTAGTAGTGGTGAATTGGTGTGTAATGTGTGTAATTTACCATCTAAATGCAAATAAATGTCACTATTTTTGACTGTCACCACAGTCTTTCCCTAACTTGCCACAATCGTTTTGGTTTACCTGAAATAGATCCTTTGTTGCTTCTTCTTCCTGTTCATGTTATTGCCATAATTCTGATCTTTTCCGAAACTTAACCTTATTAACTTGTGCCTATATTGTTGGAAGAGAGACACTACACTGAAAAATTTAATCTCTGAATGCAATCTGGTGTTTTTCTGGTGTCATCTGGCATCAAGATCTTTCTCACGGAAATTGACAATAAGGTTAAGGAAGTTCTAACATCTTAGATTTGTGTAGGCTCCTCTAAAGATACTCAATCACAACTTTTGTAGACATTGTGGGAACTTTAACAGTTTTAAATATAAAAGTTTGCCTCTTTCAACTGCATTAGATTAAGTTTAATTTAAAATCCTGCTGGCATGAACTGATTCTGCAGCTGTCTGGATGGTAGTAAAACTGTACTTGTCAGGAAGAAAAACACTGCAGTGCTTTAAAAAACGGCTCGTATCGCAATTTATCATTAATGGGTTAAAACACGAGCACGCAGAAAACCATTACGTAGCTCTTAGAAGTGGTTTGGAGCTGGTGTAGCTGGACGTCTCTGCTCCACCTCGAGAAAACACTCCAAGTATGCGCAGCCACAGGGAGAGCTGGCTGCTCAGGGCTGTGGCATCGATCGTACCTCCAAATGCCCCCTGCCACAGCGTGTGACATGGGAACGACCGGAGTTGTTTTAAATCACAGGCCTAACCACTGGCCCGCTCGGTCGGGTGGGGGCTCCTGGATACTTAGCATTCCTACAGTGACTGAGGACTGTGAGAACCAAAAGACACGGGCAGAAATATTCTTAGGTCTTAAATGACTGGAAAAGAAAACATCCAGTGTGTGTGTGTGTGTGTGTGTGTGTGTGATGCATGTAGACGTACGGAGCTAAAATTGGAGAACGTAATGCTATCTTATGCACGGTTGACTGAGGTTCCTGGAGTCCTTAAACATCCCCAAAGCCAATAAGGACCATTACAGAGCTGCTAACATTCGCCTCAACTCTGATGGCTTCCAGGAACAGAACTTCCTCACTGGGCAAATAATACCAAGAGCATGAGACTATATGAGAAAGACAAAACTAATGTGATAAACTAAGAATAGATGACTTGGCTTCAGAAAGTAACTTGGTTGGAGCCAGCATGTGAACTATACATTAACTTTGTTCAGAAAAGCAAATACAAAGCACTTGAGATGGCTTTTATTTATCATTACTCCTATTAGGAATATAGATAAAGAGAATAAGCAAACAGGTAAAAGGTGGCTGCTGCTGCCTGCTTCCAGCATCACAGAAGTTTGGAAAAAGAGGGGAGAGAGACGCTGTTTAGCCTATTTCAGTGATAGTAGTAGTACACTTTACTGCTGATAGAAAATAGGTTTAATACCAAATATTTTGTTTTCTGTTTACAAAGATGAGAGGGAAAACCATTTCTGTTGTATCCGCTGAAACAGAAAATGCCTTTTCATTCACCTTCATGTATAAATCATACATCATCACAATGATGAAGATACAGAAATATGTAAATCCATAGCATACCCACAGTTCTACAAATCAAGTTTTTAGGGGGTGTTTGTGTCTTATTAACCTCTGGATCCAAAGCAGTTTCTGGGTGTTTTTTGCTCCCTGTTTGTACATTTTGCAATGTAAAGTCCTGAACCTCTATGGAAACAGCACAACAAGTGCTACAAGTAGAGAGAACTATTCTTAAATTTGTGTTGTTAGTATTCTTGTGTTCTTCAGTTTTCCTGTTTATACTTTATATATAGTATATATATCGTATGTCTCAGTTTATAAATGTGTTCTCTTGAGTTTTCTTACTGTCACTTTGCTGCTGTGACGTTGCAAGTTTCCCCTTGTGGGACTAATAGGATATTCTATTGTAACTAAAAAAATGCACCTACAATAGAGTAGTACTGCCAGAAATCATAAAAAATAATAAAAAGGTTAAAAAAGTAAAAAGTTTCAAATCAACATGTACAACATTTTTCAATGTTTGCACATGTGTGATCAATACTGGGGGGAAATTGTGGCTCTACATACTATAAAAATACTATTGGAGAATTTTTTTTTTTTTTTACAGAATCTTGTTAATATAAACAGTTTATTTTGTGCAATTTTTTAAAATGAGATATGTGTAAGGACATGATTTTGATGATAGATAGATAGACAGATAGATAGATAGATAGATAGATAGATAGATAGATAGATAGATAGATAGATAGATAGATAGATAGATAGATAGATAGATAGATAGATAGATACTTTATTAATCCCGAGGGAAATTTAAGTGTTCAGCAGCTTACATACAACAGGCATACAACAGAAGGCTAGTAACATTAACAATAGAGGTTAGTATATACTCTGAAAATGCTGCTGTACAATATTATAAAAAAAATTCTAATTTTAAAATCTATAGGATATATCACAGTTTTGAGCTTAGATTTGGTTCCTTTTCCCAACTTAACCATACGTCACATGATTTGTTAAAATTGCTTCTATTTTTACAGTTTGTGGCTTTTATGAATGGTGTCATTTTGTAATTAAAAACAAACAAACATCCCTTTCAAATCATTTGAAAAGTTTTAGGTTCAGAGGGTTAAGAAGAGTCGATAGTTATCCAAGCCTGTTAATGAATACAGTTTGAGCCTCCACAATGCTTACACTTTGTTTAGGGAAAGTCAGAAAAGCAGAAACCAAACACCGAAGTCTTGCTCTTATTCCAGAGTCTTGTTCAGGAATGCAGCAGTTACAGTTGCTAAGCAGTGATTGGAGAAATGCTATTTAGGTGATTAACAAACGCTCAATTAGACTAATGAGTGGAGTCTTTTTGTCATACGAATGAAGTCAGGACTGTGATCCTATGAAATGAATGTGTGCATCAAATGCTCCCATGCGTTTGTCTACACTTTGTCCATTTATGTGCCTTTACGACATTCCTCGCTGAGCATTGTGGGTGTCTGTCATTAATGTCTAATCATCATTTAACTATTACTGGGGGGGTAACGGGCCTGCTGGGGTCCTGACAGCTGACTGTGCCCACTTTCCCATGCTGTCAGATGTCAGAGGTCACTGTGCAGCTACTGCCGCAGTTGTTACAAGCCCTCGCACACAAGGCCTGTCCTGTGTGGCTGTACACACTGCTGGTTGCATATGGCTTAAAGGCGAGAGGCAACCAGGGGGCCTTGTGCATGTCGGACCGAGTGTGTTTGTGTGTGAATGTCACACAACAATGACTTGCTCAAAGTGGGTTTTGCAATCGTTTGAGTGTACATGTACGTGCAAGGCAACTGGTAGCCTCAGTAACCACGAACACAGCCTTGTAAGGGTCCATGAGGCCTCCTGTTTGTTTGGATTGAATAACTTCTCATATGTGTGTGTGTGCGTGCGTGCGTGCGTGCGTGCGTGCGTGCGTGCGTGCGTGCGTGCGTGCGTGCGTGCGTGCGTGCGTGTGTGTGCGCACGTACCCTCCCGACGTTCACTGCAGCTCTTTGAACTGTTGGCACTCAGAATTCAAGGCTTCCTCCCTTTCTTCCACATGAAAATACGTCGACCTTCATTTGTTTTTCTTACCAGCCATGTTTAGGTGGTCACATCTCAACTCCTGCGGCGAAAAAAATAATTTCAGACCCCGACATTCAACAACACCCGTCAAACTCAGCCATGACACGCAGCAGCTGAACTCTTTTCACGCTTCCTTCGGTTCCGTTGGGGAAGACTTTGAAACAGTGAGGTGGGATAATCAGTGCAGGTGCAGGTGAGGTTTCGTTATTTGCACCGTGTTTTCTGCCAGGTGAACGGCAACACGGTGCTGCTGTATATGTCAAGTTTTAAGCTTGTCTGTGTACTTTGTTAAGCTCCTTTGGCACCCAGAGAAGCAGTTAATGTGGAGCTTTTGATGTTTCACCCAAAGGGCAAATCATGGAGTCTGTTGTAGCTGCATGTGGGATCTTGAAAGAGGCTGAGATTGTTTTCTTTGGAACTGTCAATTTATTAAAAAAAGTCAAGGCTGTTATAAAAACGTATACATCGCTGCAGGCTGATCATTATATAAAATATGCTTTATTACTCAAGGATAGAACTCCCTTTCATGGATTACCAAATAAAAAAATCTTGGGCGTGAATGGTTAAATGGATGCTTTATCACGGTATCAAAAGCTGACTTTGAAAGACAGGTGGCTTTTGGCAGCTAAGCCGCACCGCACGTCAAATCAGACGCCTGCAAAACAATTTGATTGTCGACGTGTTGGAAGGCGGCTTCAGAGAGGCATTCAGGCCGAGGCCTCAATGCTTCAGTGTTAAACCGCGTTGTAATCCCACAGTGTTTAACTCTGATCCGGCTGGATTTAGTCCGCTAAAGCTGAGCAGCGGCGCAGGTGCCAGCTGATAAGACCTGGGATTCACACAGATAATGGGAATGTAAGGGGGTTGGTGGGGTGAGGGGAAGGAGTGGGGGTAAGTTGAGACAAAAATAAAGTTAATTACGGTACAAAACTTTTTCTTTCTTGCTCTGTTTTCCAGTTATAAGGACACAAATAAATCTGGTATCATTTGTTTGGTTTGCAGTAATTTCCATGCACTTTCATCGTACAAAATTATAATTCCTGTGGTTTGGTTTCTTTCAGGCTGCAGGTTCATTTTCTTTTAGTTTCCTATGATGTAATGCCAAACACACACACAGTTTGCATTTATACAATTTTAGGCACATCCTAAACCAATGTAGTGTAGCTGAGAGCAAATGTATTTTTTGAATGTTCATATCTTTGTGAATTCATAATTGGAGCATAAAAAGTTAATAAAAGACTCTTAAAAGAGTTAACATGGAGTTACCAATGAAAAAAAAATCTGTGAAACTAGAATTACATGTTATGTATGTCATTGAGTAAAATGTTTTTTGTTTTAAATCAGATGTAGCAAATGTAAGTTTAGTTATTGTTTCTGACTGGCTGTGTATGCGTGATTATATGTATGCTTTTAAAGATTATCCTTATTCCTAATAGCAAGTATGAAAAACTTCAAACTGATTCTTTAGAGCATTTATGAACGTAATTCTGCATTTCATAATTATGAGTCCAGATATCTCAGTCAAACTACAGCCAACTGAAGTTATTTCTAGTTATTTCTTCCAGCACATTTCTCTTTACTGTATAAGCTCCATCTACCAGTGTTCTGACAGAAACTCCCCGGAGGCAGAAACCCAAAGCAGGGTCATGGTGAAGTTTAAGAACATCCATGTGTGCAAAGTTCAAAGTTATGCATCACAAAGACAACTCAAAACAACGACAAATGCTTTCAGTTTGTGACACAATCACAAGTCCCTGCAGAGATTTTAGGGACAATATGATCTTGGCTTTTAGTATTATTAGAAGATGTGATCATTTTCATATATACCAGTTGTCTTGACGCTAGATAAGCTTGGTTATATTACTTGCTTATGCTATTTATTAGGACAAAACCCAATTACACTGTGTACAATTGGGAGCATTGATGTAAATCACAGAAGAAGACAGAAGAGGAAGAAGGAGAAAAAGACATAATGGCTGATAAACAAGAAGTGCAATCTGAGAAAACTGAAAGGACAAAGACAGAGCAGAGGACAGAAACTCCAGGGCATCTTTCCCATCCCTTTGAGAAAGTGTATTGTAGACAGTAATCCCATGTTATGATAGTGACACAGTCCATCCCTCCCTCCTTCCCACAGGTTGGAGGGATGAGTCAGACAGTGAGGAAAACAAAGCAGCAGGCAGGAACCTGCAAGGATTACACTCTCATCATGTGGAAACTAGACACTGCAACCGGAGCTACTGTGTGTGTGTGTGTGTGTGTGTGTGTGTGTGTGTGTGTGTGTGTGTGTCTGTGTGCGTGTGTGTGTGTCTGTGTGTGTGTGTCTGTGTGTCTGTGTGTGTGTGTCTGTGTGCGTGTGTGGCACAGAAAGACCAACTGCCAGTCATGTGCTCATAAATTTAGGAAACAAAGGGCAGCCAAAACTGTATCAGGGGAAGTACCTGCAGACTGAAAGTCTTTTACTTTTCATGTGCACTGAACACATTAAATAATTCTGCAAACAAATCTGTCTGTGAGCCAAAACCGAAGTCAGAGTTTTTACTAAATCAGTCCTACAAACAGGAGGTCCTTGGTTTACGATGTCCTCGACTTATGTCATTTTGCCGTTATGTAAGAACTGATTGCCGGCCGGTCCTCGGTTTAACGTACGGCGTTTCATCGTTAAATCAGAACTGGTTCAGTGGAACTAGTTGGCAAGTGGAGCGGATGAATACTGTATGTACAGTAGTCACGTGGCACTATAAGACGGCTTTGTTTACATTTTCAACCACATTAGATTATGCTACATTCGCAAACTTCATTATGGCTCCCAAGTGCAAGTCAGACTTACAGTTTACATTTTTGTCGGTATTTTCATACCGAGTTGTGTTTCAGTGTGAGCTAATGACTGTTTATCGTTACTGTAGTAGTATAAATACAGTAAACTGATTGATATTGTGATGCATGTAACGACTTTGTTTACATTTTCACCGGAGTTCCGACTTACGGCGAAAATCGACTTAGGTCACACCGTAGGAACGGAACACCGATGTAACTCGAGGACCCCCCGTACACTGATCCTGACAGGCCTCAAAATCTAAAACTACCTGCCTGATATTAACTGTGTCCTAATTCAGAAGCCGCATCCAAGCCTACGACATAGATTCACTTTCTGCTGGCCAACCCACTGGGTCCTGAACAGGGGACCTCTGGGGCTGTCCATGGATGGAGCTGGTGTCTCCATGGAGACCCTATGAATGCTCGGCTTGAGTTCTAGTGAGTTTGGAGGCTAAATCAGCACCTTGGGCTCTTTGTCGTGTTCCTTGGGCTGTTCCTGATTGAGCAGTACCTGTTGTTGTAGGGGGGAGTGCTTGGTCTGTAACAACATTTAGGTGTGTGTTGGGCTGCACATGGCACATCCTAACACAGCGGTTAACCATGGCTGACCAGGGTGTACTTCTGGTCAGTTCATCACGTTGCAAGAAGACAGTCTCTCCCATGAAGTTTCTGAGATGTGTGGTTGTGGTTTCATTGAGATCTATGAGTGTCTTGGCAGAAAGCAAGTAACTTCTTAATCATTATTATTTTCTCGTCCAAATCCAACCTTATATTAATACCTGTCTTGCTGCCTGAAATGTTGCACTATTTTAGAACATGTAAAGAGCTCATAGAACGTGAGAAACCTCACACGGCAGGGTTACGTGTAACATGGTGTTACAACAAATCCACTGAATGTGTGCTACAACATTGAAAAACAGCAAGTTCTCATAACTTGTATTTTTTTTCCAATAGTATCAGTCCTCCATGTATCAGATTGAGCTCCATCAGACTTCTGGCTTCCATATAATGTTGTGTGGCTCATGAATGTGTTTTTTATGAGATTTTGTTGGACGTACCTGCCTACCCTCACTTCTGCCACTGTTCGCCAGAATTATACAACAACAGTACATCCTAGAAACAGTACATCCTAGAAACAAACTCTGAGAGTTTATTTGTTGCAGAGATGCGCATGTTGCTTTATAAAAAAATGATAAATCTAACCAGTAACACCCACATGGATGCAGCACCCAAGGTTTCCCAGCATTGTAATTGCGCTGCAATAAAATGATGAATGTTATTTACTTCACCTGTCAGTGGTTTTAAAGTTGTTCCCGATTGGTATACAAAAATATGTCTAGCTGGCATGAATACTCAATACAACCACAAGTGTATTAATCTGCTGCTAAAAATAGTCCCCAGCAAGAACATTACTCCAGTTTCAGCAGCATATATCACCAAAGGCCTCTTAACAGTGAGAGGTTTTGTCCTTTTTCAGGAAGTCGTGAGAGGCATGTGATCAAATCTTGGAACGTAGTGGTTCTAGATCACATAGCAGACATGTCAGCATCAGAAATTTAAGATGAAATCCTCACAGTGTGACTCTGCAAACCAGCCAATATGACTTGAAATTATGGCCAAGTTTCTATAAGTGGTGTTTTTGAATAAAGTTCTGTTACTACTATGAATAAAGGTTGTTTTTCTGGCAGATTTTAAGCGATTTCGCAGTGCTGTAGGTAAGAACCATATCCACATCATCCACTGTGTTAAATTTGCCAATTCATTTTCGACATAATTTTCTATTTTAAACAATGATACATCATTTCTTTCTCAGATATCACATCCCTCAAGGGAGCAGCAGAGATAATTGATTTGTTTTCTCCACCTGAATCTTGGGTTCATGATTTTCGGCTCCAGCATTGCAGCAGAGAACAATACCGAAAACACCATCGTCCAATTTTCCCGAACCTCCCAGCGAGAGAGTAAACGTCCACACAAAACTCTCTCAGGTTTCTGTCTTTCTTAAACGCTAAAATTTTCTCGGCTCCCAGAAATAACTGAATAAACTATGAGACAGCAGCTCTGCAGAGTTTACAGACCCACATGGCTTTTAAGGAGCGGGGCTTTCCAAGGTGGTTTGCATGGTGGACGGACACACACACACACACACACACACATGCATACACATCATTCTCCATGGTGCATTAGGGTCACGCTTGTCTTATGTAAAACACAGCTACCCACAGAGAACCTCATGGCCCACAGCCAGCCTGCTCTGATGTTCACATGTGCTGCAGCAGAGCGTTTTGTGCGTGTGTTTTTAGGAGTTTTTGTAGTTAGCAGCTCAGGAGTGTGTGTTGTGAGTGTGTGTTTGTTTTGGTCGGCCAGTGAAAGAGCTGTGGCGACAGTAATTAGACGGTGATGGTTTATCGAAGTTTCCACATCACCTCTGTCCCAAACTGTCTTTGTGTCTTCCTGGAGTCCTTCGCAGTTTGGACTGTCTTTGTGGTCTGAGTGTGTGTGTGTGTGTGTGTGTGTGTGTGTGTGTGTGTGTGTGTGTGTGTGTGTGTGTGTGTGTGTGTGTGTGCTGCTGGGAGACTACACACACTCCTCTGTCCCCCTGCTGTCTCCTCCTCTCAGCCAGTGAGTCTGGGACCCGAAGGAAAAGGCCAATTATAAAAAACCCCTCTCTCCGTCTTTGTTCTGCGGGCATAAACCACTTCTTTGCTTTTTTGTTTTCATTCTTTCCCCTTCTTTGGCTTTCTGACATTCCTCGTCCATTCCCACCGTCCCCAAAACCCCCACTCCACCCCGTTACTCACGCTCACGCACTCTTTCGGCTCTCGACAACTTTTTTTTTTTTTTTTTTAACTTTCGCGAGCGACGGTTCCCAAAGTCTTAAAATAGCCTCCGTGCTTCCTGGTCCTTCATCAGCACCATATCTTATCATATTTGAAAGAAAAGCTGGGTGGGGCTGCTTGTCAGACTGGCTGTTGTTACGGTAACGGCTCAATCCCAGGGTTACTTTGATGCTTACGTGATGTTGATTCATTTTAAAATTCCTTATTGCTCCCATATTTTTACGTACTTCCTCCTGTGACACTCATCGAACAGTAATTTCCCAGTCTTTAGATGCGCGTTTTTGCGATTATACAAAGTAACATCCAGTTAAACTTTTAATTTAACAATCTCATTTGCACATTATTTTTCCTGTGAGTAATCTATCATAAATAATAAACATATATGGAACAGAAAAAAATGTTCAGAGACAAATGTTTCAGCAACAACCAAATTTTTACACTGAGTTCAGCTTGGTGAACTTTGTTGATATGCAAATTGGCAAAACAGTCAAACTTTGTCAGTGTGTTGACTTCTGAGGAAACAGAACAGAGAAACATTTTTGGGTCATTCCAAAATTGGAGGACATTTTGGCTTCAGAATTTTTGAAAAATTTACCTTTTACAATTTTGTGCTACATACTCATCAATAATAGGTAATATACTCTTAAAGGCTTGATTGGCTCAGCTTACAGGGGGACGGGACAAGAGAAAAATTGTATTTTAGGGGGAACTCCAGACTTATTTGGTATTTTAAAAATATTTTGACACATTCTTTTCTCATATTTTTTGAATTTTGGTCTCAGGACAAGTACATTTACACAACAGCTGAATGTTTTAGTATTTTGTACATGGATTATTTGAAATTTGATGGGTGGAACAAAAAATGTCCTCAAATTCTGGAATAACCCTTTTACAAAAATAAAAGGAAATGGGAATCAGTATTTACAATATGTTTTTCCAAATGCCCATAAGTGTTACTAATACTAGGAAAACAATGGCTCTATTAAAATTTGACTCCTTACATTTTGTTTAAACTTGTTAAACACGGCCTGCAGTTCAACCCAGTTCAGTCAAAAAAATCATGTGACATGTTTGGTTGCATCTGAGTCACTAATGGTTTTACGGTTGCACAAAGAATCTAACTTTTTTCTAAATGTAATATATACGCTACCATTCAAAAGTTTGGACACACCTTCTCATTCAGTGCTTTTTATTATTGTATACATTGTAGATTAATACTGAAGATATCAAAACTATAAAAGAATACATACAGAAATATGTTGTAAGCACAATAGTGTTAATCTTCAGTATTAATCTACCATGTTGACAATAATACAAATAGATAAAAAGCATTCAAAGTGTTCAAAATTTTGACTGGTAGTGTCTATGTATATATTTTAGTACTTTCAATTGTTTCTATAATTGTCTCCTATCTGCTCTATGTAAACACAGCCTGCAGTTCACCTGAAAACTTTAAAAATTTTTGTCACATAACTGTTGGTTGCACTCGAGTCAGTATTGGCTTCTTGACTGCACTTAGGAGTGTAGATTTTTTAGTATTTTACAGAATCTGATTAGACCCAGCACTTAATTTTTAGCATTTCTTTAAGCGAGACGCAAAATCATGTGAATTTTATCAAATATCATGTTTTCAAGTTTAGGTTTGAGTATTTTCTCCTAATAGAACCACGCATAGAACCATCAAAAAGGTGATGACTCTCTGCATTTCCAGTTTCTGGCTTGATAAATTGTGGCATTTTGATGACTTTTTAAAGATAATATGCCCGTAAAACTTTTGTGATCCGAGAGTTAATCTCCTCTCCTCAGTGAGATGGAGAAAAAAATTGCAGATAGCTGTAGTGCAGAAGTTACAAAAGTGTTTGAATGGATTGTGTGTACATCTCTCACTACATAACTGAACTCTCGGCTACATTAGCAAGCTTTGTACTTTGAGCTCTTTTATCTCCCTTCAACAAAGTGTTTTTCTGAGTTAAATGATGCACTGGGAACACGATATCAGAATGGGGAAGTAACTGACCCAGTACAAAGAAATAGAAAAAAACATTTCAACGAGCTAATGTGACTAGCGCCTGAATCAAGGTTCAGCATGAAAATGTCCCTCTGGCTAATTCTCCGACTAAACCCCTTTGCAGTAGCAGCTCCAAAGCTTGGGAGCAGTTGTTCTCTTTTAATCACGTTCCACTGATATTTTCAAGAAAGACCTCGGGACATACATGTTTTAATAGCTTTTGACAGACCTTAACAGTCCTAATATCTCACATTATTTATTATTTTATTTTAGTAAGTGCTGTCCTGCTTTGCCTGTTTTAGCAACATATTCTACAAGTTCTATCCCATCTTGACATGTTGCACATCATTTTGTTACTGAATATCTGATAACATTTACAGCACTTTGGTCAAGTTGTTTCAAATGTGCTATATAAATGTATTTGATTTGATAAAATGTAACTCTATGCACCAAAGTTACATATTTTAAAAAAATTCCCATATAAACAATCTCTTCTTGCCTTGCAACAGCTTAGATTTAACCCTATATCTTTAGAATGTGCAGGTCTGTGAAGCTGAAATATTGTAGTACTTCTGTAGAGTTTAAACAATAATAATACAGAGAAAGCCCCATCCTGCAAGCTGAACAGCGTTGGTTCCTTTGATTTGTTACATGTGAAACTCGGGACGTCTGCAGTTTCATGGTGGAAATGCTGAGCCATGGTGTTGACCTTCTTCTGACATATAACAAACACCATATGGAAGTTAAAAAAAAAAACAACAACTTGATTTTCTCTGCAGGGGGTCTTCAGCAGTTAGCTCTCGACAGTTTGCCAACAAGAACTCACAAAGTCTCAAGAAACACTTATTGCACAAACAAGCAGCGCTGAGCAGCAGTGTGACTCTTGTGTGTTT
Source organism: Amphiprion ocellaris (assembly GCF_022539595.1). Taxonomy (NCBI): domain Eukaryota; kingdom Metazoa; phylum Chordata; class Actinopteri; family Pomacentridae; genus Amphiprion; species Amphiprion ocellaris. The sequence continues at coordinate 8,397,432 of NC_072780.1, forward strand.
GGATGATGAGACCCTGCAGAGAAACTAGCGGTCGGCTCTGATGTTGTCCTTCCAGCTGCTCTCTCACCTTCTCAGACAGACTTTCACACACACACACACACACACACACACACACACACACACACACACACACACACACACACACCCTGCAGTCATATGTGAGGACACACTTTCTCTCTCCCACACTCAGACTCACCCCTTGTCTCTTTCACACACACAAACTCACACACACGGAAAGCTAGAATTGCTGCTCAGTGTCCAGCTCTGGGCGGTGTTCCCATCCCCATGGCCTTTCCCAGCACAGACAATGCTTTGTGTCCCACAAAGGAAGCTCTCATCCAGGCTCTGGGGCCCTGTTTGGCCCTCGGCGGCCCCCTGGACCCCAGAAAGGCCCCCTGAGCCGCCCCACCACAACCTGCTGAGGTGCCAAGAGGAACATCTGTATGACTCGGGTGAAGAGACCTCGACAAAGTTCTCACACTGAGAGGAAGAGTGTTGCTTATATTTCTCTAAGTGTGTGTGTGTGTGTGTGTGTGTGTGTGTGTGTGTGTGTGTGTGTGTGTGTGTGTGTGTGTGAGGTTTTGTCTTGGCCGGTTTCATGTGAGCACCAGTTCCTGGGTTCTGGGAGTCTCCCAGTGCAGATAATAAATGGTGTGAGAGCAAAGACTGAGTGTGTTGCCAGACCTTTCCAGTCAATGAACCACGTGTCCCACCGGCTGGGCTGCCAACCATAGAGGCTGAAATGGGGTCACGCTAACAAGAACCAATAGATGAGAAGTGGATAGAGGAGAAGAGTGATCAGTCAGAGGGATGAAGCCATGGACTGATTAATGGCTGGATGGATGATGGTTGTAAACATGTAGAGATAATATTTTAATTTGAAATGTCTGTGACTTACTTGGAAGCACCAAAGGAAATACAAGCAGATGAAATTAATTACAGTATCATGTTATAGTTACAAGAGTAATGAAACAGGTAATATTTCAGCAGCTGAGTCGCCAAAAAATAATGCAAAAATACAATAATTTTCCATGACTAAAACACATTTTCTAGCCTTAATTTTACATGAGATTGGTGTATACTTTTGGCTTTTTAATGTTTAATGTTTAAAGAATATTTGCTTTATTTATTTATTTATTTATTTAATGTACAAAGACTGAATTATAAATGAAAGGTGAAAAAAGAAATTGATACAGCATTTCGACAGATTACCAGACTGAAGAAAACCGTTTTATCACCTTTTTTGTTATGAAAATATCTCTATAGACATATTTCATTTTACAACCAAAGAACCAAAACTTGTTTTTCTGGTACAGTCACTAACTGTATCTATTTTTTGAAACTTTTTTAGAGAATTAAACTTGAACTTAACAGACGTGTCTATTAAAGAAAACGAGCATGTTTGTAAACTGGGGATGAATATGGAAATGTGCTTTATTAGCCTTAAATTTTCTTAAAAATTGTAAATTTTGTAGTTATTTACAGTTACATTTTTGTTATTTTAAATTAGACGCATAAATTTACAGCTTATTTTTTAAATTTTGAATAATATTTTTCATACATTTTAAATATGCAGGAAAAATAAAACTAAACGGTGTACACTGTAAAAGATTTTTTTTTTACAGCTTTTTAGTACAAAAGCAGGCACATATACTGTGAATTTGTGCAATATATTTATCTGCCGTTTGTTGTCATGCTTGTTCTTCTCACTGTCTTATTGCTCCTTTTGTATATATATGTTTTTTATCTATTTGTCTTATTTGTAATTTGCACCACAAGAGTTGTCTTGTAATGTTATTGTACATTGTGTGTGTATAATGAAAATAAACACCATGTGTTCTAATTTCTTGTGTCCTGCAGTGATGGTACATGTCCACAAGGGCATTTTTACAGGTGAGGCGTTGCATCCCTTCTTGACACTGGACGCTTTGTGGACATCCAACTAGGCAGTGTCAGGATGGATGATTGATCTCTCTCTTTAACAAGAGTCAATCACAGGTTTCACCCTCCTACAGCTGCTCAAACATTGACTCCACTTGATTGGATGATGGCTTCACTTGTAGGCTATGTACTCCTGGATTTCAAACTCTTTTTACCAAAATGTGTTTCTTGAAACACTTGACGCAAAAAATAAGCAATGCAGTTGCTGACTTAGCTTGGTAATGGGTAGTTAAAAGTTTTCATAAGTTTCAAGAGGCAATGGATCATGCTTGATGTTCCTAATTTACATAAAGTAGCCTAGACCTCAGCTTTATGCAAATGAGAAGCAGGCACGTCAGCATCCTGTCTCTCAAAATGCATCACAACACTACCACAATGCATTGCACAGCTGCTTACGTAGGCAATGAATGGGAAGCGCTGATGTGACATATCCTGTGGACACGTACCATGACACCTTCTGCTATCTTTAGCTAAGAATACTTTTAGTCAGCGCTGGATACAATTAATAATTTCCCAGAGAATCACTGACTCAGTGTGTCAGTAATACACCTGCTTTAAAGATACGCTCAGATCAGTGTGATGGTGCTTTGCTCTGTGAGTTGGATTCATCCGGGACAGACAGTCAGTCCAGTGCAGCTGGTCCCAGCAGGATCCACACCCTCAAACACAAACACATACGCTATCCAACACAGGAAGTGACATCATGCGCCTCGGGCCAAAATACAGGAAGCATGACGACTGCGTCTGAAGGACATGAGGGACGCATCAGCTCTGTATAATCCACCAGCTGCTGCTGCTGCAGATCCCACACCCATGAACGCACACATACGTGCTCACACACTTCGAGGAGTCGCTGTAAATCAGTGTGAGAACTCAGCTGAGGCCAACACAGGCCACTTTGTTAAAATAACATGTTTTATAAATCAAACATAATTTCTCAATAGCTCAAATGGTCATTCAGGGCCAAATGGCTGTGAGAACAAGATTGTTAGTTTTATGTGATCTGCAATGTGGGAAAGTGTGTGTGTTTGCAGCCTTATTGTGTGAACAGGGACACGTGTATATGTTAAATGATATTAAATGACTAGTTTTCCAGAAAATGGATCAGTTTAGACATGAGTTCAAAGTGACTGGGTCTGTTCAATATAAGGCGACAGTGTTCTTGTCATTTTAATGTCAATGTCCTCCAGTAGTCTCCAGGTCTCTTTAAAACTCAGGATGATGTGAATGAGGTTTGGATTGGGATCATTCTTGTTTGTTTCTTCTTTCCTAACTTTTATCTTTTTTGTTTGATTGTCACATGGACCAAAATAAAATTAAATATGTGAAGGGTTTCTTTGCTTCTCTGATTGCTGTATTTCCTTGGTGACATTGAAAGCAACTGATTGGGGACAACTTGTTACGGCAGACATGAAGCAAAAACAAGAATTGGGAGAAATCCATGCGACAAACAGTGAATAATGGTGTTTTCATTAATGTATGATTTCTGTAAGCACTGAAGCACTGGTATTCTGTAAAAATACAGTTTCTATAGATTTTTTTATAACATCGTCTATCTACAGTCCTGGTCACCACTATTGGCACCCTTTCAATTTTTTTTTTTATCTTCCGAAATAAATGGAAATGTACCAAATTCATATGACCGGAGGTTTTTTTTTGGATGTAAAAGTAACAAAAAAAATGTTTTTTTTCAACTTGCATGTTGTAATTTCCAAGAGGAAATAGAAAAACTTACATGGACAGTAATAAAGACACCCCTCCTTAATATTTGGTTGCACACCCTTTGGCAGCGATGACTGCCTCCAAACGTTTCTTGTAGCCATCTATACGCTTCTTGCACTTCTCAGCTGGTATTTTCTCCCACTCTTCCTTTGCAGTTTGTTCAAGCTCTTGATCATTTGCAGGATCCCTTTCCCCCCATGTCCAGGCAGGTTCTTGAAAGTTCCATGCTTAGCAAACTTCTTAATAACATTGCGCACTGTTGAAACATTGATGCCAAGGTCCTTGGAGATGCTCTTATAACCTTTAGATGTCTTGTGTTTGCTAATAATAACATTTCTGATGTCCTACACAAAGGAACAGGGAATAACGTGGCTTTTTAAAACATTAAAGTCATCATTCGCTGGCTAATTTATGTCATGTGGGCACTGACAGTTTATCACCAGGTGATTCTAATTACTGATTAATCGCAGCTGAGTCAAAATGTTCTTTTCCCACACTGAGTTAAAGGGTGCCAATACCAATGTCACAGTGCAATCTTTCAATGTCTCTATTTTTTTCCTCCTATTGCATTTTTTAAAATTGTTTTATCATTTGCTGTTCTGTATCAAACTTGAGACCAAAGCTGTTTCGTTAGATTCACTTTTTCAGGAGATATTCTAAATTATGTATTTAAATTTCATTGTGCCAATAACGGTTTCCAGGACTATATCTATACACTAAATATTTGGGGTATTCATTTTTTTTATTTAGTTACACAAATAAATATCCTTCATTTAACACTAAAAGACCAAAAATATGTTTGCTTGTGTGACCAGAGCAGTTTGGGTTGAGACCGTGATTGCACTCAGGGTTTCTTGTTGTTATGTTTATGGCTCCTTGTGGCCCACGTTCACCCCACGTTCCCACTGGATCAGGTTGCCACTGTAACACACACACACACACCAACTTTTCCAGCATTTGTCCCCACTTCCACAAAAATTTCCTTCCCTCTTAATCACACACATGCTCTCTTTATGTTCCGGCCTGAGTGTCTTTCTCTTTATCGTTCTCGGTTCCCCTTTAATTTTACTCTGTGTACGTCTTGCTTCCTTATTTTTCTTCTGTGGCAGTGTCTTTGTCTCTCCTCTCTGTCTCGCTCCCACACTCTCGACACACACAACAAACACACCACCAGCCTCTTAACTTCTGCCCGACTCGTAATGTCGTGTCTCTTAAGAAGTATGCATCAATAACCACAATAGCACTCACGCACACCACACACATGCAAACATACACACAGCGGAGTGGAGCCCGCTGTCGCCTAAACAACATGCTCCCAAATATTCATGAGAATTGCTAAAAAGCTACAAAGCAAATATGTGCGGTGAACACCAAGCTTTAAATCTGGGGTCTGGAGTCATTGCAGGGATGTCACAACTTTGATTTTCCTCATCCTGTCAAGTCACTTTAATGTCCTCTCTCTGTCTTTTTTTCTTTGTTTCTTAGAGTAGTCTTTCATTAAAACCCACCGAAAACACGCAATACCTCTTTACTGATCACTATCGAGGCTGCAGTGTATCGGTGCACATTTCCAGAGACGAACGCCTGCAGTGACAGAGCCAACAAAGCCTTTTCCTGTGCCTGTGAAACTCCAACCTCTGTCTATTTCCATCTGCAGGGATAACAAACACAGCGTAAAGCAGCTGATAAAAACACAAACACGGGGAGTATTCCCGACTCCGCTGCATGTTTTCACATGGAATGTCCAAAATACCATGAAACCCTCAACAAATAACTAAAATAGCACAGTTTCTTCAATCAAAACATCTCCAGAAGTGAAACCTACGCCATTAGAGAGGATGAGATCATTTACGTAACAAATCTGTTTGTGTTGTTTGGGAGAACACACACATGAATGACATTCATTTAACACAACATCACGTGGCCGTTTGACACGTCTTCAAAGCAGTCTTGTGAAACGGACACATCTTTTTGAAACCTTTCACCAAGCACTCGAGAGGTTTGGTTTCATCCAACTGGCTGCTCATTGCTTCCTGTTGAGACTGTGGTCCTGTTTCCTGTTAACTATGAACAATTTCCTAGTGACAGAGTGGAGGGTCCGCTCTCTCTGAGCTGACAGCTACTGTGAAGTTATTGAAGCTTTGTGATATTTTATTAGGAAGTGTTATCCTCCAGACACACAGCTCTGGAAGAGAATAAACACGGTCTATAAACCAAACAGATGAGTTTCAACAGAGAGGCCTCGAACACAGACAGCTCCTCAGACATAAATGACAAATCTGCAGTTTGTTTCTATCTTTGGAAATAACCCATTTGAGCATTTTTAGATCTGCCTTTCCTGTGTTTGAGGTCAAAGTCATGGCAAGGGCTGCACAAAGATTATTGTTATTCTTAAAGAAAGAGATGAGGCACCAACACGCCAATCTTCAGATCATCCTTCTTCATAAGAGTTTTAGAGACAGTAAAAAAAAACAGAACACTACTTCTGCTTTAACTTTCTTTCAATGAACAGGGATTAAAAAAAAAGAATATTTCTAAAGCACAGTGTTCTCAATGACAGGGAATGGAAGATGTTTGGAACCACCAGGAGAATTAGCTGTCTGCAGTACGTGCAGGAAGGTGACCAGGAAGTCCACGAGTCATTTTAAAACTGTGGCCACAACAGGAATGTTCATGAAGCTGATGTGCTGCACAATCTAACTTTCTAGTTGCTACACTGCAGCACACATAAGCGTAAGGTTTTGGCAAAACAAAGCAGTGAGCTTTCATTTTGGGATTTTTGTGCATTCAGTTTCTGGATTCAGCACAATATTTTTCACCAAGTTTGTGTAATATGGGTAAGGTGGCGTAGATTATGGTAGAATCTATAAAGTTACTAAGCAGTGGGGGCAGTGGTGGTGCAATGGCCACTGTTGGGCCCTTGAGCAAGGCCCTTAACCCTTCCTGCTCCAGGGGCGCTGTACCATGGCTGACCCTGCGCTCTGACCCCCCAATTGGGGGGATATGTATGAAATGGGGATAAATGGGCCAAAAACTCCTCTAGTCTGAGCCTGATGTAATAGAGCTGCAGAAATCCTCTGCAGAGATGGAAGAACCCACCTTAGCATCTCTCTACTATTAGATCTTTATGGTAGAGTGGTTGGATTGTTACCTCTTCCAGGCAAAAGCCACATGGAAAGGAAAAATAGGACAAAAAGGAAAAATGTTTTCTGATCTAATGAGTCAAAGATGTAACTCTCTTGGCAGAACTTCCAGTACTGTGGTCACTGGTCATCACCTGGAAAATACCATCCCTGAGGCATGGTGGTGGAAGTATCATGCAATGGCCATGCGCCTCAGCAGCAGGGACAGGAAAACTGGTCAGAATTGAGGAAAGGTTGAATTCAGCCAATACAAAGAAAAGACAACCTGCAGGGTTCAGTGACCTGAGGCTGGAATGACTGTTCACCTTCCAGCACGACAATGACCCAAGCAGCCGAGACAATGACTGGCCTTGAGCGGCCCAGCCAAAGCCCAGACTTAAACCCCAGGGAGCATCTGTGGAAAGAGCTAAAGATGGCAGTTTCCATTCAGCCTAACAGAGCTTGAGAAGATGTGCCTGGACGACTGGAGTAACCTGCCCAAATCCAGATGTGCAAGACTTCTACTCTTGGCCAAGAAGCCACAAAGCTGTAAATACTGGGAAAGGGTCTTCCCCAAAGTATTGAAATCACGGCCTGAATACTTTTGATTTTTAATAGATTTTGAAATTTTAAATCTACAACACAATAAAAATGCGCTTAAAACGAAGCGGTCTGAATACTTTCTGAATCCGCTGGACGTGCACAATGTGCTTGTCATTGTGCAAGTGTGTGATTGTGTGTGTAATCCTTTCCAGCCGTTTCCCCTCCTTTCCTTTTTCTCAGTCGCAGGCCTGGGAAGCAGTCGTGGGGGGGATCTCTCACAGCCGCTCGGTGTGTGTGCATTTGTGTGTGCGAGTGTGTTCGGCAGACAGCTGTGTGGACGGCCGGGAGCAGCCGTTACAGCAGGGACACGCACACACACACACACACACACACACACACACACACACACACACACACACACTCTGAGACATCTCATCTCGACATCCCACCCCACCCTCTGCTCCCTTAATACTCACATCACTACTTCTCAGTAAGGGAGATGTCAGCTGGACCAAAGAAGATATCTATGTGTGTGTGTGTGTGTGTGTGTGTGTGTGTGTGTGTGTGTGTGTGTGTGTGTAACCGGGTCAGTGGTCAGGTTAGATAAAGAGACCAAAACGGTAGTTCAGTGCACAGAAAGAGTCCTACAGGACCAACATAGGTTTACTATATAATTGTGTGTGTGTGTGTGTGTGTGTGTGTGTGTGTGTGTGTGTGTGTGTGTGTGTGTGTGTGTGTGTGGTGGGGTGGGGGTGGGGTGGGGGTGGGGGGTGGGGGGTGTTTGACCACCAGACGGCAAAGCGGTGACCTCTTTGTAAGTGTGTGTGTGTGTGTGTGCGTTGGCTGAGACGGGGTTGCATTACATGGTTGACTAAGTGTTCATGTACCCTATACCATCTTGTGCATGTCACCATGTGTCTGTGCGTTTACGTTACATCTGTGTGGGCAGGAGTTAATCTATGACACATCATGAACAGAGACGTAACGAAGCAGACAGAAGGTCAACTTCCAAGAAAACCTGTACATGGTAAAACGAGTAAAACTATAAGGAAAAAGGTTTTTTTTAGTAACTTGGATCATGTTTTCATATCTTTTCCACCATCATTATTACTGATCCTGGTTTAAAAGTCTATGTTAGGTACAATATGAGTAGAAAGTCTCAGAGGTGTTATTAACAGAATGCTTATTCGAAAGTAAAATTAAGCACTTCATGTGTTTTTTAAATATGAAATGGGTTTTAATTGAGATAGTTTTTTTATGTTATATGTCACTCAATATTGAAGCTTCCCGAAAGAAGCAAACTACAACTACAATCACTAGACTCTTAGCTGTAACTTTATCTTTCAGATATGTGAAATTACACTGCAAAAATGTAAAGTATCACTAAAATAACCAAAAATTTAATCTTTTTAAGAAAACAAATTTTTTTCCACATTAAAAGACTTTTAAAATACACTCAAAACATTTATTGTAGTTTCATAAGTAGTTAATTTTAGATTTATTCTTTAAATGAGAGAGATCTTGTCATTTTTTTTAAAGGTCCTTTTAAACTAATGTGTATGATGAGTTTGTCAGACAAAGCTGCTTACTTTTAGTTGGTTATAAAAATCAGTATTTTAGCAATGCAAAGCAGCAAGCTTGGAAACGCCCATGTACTATGAAATGTGTAAATATTGTATATTGAATTGTAATTACATTTGGTGCTCTATAGATTTTAAAATTATAAATACTTTTAATTTTATTTTACAGCAGGTTTTTCAGAGTATATACTAACCTTTAATGTTACTAACCTGCCTGTTCTGTCTTCTTGTTATTTATGTTGTATGTAAGCTGCTGAACACTTGAATTTCCCTCGGGATTAAAAAAGTATCTATCTATCTATCTATCGATCTATCGATCTATCGATCGATCAATCTAGTTACTGCTGGTTAACATGTCGTCTTAACTGACTGTGTTTCAGTCATTATCTCAAACTTGTTCTGTTATCTGACAACAGAGACACGAAACATGTCAAAATTGGCTATATTTAACCTCAATATATGTGAGCACAGGGGGCAGGAGAGAAGCGAACATATAAATAAATACTCACTGAGCTTAGCCTGCTCTGAAGTACAACACAACACAGTGACCCACTAATTCCTGTTTATTGGTTTCAGGTCTCTCTTAAGTTTTCCACCATCGCTGATTGTCCCTCAGAGCTCTGACCTGTGTGCTAATGGTTTCGCAATGTGCTAACACTGAGGATTTTCCTGTTGTTGTGGTGACAGTGTCATAAAAAATGAAAGTAATCCACTGGATCTTCAGATGCTGGGAGTGCACGAAGACTCATGCGTTCACTTTTACACCAAACAGCAGAACGTTTGGTGAAATTTATTAAAAAAAGGAATTTTTTAAACTTGCAGACATGAAAAGCGGCAGGATGATGGAAATTTTGAGCCAAATGCCACCGAAGAAAGGCAGAAGTAAACATCAAATTATCTTGACAGCTTTTACTTTGCACTTTTACGCCTTTTCAGCAACCACAAATCAAAATTATAAAAACAGATTTTTTATCATACGGGATAAAAAGGGCTGTTTTCTATCAGATTTACATGATTTTTCTGTTTTAGAAAAATGCTAGGTAGGTTACCACAGACATTTGCACTAATCAAGGTTATTCACTGGACATGACTTGCTTAAATTTAAATAAAAACTGAAAAAAATAGGGGTGTTCTAAAATATATATACAGATGGCTACTGCTTTGTTTTCTTGGTTTTCCTCAAAATCAGATAAGATTTGGTTTTATAGCCTTTTAAAACCAGATTTCCCTCAGTAGTGCTGTTTCTTCCTGTAATTTTGGAAATATCTTGTTCCAATCATAATGATTTACTGTATGTTATTTCGAAGCGCAGACAGGAAGCTCGGTGTGGGAGTCTCGGGGTGTGGGGGACAGAGGGAAGAGTGCGACCCCAGTGTTAGTGTTGGTGCTGCCACAGGGACCCAATGAAAACAGCTGTCAGTGGCGCTCCTGACTGCTAGGCTCTGTGTCAACCCACAGACCAAATAAACAGCAATCAGCGCTGCGCTAACCGCTCTGTGACAAACACACACACACACACAGCAAACCCCGAAGCTTAGCGAGCGAAGCCATGCTCAAATCACAGCAACCACACACAATGCACAGAAGTACATGCACATGTGCACACACATGCAGGCACAAATGCATACACACGTCACTCACAAGTCCAAAAGCAAACAAGCCGGGAAGTCTGTCTAATTAATGTTTTGGATTTGGCCTCTGAGTGATGTAATGACGACACGCTAGTCAGACACTCTCAGCACGATGAGTGAGCGACTTCCCACAAACCTGGATTTGACTTTCAGTGGGTGCAAAGCAGCAGCACCTCACCTGCAAATTTCACAGCATTACAGCAGTCATGTTGTGTTGCATCATCACATCACACGGCGTTAAGTAGAAAGAGAGATAAATTAAGTTGGATTTATTCAAGCATAAAATCACAAAAGTATCTTCATTTGAAGCAACCAAACCTGACTGTAGAAGAGTGAACAAAAAACTTGATTTATTAAAGTTTATATACTTGCTGTATGTGAAAGACCTAAGAGATAATTACAAGGGCTGGGACTTTAATGCGTTAATTTCGATTAATTAATTACAGAGAAAATACTGCATTTAATCGCACATTCCTTAGTTCCCTAATTTCTGGCACACCGGTAGCACTGATGCACACTCCAGCCTGGAAGGTGATGGTAATGAACCTAAAGTCTGTGTTCCAGTCGTGAAGAAGATGCTCAGGACGCAGTGAGCGCACAATAAAGTTTGTTTTGAATAGTGATGGAAGATGAAACTGCATTGAGCTTGTTGGGAGGAAGGTTTTCTTTTAAAAATCTTGCCGATGTCAGCTTGGATAAAAGCGTGGTTGTGTGCAAATTATGCAACAAAGAGTTTTCTGATCACTGCAGCACTTCAAGCCGACGGCATCACTTCAATGTAAAACATGCTGCTGTTAGCATCCGAGCTAACGTTAGCTACAACAGTCATATATATATGTGTGTATATATATATATATATATATATATATATATATATATATATATATATATATATATATATATATATATATATAAAAACAAATAAAAACTTATATTCCTAAAAAAGAATCATCAAAATTATACCATTTATCAGACCCAGAAACTATGAAAACGGAATGAATCTCTGGATCTCTGGATTTTCAACTTTCTGAAGGTCTTTGAACTACTTATGTTATGTACCATACAGTGGAAAAAATCTAACTAAATCCAGGCTTTAAATCATCAAAATCACTTTTTTCTACCTTTTTTAAATTTTATGAATTTTAAATTATAAAATGTATATATATATATATATATTCATTGATTCATCTGTCAACCAAAATTCATTTTAATGGAAAATCCTTACTTATTTTATCAGATATTGCTATTTGACAAAAATGTGATTAATCACAATTAATTACTTCCAAAGCTTTAAATTATTTTTTTCAATCACGTCCCACCACTAATAATTACATTACATGCTTAAAGCTATCATTGTTATCTTTGTCTAAAAGTACTTCAAAGAACCTATTCCCATTGCTTGATTGAATGCATGGTTGCAAGATAGAACATCTAATCTACTGATTTAGATAAATCTTTAAAGTTGCATGCCTTATTTTGATTATTTCTGACACAATAATGTTGGTAATGGCATCAACTTGATATTGTGTGAAAATTAAACTCCACTTTTTATGTTAGTTACGTTAAAACTAAACGCAAGTTGAGATAACTTAATAAATTGGCTTGATAACTTAATTTTTCATCGCATGGCGTTCAAGATTTTAAGTCTCTTCCCATATTCTAGCATGCCTGGACAACTTCAGATGGTTATGACTGGTAAATAAAAATACCTTTAGCTGTAGAGGATAACCTAATTCCCTGCTTCTCTGCATTGCTTGCTGGTGGAATATAATTCAATTAGAAGTTGCCATAACTAAAAAAAAAAAAAAACAGAAAAACTGTTGTGTTAATTTTGTTTCTGTTGAGCCCAATTTTTTTAGTGCATCATCAAAGACCAAGGTTACTTTCGAGCAAAAAGGATAATTCTTTACTTCACAGACTAGATAGATAGATAGATAGATAGATAGATAGATAGACAGACAGACAGACAGACAGACAGATAGATAGATAGATAGATAGATAGATAGATAGATACATAGATAGATAGATAGATAGGAAATATTTGAAACTGCGATACATTTGTAAACAATAAATGTGTTTTAACAGCCATTTCATATCAAGAAGTATCAATTTTCCTTAAAAAATGGAAATTTTATGGTTATTTGTTAGACTTATAAATTCACTGTCAATTTTGATGATTTTATTGATATTTCAGGCATTTCAAAAATCTGAGGAGAGAGAAAACATCTATCAAAAAAGAGTAAAATTCCATAAAGTTACTGATTTTTTTTTTCGACAGTGCATGTGCAAATCTTTCTCAGTTGACCTGTTTTGATGTGGAACCCTCCAGCCTCCGTCACCGTCCTTCACCATCACAATACAATTGATATCAATTCTTTACGACACTCATGGCACTGCTTCAAAGGTATGTTAAATTTCAACTGGATTCCGGTCAAATACTTTCTTTTTAAGCACACCGCAAGGAATTTCTTAACGGGGTGTGCCACAGTTTTCATGCAGGCCCCATGTACAGTGAAGGGATCAGACATCACAAGTCCCAACTAATAGATGTGATTGTTTCAAAATGTCTGTACAAAGCCTCTGAGAGGGAGCAGACAGACAAAAGAGCTCCCAAGATCCCTCTGTGATTGAATAAGCACACGGAGGGATTGGTTTTGTAGCTGCCATAACAAGCCTGCAGATATGACTGAAGTGGTCGCATCTAAATAGGCAGAGCAGACAGACAGTGGAGGGTTGGCCTGAGAGGGAGCTCTAAGAAGAATAGCAGATGCTGGAGATGAAAGAGCAGCCAGGCTTCACTGGAGGGCTCTGTCTCACACACTCACACACTCACACACTCTCACACACAGCCAATAACGACCTCTCTGCATGCGTCTTTTTACATTCCTTTCAATTTGATTAGACGGTTTATTAACACTGCTGTAGCAAGAGGAAGACAACATATATTAGCAGATGTGTACATCAGAAGAATGCAACATGAAGTATTTCGATCCTTTACATCGGCAAATGCAGGAATAACACTTCAAAACAAATCTAAAACAATCTCAACCAATGGTAAAAGTTTGGGGAGTTTCCAGAGGTGTGAAGCAGCAGTCGTACGCTCCCTTCATTTACATGAAGTAGATCTCGACTTCATGCAAATGGGGTGTGGGCAAAGTGACATGCTGTCTCTCAAAATGTACTGCAAAACTACCAGAATGCATTTCATGGCTGCTTATATAGACTGAAGTGATGAACCATAACGCCCAGTGTTGACTCAAAATCTGACACAATAATTATCAGCGGGAATTGATATTGTAATTTCGTTGTGTGTTTTTGGCATACAATGACAATCAAAGCTTTCTGAGTGTGACATCTTTGTCCCCTGATAGAAGCATGTTTCAGTGACAATGACTTCACTGAAATACAGGAGGTCCTTGGTTTACGACGTCCTCGACTTACGTTGTTTCGTCGTCGTGTCGGAACTGATTACAGACTGGTTCACCATTCTCCGGTGCTGCTGTGGAGATCAGTCTGGCTATCTTCGACTAGTAAAACTGCCACAGGAAACACAATAGAAGGCATATCATTCATCAAAAGTGTATCTACAAAACAAGACAGTGATGTCTGAAGACTGTCTGCACATTTAGTTTTTGTGTGTATGATTAGTGCATGTGAGCCATTAGATACAGAGCTTGAGTTCCTTTACAAAGCAGCCAACTCTGCTCTTTGTGACCTGCTGTCGTGTGCACAATGTGTGTCACAATGTGTCTGTAATTATTTAGGACTAGCTTTATTAAAGCAACATGCGTTCGTTGCATGCAACTGCTTGAGTGTTTGCTTTGGACCGCTGTTACCGGGGTAACTATGGGTATCACGACGTCAACCAGGCCTCAGATCTTCAAAGTATTAAAATGTGTAGCTGTGCACTTTCAAATAGGCACATTTTACTAAATGCATTGTTAGTATATAATCCTGATGATGATGATGATTTTTTTTGGATCTGAAAGGAAACATCACAGAAAAGCTAATTTAGAGTTTTAGAGAGTTCTCCTTCTATCTGAAGAGAAAGCTGAAGTCATTTCAGCTGAATCTTTTCGTGCTGCTGACAGGCAGGCAGGCAGACAGGGAACCCTGGTCACGGCACAACAGTCCAACCGCTGGGATCTACCATTTCCACTGGTGTGTCTCCTGTCGCAGTCGCTCCCCTCCCACACACACACACACACACACACACACACAACCACCGCACATAAACATGAATACACACCACTGGCCCCCTCTGGACAGATCAATTTCACAGGATCACACGGCCAGCTCTGGTTCCCAGGCGCTCCTCACGCGCTCCGCAGACGCAGACGATTCCTTCACACAACCTGACTCCTGACCCTCCATCATTACCCGGGTCAGAGGACCAGCCACCCCTCAGAGCGGCAGCAGAGGAGGGGGCTGCAGTGGCTCCCAGGGCTGCAAAGACACTGAAGGGAGGCTGGGTTTTGTTCTCCGTCTTTCTCTTGCGGAGGCCAAATGTCAAACGTTAAAACATGTTTCGACTGTTCGGGCTTGTTATCGAATTAGCGAGTTAAGATGAGCGATTAGAAGTTTGTGTGCGTCGGGAGTGTGTGCGTGCACATTTGACAAATGCGTGAAACCAATGTTGTTTTTCGCCTCACATTTCCACATACCTTCATGTCAGGCCCGGAGATCACGCTGCAGCCATATCAAAGGATCAGATCTGGAGCGATGCGAGTCAGCCCTCAGACACAAACCGTGAACTTCTTACGCTACTCGTGACTCGTGTCGCATGCCAGCAGGTTCTCCGTTCTCTAATCTCTGCTGCACTCTCATCTTATATGTTCCTAAGTTATATAAAATGTCAAAACAGGGCAAGATTCGCTGTTTGCCAGGGGCACAAGGCCAGTTTGAGAGTGTGACCAGGTCAAACTCAAAGCGCAATAATTACCTCAAGCTGAGATGAAAGTTAAATATGTGCCTTTGTTCTCTGTGACTTTCTCTCTCCTCTCACAGCGGCCACCCACCAGGAGTTTCAACGACTCCAGACATGAGTCACACTCGAACCCCCCCCAAAACCTGCCGCTCCGCTTCCCCTTTTACCTCCAGCTTAAAGTCAGACAGCGCTGATTATTATGACCAGCAGGTACTTTTTGATTTGACTTGACAGGATGCAACACATGGGAGTCAAATACCAAAGTTCTGCGTCCCATCCACCTGTTGAATTCAGATATCAAATGTACCAGACTGAGGATTAGAGGGTCATTTAGGAGATCAGAGAGCTGTAGATGAAGGGGTGTGTTCAGGTTGTCTGAGTTTCCTCTAGGCAAAAAAAAAAAAAGAAAAAAAATGCAAGCGTGATCCTTGAAACATATGTCCATCAACTCTGCTGTCTGGCAGGCACTGCAGGTGCCTCAGAACCTCCATGTTCAGGCTTGAGAACAACTTTTGTTTCCTCCCATTACTGTTACATTGAGCTCACTATGAATATTTTACATGTTTTGTATTTGCTAAAATGTCCTACTTTTTAAAACATGTTCCTTTGTTATGATGAAAATGAGCATTGTAGTTCAATCATTCTCACTTATGTTATGATATTAGTGTAAATATTCACTAGAATTTGGTACAAATGTGTATTCATCCACACCTGAAAATAGTCCTTAGCAAAGCAAGTGAAAATGTTTTCTGAGTAATATTTCCCAAAACTGCTGTGCCTGCCTGTTTAAGAAATTACAGACTATTTCATGAAATAATATAAATGCAACTTTGATTCCAAAAAAAATCTGCTGTTCTAAAACTAAACTGCATTTTCAGTTACGGTTGAAATAAATTTTGCAGCTTTACGGTGCAGACAGAGTAGTAGAAAATTGCTTAAACTTTCAAAACAGAGTCACAAAGTCCATGTTAGAAAGTGAGATTTCACTCACAATTTGGTTAAGTTAAGGAAGAGATCATGGTTTGAGTTAAAAACACGCTTTTAAAAGATGTTTGAAGCTTCTCCTCGATGTTCTGGGTTACCATGGTGACGAGTCCTGTTCCATCTAACAGGAGCGACACTTGGAAAGTGCTGCAGTGATATATTAATTAGAAAAGTATTTGTTTCCCTTACAGAATACACTTTAGTTGTATAGGGACATCATTTTTGGGAGACAGGGCTCACAAGTATGATATTACATTTTGTGTGTGAGTGTGTGTGTAAATATATATATATATATATATATATATATATATATATACATATACATACATACATATATATACATACACATATATATATTCATTTAGACACTGAGACGGAATGGTTTCAGATCTGAGACTCCATTTATTTCACTACTTTTTGTGTTTTATCTAGCTTTTCTATCTTTTAGTGGCTGTATTATCTAGAAGTCTGAACAGGTCATCAAACATCTGATTTGTTGTATCTTTTATGCAAGTGGTAATGATAATGATAAGGACAGTTTAAGTCAATTAAAAAAGCTTTAATAACTTTCCAGACAGGGTTAATAATGTTCCTTTATCATGTAACTCACATGATATCATATGTCCCTAAATACATATTTATTGTTTCAGTTTTGTAGCGTGTAAAGAGAACTTTGTGGATACAAGGTGGCGCAGTAAGTTGGTTTAAAAACAGAGCTGGCAGCTGATCTTTGAGTCAAGATTGATTGAGATTGTATCTGAATATTGAACTTGTGATAAAGGTCCTGACATCAGACTTTGTACTGTTTAAAAAAAGGACCTTGATTCAACAGAAGTAAAAAAAAAAAAAAAAAACCTACTTGAATATGAGGCAAAATTTTTAAAAAAAATCTGATTTCTGTCAAAAATCTTCACAAATATAAGAAAAATCTCCCTCTGAGTGTTTGTTTCTGTGGGTGACAGAGACAGAAAAGGAATAGAATAGAATACATTAGAACAGCTTTACACAGGGGAATGACGAAAATATAAGTAGCTACTGGACAGTGCATTGAAACAAGCTAAATTAACAAGAATAAATAATAAAATCGAATGTACATGTAAAACAAAACTACATTAACAATTCCAACACATGGAAAAGAGGTCAGATATATATATAGTACAGTGAGGAGGAAATGAGATCAAATAAAAATCAATAAAATAGATTAAATATGGGCAGGAGTTTGCACGTTACCAGCATTTTTTAACCCTTGTGTTGTTCTGCGGGTCAAAGTTGACCCGTTTTAAAGTTTGAAAATGTGGAAAAAAAATATATTTTCACAGTGAAACTTCTGATGTCAACATTTTCAACATTTTTTGGGAAATCTTTGAACATTTTTTGGTGGGAAAAAAAGAAATATTAAAAATGTTTCTTACGAACATTCACAAAAAAATCAACCAAAATCCAGCGAAATTCGCTGGATTTTGGTTGATTTTTATGTGAATGTTCTTAAGAGAATATTAGAAGTTTTACTGATATATATGTAATCACTTTAGATATTTTTAGGATTTTTTTGGAAGATTTTTACTCATTTTTTAAAAAATATTTACAAGAATTTTCTTTGGGAGATTTTTTTTAAAAAATAAAACTTTTAAGGAATTATTGGAATTTTCTTCCTGAAGGTTTTGCAAATTTTCACAAATTTGGGGGATTTTTTTGCTGAATTTTTGATTTTTTTTCAGACAAGGACACCATATCTTTTGGTGCCCGTAAATGAAGACAACAGGAGGGTTAAAGTGCCACTGTGCGTTATTGTTTTGAGTTCAGAAGTCTCATGGACCATGGGCAAAAACTGTTTCTCAGCCTGTTGGTCCTGCATTTTAAGGATCTGACTCTCAAAAGGACAGGCCCTGGGACATTTCCCATGGCGAGATAAGACAGAGATGGGTGTCAGTGGGTCAGCTTCGACACATCCTTCACTTCCTCAATACGTACGTGCACGCTGACTGATGTGTTCAGTGTGTCACCAGAGTGGGAAAGGGGAGAAAGAATACGAGTCAAGAGGGGTGAAGGAGAGAAGCCTGTCAGCGAAACTCACAGGAGAACTAACAATGATTGACAAGGGCAAACAATGAGGCCACGTTCAAACCCCCCACCCTCCTAAAACACAATACTAGGGTGTCACAAACACACACACACACACAGCCCTCACCCCTGCCTCACAAACAGCCCACCCTCTCAAAGACACTCATTAACAATGTCTCTCTCCGGCTCTCACCCCCTCTGTGGCCGAGGGACAATGGTCGGGTGTCATGCATGTCTGGGGCAGAATTAGCCGCTGCTTCCTCTCCCTGTCAGGGGAAACAAAGTTAGCCTTCCTCGCCGCTCCGCACGGCTCTATTTATAAACAATAACAAGGCTCACCCTCGGCAGGGTTTCACCACAGAGCGGATCGACGTATTGTTTGGAGCGGATGAACATCTGTCTGTGGCTAACCTGCAGACGCCGCAGCTCTTAGACGGTGATTCAGGGAGGGTCACACCTTCCACAGCTACTGGGTCTGCTTGGTTTCACTGACGAACTTCAAGTTCTGCTTCACTTTTAGTTTTTGTTTTTTTTTTTTTCACAAGGGTGGTCGACTTTCACTGCGCAGAATGATGTGTGTGAACATTCATCTAGTGTTCATCTGTGTTTAACCCTCGTGTCGTCCTGCGGGTCAAATAGACCCGTTTTAAAGTTTGAAAATATGGGGAAAAAAATATATTTTCACAGTGAAACTTTTGGGAAATTTTTAACATGTATTGGTGGAGAACAAAAAATATTGAAAAAATGTTTCTTTAAGAACATTCACATAAAAATCAACCGAAATCCAGCGAATTTTGCTGGATTTTGGTTGATTTTTATGTGAATGTTCTTAAAGAAAATATTAGAAGTTTTACTGATATATATGTAATCACTTTAGATATTTTTAGGATTTTTTGCAAGATTTTTATTCATTTTTTGAAAATATTTACAAGAATTTTTTGCCAAATTTGGTGGATTTTTTAAAAAAAAGTTTTTAAGGGAAACTTTTAAGGAATTATTGGAATTTTCTTCCTAAAGGTTTTGCAAATTTTCAGAAATTTGGGGAATTTTCAGACAAGGAAACAATATTTTTTGGTGCCCGTAAATGAGGACAACAGGAGGTTTAAGTGAACTCAGGGTTTAGGATGTATTTGTGCAAACAGGATTTTGTGGCATCCTAGATGGAAGTTGGTCCCGGTTCAATCTGCAACTTGCACAAGTTTAATGAACTTTATTTGCATGGTAACATTAATTTTGCTTTAAAGAATTCACACGAGTCAAAAATGTCTTTAAAATCTGCCTTGTGTGTTTTAATGAAGTTTTTCCATGACTTCTCTGCACTTCTCCTGTCACTTTAAATCCACTATAAATGCAATAATTATATTTTTAACATGTACCTTCATGCTGTTGCCACATCTGTAAAAAGTCAAAACTAAAATGAGCAAATCAAAAAGTGAAACAACACATCAGATAATGAACTTTATCAGGCAACGTGTCCAGAGATTGTGTTAGCGTGACAAACATTTGCTTGTAAGCTCATAGGCTGCCATTTATTTATATCAGATCTTATCTATTCAGAGAAACTAAATGCTGGTGTATTTTCAGGTTAAAGTTGACCGCTGATCACATGTTTGTCTGTTATATAATTAGACCTCCGGCCTTTACGAAGAACGGGGTTCCAAGAAGCTCCTTTGTCAACATAAAATTGAAAGTTAGAGTTTCTGAGGTAATGGAAAAAGAGCTTTGTGTACACTGCTATAAATAAAAGTTGTCACTTGTGCTTCTATTTAAGAGAGATGCTGAATGTTCTTTATTTTCCAATAGATTCAAATCACCAGCAAAGTGTTTTTTGTGTTTTATGGACTTTTAAGAATCATATCAGTTTCTTCATGACATGAATGACATATTTTGAGTTTTGTACGTTACTATAACAACAGAATTTCCCCTTGGGAATCAGTAAAGTATTTCTATTCAATTATTTTCTATCCTAAAACTAAAACTCTGACAACATAAATATTAAGGCTTTAATTTCTTAGACATTTGGACTGAGGTAATTTATATCTCCTCAAGCAATACAAGTCTAGACAGACGCGTAATAAACCAATAATCCCAGCAGAAGAATTGCTCCTCTGTTTCCTATCAAAAGGTTTCTCGTGAAAATATTTTGGGTTCATAATAGAAAGATCTAAAGTGGAGAGGCAGATTAGATCAGGGACCTAAATAAAACACCAGCCTTATCCTTTAATATCAGTCATCAGCTGAGTCACCGAGGATCTGATTCATTTGGCCAACGAGAAGGAAGCAGAGAGCAGGTTTAAAATATACTTTACCTGGTGATTCATCTCAATATTCTTCTTCAGATAAGGATCACATTTTGTGTGATTCTGAATCTCATTAACCTCATTCTGCCATCTTCAAGGAGCACAATTTGTGCTGTACTGTACAGAATTAACCCAATTAACAGGTGGGTCGATATAGAATTTAGGGACTTGAAGTCCATGGGATATATCTTGCATATATTTTTATTCAAATTTAAAATAATAATAATAATAATAATAATAATAATAATAATAATAATAATAATAATAAGTTTTTATGTTCATTGTGATCATGTCTTTACAAATTCCAAAATTCTTTATTATGGAAACAATCACTCAATAAAAAATGACTGGATATCACTAAAATGTCAACAAAATAACCGTCCGAATTTAATTACAACCACCTTCTAATTAGCTAAACAATAATAAAATGAGCTCATTCAAACACTGTTTTGATTGTGTTCTTTTTATTAAGTTGAGGTAATCATCATCTGTGTTCAAGAAATCACTTTCCACTAAGTTCCCCATTACAAAAACACCTCTCAAGGAAGTGTGTTAATTCCAGATCACATGACCTGCTCCACATGATGTCATTTCCTCATGAAGAAAAGACTGGCCAGACTCCAAGGCTTTCTGAGTTATTTCATATAAAGTAGTGTGTGAGTCAAGTGTGGATTTATTACATGTCAACAGATTTACTACAATATCTTTATAAATAACTTTCAATTTCAATTTTACTCAATTGTATATATAATATTTAGAAGAATCTTTTTGTAAAAATGCCATGTGGTGTTTGGTTATAGGTGGCCATGTTGATTTTAGGCCTGAAAACAGTCAACTGTGATACAAAAAGTCCCGCAATCATATATTGACCCAGGTGATAGTTTGGACTTTTATGTGTATTCATGAAGAAAATAGTTCTTGTTCGATGGCATGACAAACACAGCTCACCTGAATGTGATTTATTAGAAAAGTGGCCCAACAATGGGAACATCAGGAGGAACATCAGGAAAGCTTTAGCATGTTAGCAGCTTTGCATGACTTTGTTTTGTTAAGGAGTAACTGAGAGTTCCTGGATGTGATATCAACATCATTCATCAAAGTCACTCTGTCAGCGCTGCAGCTCTGCTTGATTTACACTCCCCAAAGTCACGTAGAGCTACACAATCTCTCTGCAGGAAATCACATCCAAACAAACCGATACGACTAAACACCTGATGACATGTTGACCGTTCTGTAAATATGTACGGCTGAAGTAATCGCTCCTAATGCAGAAAATATGGACTGCGTGTGGCACCAATGTGAATCTATTGGTGAAATATGCCTTTAAAAGAGCTTCAAAGCCTGAATGTGCACACACTCACACTCCAACCATTTCCTCTTGGTTAGGACCGTCTAGACTCAATTTATGTCTGCACTGATGGCATGTAATTGCTGCAAAAACGCACTTGTGGCCTAGTTATATTTCTTTTTTTGATTGTACAGTGCAAGAGGGCAGAGGATGTGGAAATTCAGGAGGACAAAACACTAAATTCCTGAATTAATGCCTCCCATTTGAACATGGGTATCAATATGCTGGATTTGAGATGATTTGGCAGCTTGAGAGAGGGTTTGGAGCGACAAAAATGACCTTAAAGGGCTCAGCACTGGAAAGCAGAGCGATTCAAGAAAACAAGACAGGAGGAAAATATGTGAAAACAGGAAATTAGACATGAAAGAAATGAATCCGAGGCGGGAGGAGTGACATGAGGTGAACCGTCGCTGAGTTTTGGCTCCTCGAGTTTTGAGATTCGATTTGGTGGCCTGATTTGCAGTGAGAGAACAGGAGGGGGGGAGGAGAGGGGAGGAAAAGGGGGAGGCGGCGGGGGGGCTGATGATGTGGTGTTGCGGGCCCTCACCTTCAAAGGGCGGCCCCTGAAAGGCCGTACTAATCACAACATGTGATGAGACCGGTAGATCAAAGACAGCCGGGGCAGAAAATAACAGCGTGGGAACTCTGGGTGAACTTGAAATACAACAAGAGGGCTCACCCCCACCCACCCACCCACCCACCCACTCCTCCCCCACTCCTCCCCCACTCCTCCTCCCCCTTTAGTCTCTCTCTGTCACACACACACACACACAGAGTCAGAAACTAATGTGGAAGCACACCTGTGTTTATTGTGACAAAAGCTTCAGGTTGCATGTACCGGGACATGTGTGAACGAAACTCCCCACACACTCCCAACACACACACAATCAGCGTGGACGGCTTCCACGAACGTTGGAGTGCATCTGTGTGTCTGTCCTGCTAGAAGCGTAGCCTTGTGCGACAACAATAAGATGAAAACAGCCCTAAGTGCTTCCTCTCATTCATATAAACCAAACAAGGCAGCCTCCTCTCCCTGTGATGACTATTACGCCTCTCGGCTCCCACTGATAAGGATCAACCTATAGCTGCTTTTGTGTGCAGAAGTCAGCGACGCCCGATAATTTAGTGTTTTTCTGTGGATCTTTATTAGCCTGAGATTCGCTCAGAGGCTGAATGATGCACTTTGTAATAGATCACAGTACAGTTTTCATGTGTGATGGATCCAGGTTTTATGTTTCCTCTTCACAGAGTGCATATTTCCTCGCCTCATTCATAACATTGTTTCATTTGTTGTTGCCTCGTGCACACATTTCACAGAAGGTATTACATATTAAAAAATGACCTTCGCTGACATTTTGAAACATAGTTTTTTCTTTTCAAGCACTTTGTGTAAGCTGGGATGAAATGTCAGAGTTCTGCCAGTAACAGCTGGTTTCACTGCGGGCTGCAAACAATGGAAAGAGAGCTGACAAGTCTTTGAAACTCAAAGATTTGTGGTTGTTATTGTTCATTTATCTGGTGGTTATTAAATTTTTAAATCACTTTAATTAAATGACACATTGATTAAAGTTCAGCTTGGATCAAGATCTTGAAGGTCTGTCTGTGTGTCAGACATGGGAATTAAAGTTGTAATACGCAAGATGAAATGTAGAAAGTTCTGTTTGTCTGCAGGAAAATAGATCTAAACCATACAAGTCAAAATGAACCCCATCTTTATTACATTATTACATTATTGGATCAATTTAAAGCAGTACTTTAAAGACCCCTTCAAGTACATTTTTATTTTTTACCTTGTTAATGTGTCTACATGGTGTTTTTTAATGTTTTTTTTTTTAAAGACATAACAACTTCCAACTTGATGCTGAATTAACAGTCTTTAAAGATTCAAATGTCCCAAGTTTTTTTATGCAACAAACCTAAAAAACCAAACCTGTCAACTTGCAAGATGATGCTTTCTGTAGTAATGTTCCTCTTAAGAATCAGTGTCTGGACTGAACATACAGAATGTGGCTGAATTACCCCAATATTACATCTTTCTGTTAGTGTTTTACAGCATGTTAACAGAGTCATAGGTGAGCTGGTGTGCTTGAGATGCAGAGAGGTGGTTGCAGAGAGAGGCAGGG
Organism: Amphiprion ocellaris; assembly: GCF_022539595.1. Taxonomy (NCBI): domain Eukaryota; kingdom Metazoa; phylum Chordata; class Actinopteri; family Pomacentridae; genus Amphiprion; species Amphiprion ocellaris. Next base: position 8,421,714 of record NC_072780.1, read on the forward strand.
ACTTAGTAAGGGATTATTTTCATGTAAAAACCTCTAAAGATGCAACCTTGGCACACTAAGTTCAGATTTTAGGAGTTAAATCAATGGCCAGGGAGGTAGTTTAATGCTTCAGGTCAGCATTAAAGTGGACCGAATTACTACTTGTTGGTGGGTAAATGTTGCATACATTTACAAAAAGTGTTCTTTTAAATATAAAACCATAATCTCACAAGTTGACCTTACCTTATTCATACCATGTGCATCAATTCATACCATGTGCAATGTTGCTCTTATGTTGTATACATTTTTAAGGTGTGTTTTGCTCTTATGTTGTATATATTTTTGTAAGGTGTGTTATATAGACTGTTTTTAATGCTGCTATTCGGAGAGTACTAAACCGATTTTCATTGTTTTCTGTAACAGTGACAATAAAGGTCTGTTCTGGGAATGAAATAGTAGAGCAAAAAGTAGCTACAGTATTTGTCTCAAGTGAAGAAGAAGGAAAAAGTAAACCCGGGAGCTTCAGCAAAAAGCAACTGGATTTCTCTTCGGAACATCTTTGAAAAACCTAAAAAACAAACAAACAAACAAGTCAAGTAGCTTTTTTCTGAAGCTTTTAGGACTACTGTGACCTGGATGACTGTGACTCTAAATGATGAAGTAAAGTATGTGCATCTCAAAATTTACCAAACCTGGTAACTGTATTTCCCACAATTGCAGTCTAATTGCTGCAATAAAATCCCAATCTCCTCAATGTTGATGATCAGTGGTTAAAGTTGCCTAACAGCCCATCTTATCTGATGTTTCTATTCTCTGAAGTGACAGCTTTTATTTAGATCCAGTCCCTGCAGGAGACGTTCGGACTGAGGAGCTCCACATGCAGTAACATGAGTCCTCCGTGTATACAAACACACAGCAGCAGCTCTGTCATATTATTTGGGGAGTGTGACCATTATAGGAGCCACCGGTCGTGTGGTGGTGATGATGATGATGTGGAGACTCCAGGGAGAAGAGGGAAAGGGACTGCATTATGGACTCTCTCTCTGTTCTTTTCGTTTTTTTAAGTCCTCGAAGTGCCCACAGAGTCTTTACCGTGCATGAGGTCTCTCTGTGGGGTAAGATTAGACGTGGTGGCTTCCTCTGGTTGCGGCGGTGCTGCCTGTCTCTCCTCCTCCGGGCTGAGTTAGTATTGGATTACAGGTTCACACGCTCGCTCGCAGACCGCCCGTCGCCCCGACCAATTGCTCCATTCATTCCAGCGCCGGAGACGGCCGCCGGCCTCTGATTGGTTATCAGCGCCGGTTAGGGAACTTTCCCACGGCCAGCGCGTGCTGACAGCCGGCCAGCCACTCCTCATCACCACCGGGGACACACAGGGGGGAGGAGGAGGACGAGGAGGAGGAGGTAGGGGGGGAGACAGTCACGGACCGAAAGTCCATTGGACCGCTGTCAAAAGTTTCTCCAAAGATCCTCTATGTGAGGGAAGATCCATCACTACGCATGTCTGGTGGGACAACAACGCCAACAGTTCAGAGAAAAGTAGGTTGATAATGGAGAAACAAAAATGGTGAAAAGCTAATGAATATCAGGAAACTAATTTGAGAATCAATGTTCCAATACCGTCTTTGTTATATTATTACAAAACAAGACTAGATAAACAAAATTTTACAAAAAAGGAGGCCTCAACCTTCAAAAACTTGAAACTTTGTCTTTATCAATGATTAAATCCCCCCCAAACCATGCATAAAACCACTCAAAAATGTGTAAATATGTTCTAATCCAATAAAGTTTAAGCTTATCTTTTCTTAATCAATCGATATTTTACATATATCATATATATTCTTCGTGTATTTTTGTAATGTCCTTTTATTGTGACCTACTGTCCTATGTTTCACTGTTAAGCTTTTATTTTTTTTTTACTTGCCTAGGGACTGCAGATATAAATTAGCATTGTTGCTATAATCCGGCATATTTATGTCCATTGCTGTCTAAATAGATGCTCATTAATGTGCACTGTCCCTACCAAATAAATAAATATATATTGGATATTATTATGATGATATTATTTACACCCTAATAGTCTGTGGTGTCCTATTGTTTACTCCTTTTCTGAATATCCATGCTGCTGTAGCAACTTAATTTGTGTGTGTGAGGTGTGAATGTGAGTGTGATTGTTTGTCTCTATATGTAGCCCTGTGATAGACTGGCAACCTGTCCATGGGGTCCCCTGCCTTCACCCTAAGTCAGCTCGGATTGGCTCCAGCCCCCCACAATCCTAATGAAGATTATGCGATGTGTAAATAATGGATGGATGGATCAATAAAGTCATTTGAATCTAAGATGTTAACCTCTGAGGTTGCACTACAATCAAAAAGTATTTTCTAAAATTGCACAACCCTTAACATATCAAAATAAAATTGATGTTAATGCAGATCCATTTCAGAGTATGCTAGTGTTATAGTAGTTATAGTTTAACAGTGTTTGAGCAGATTCATAGGTGAGCTGGTGTGCTGGAGTTGCAGTGAGTCAGGATTTAGAACCACTGTGACAGCAAAGAACACCAACAACACTAGACATCACCAAATATTAGTGTGTGATCTTGTTGAAAATCTAAATAATTTCGGAAAAGTATTAGTCTGACTCACTATTCAAGAGGCAGCAGAGTTCAAAATTGTGTTGATGAAAGTTTGACTCAACAACTACTTTATTTTATTTTTTTTTATCTTTTGTACTAAAAGTCAAACAGAAAAAAACTGAAGTGCGAATATGTAATTCCATGAAAACATAATTTTAGGAAGATCATCTGATGCAATCAAAAACGACAGAACAAGTATCCGTGTTGGACTGTGTCATTAGGTTGTTTAATGCCAGCATAAACTATCTCAGAACTTCAACATAGTTTCTGGACAGACAAACAACTGATAATGTTGGACCAAGAATTAGAAGATCTAACTATAAGTTTCAATATGAACCTCTCAAAAGATTAATCCTGGATGGCAATTTTGGTTTGTTAGTTTTTTATAAAAATTAAGGTTTGAAATCTCTGTTATTCATATAGCAACATCTAAGACAAGATAAGATAACATAAGATTAGATCAACTTTATTCATCCCAGAGGAAATTATTTAACTATCTAAACAATAAAACAGTCATTTTGCCAAAATGTTATTAACTATGGGGTTCTGAAAGATATATATGAAAACCTAACACATCTAAGGATTTTCCTGGAATCCCTATGAGCTAACGTTTTTATTTCTATTTCTGTGTTTGATGTTGTCACAGAAAGATTCCTGAGGTCAGATCTGACAGCCAAAAGCATTTTCAAACCACTGTCACGGCACCGAAACCGCCTCGGAGTGGGACGTCTTTACTTTTCCTCCCCTCTCTGATCTGTCAAAGCGCACCAGGATGCGCTTGGGCCAACTGTGCTGTCACTCAAACCAGACCCCGCTCTGTGATTGGCCGGTTCGCCTCTTGGCCCCGCCCCCGCTGGCCAGCAGCAGCGTTGAAATGACACCGTGGGAAAGCTGAGCGCTTCAAACGGAGACGCTCCGGGCGAACCTGGACAGAAGCACGTCTGGCAGACTCGAGTTGACACGCTGAAGGAACTACCGCGGACGAGACAACATGAAAAGGAATCACGATTTTAGCTCCTCGGACAGCGAGCTGGATGAAACTATCGAGGTGGAGAAGGAGAGCGCGGATGAGAATGGGTAAGTGAAACGTTTTGAGCTGTATTCCTCAACAGCAAAGTCCGTAAAAGTAGCTTAACCTCGTGACTGAACCTCTGCATCTCTTTCCAGGAACATGAGCTCTCCTCTGGGCTCCTTGTCTCCCACCACGTCCACTCAGGTGCAGGCGAGGAAAAGGCGCAGAGGGGTGCGTAAATCTGTGCTTATTGCGCAATATGTCACCAAACGATTTCACATTGAACGAAACACAATCTAACATCTGATCAAATTGGTTTTCTTTCCTCAGATTATTGAGAAACGGCGCCGGGACAGAATCAACAACAGCCTCAGTGAGCTCCGCAGATTGGTTCCCAGCGCCTATGAGAAACAGGTGAGCATTGAAGTCCCAAAGTGTGAAACCGTGTTTGAACTGTTTTTGTGTTGTTTACATCTAATTGGTTCGATTTGTTCTGAAGGGTTCGGCCAAACTGGAGAAAGCAGAGATTTTGCAGATGACTGTTGACCATCTGAAGATGCTTCATGCTGCTGGAGGCAAAGGTTAGTTCAGTGAATCTGACAAATAAAAATCCAGATCTGAACAGTTAAATCTGACTTTTTAATGCTTGATTCATGACAGAGCTACTGTAATTCTTGAGTCATGTGAAGCTGTATGTGTAGCTCTTATTTTTAGGCTGTAGTTTATTTCTTTACTCCTCAATTTTTACCTTATGTTCAGTACTTTTTTCTGATTACTGTATACAGAGAACTAAGATAGACTGTAGTCAAATTCCTTCCTTGCATGTACAGACTTGGTAAAGTTGGTGCTTGAATTTCCCTCGGGATTAATAAAGTATCTATCTATCTATCTATCTATCTATCTATCTATCTATCTATCTATCTATCTATCTATCTATCTATCTATCTATCTCTTCTGAATTCTGATTCTTCTGAAATCCGTCTAACCTGCTGTCTCTCCTCCATCCTCAGGTTACTTTGACGCCCACGCCCTGGCGATGGACTACCGTGGTTTGGGTTTCAGGGAGTGCCTGGCCGAGACCGCCCGCTACCTGAGCATAATCGAGGGCCTAGACAGCACCGACCCCCTGCGCATCCGTCTGGTCTCCCACCTCAACAACTACGCCAGCCAGCGGGAGGCCCACTCCGGCCTCAGCCACCTGGCCTGGGGCTCTGCTTTCGGATCCCCTCCGGCCCACCTGACTCACCCCCTCCTCCTGCAGCACCAGCAGGCCGCCCCGCTGGCCCCTCTCCCCCGCAGCACCACCAGCAGCCCGCAGACTCCCCTGTCGTCCACTTCATCCCCCTCCTCCTCCTCCTCTTCCTCCTCCGCTTCCTCCTCCTCGTCTTCATCGTCCTCCCTGGTGGCAGAGACGAGGCGCAGCGGCAGCGTCACCCCCCACTCGGATCAGGGTCCCATCCGGGTTCCCTCCTCCACCACCGCCGCTCCCAGCACCGTCCTGCACCCTGCCCTGGTCCCGTCGTCAGCGTCCAAGCTCTCCCCCCCTCTCCTCTCCTCTCTCTCGGCGTTCCCCTTCGCCTTCAGCACCTTCCCCCTGATCTCCCCCGCCACCGCCATCAGCCCCCCAGCCCAGACCTCCAGTGTGGGGAAACCCTACAGACCCTGGGGGATGGAGATAGGAGCCTTCTGACTGAAATGACTATCTGCATATAGAGCTGGACTCAAGGACAAGACTTTTACTATTTTCCCTGCTAAGAAAGTGCTATTTTTTCTATGATGATGATGATGATGATGACATCCCACAGAGGATATACCTAGTTATAGTTTTTTTTATTGTCTTGGTGTTTTGGTTTTTTTTTGTATAGAAGAAGACAAAAAAAAATCAGTAAGAAGACGAGGGAGACCACGACTGAAAAAGCAACACGAGTGATTTACTGTGTTGATTGATCTCAGCCCTTTAGAAGTTTCACCCACTGTAGTCGGCCGATCAGAGATGGCTTTTCCAGATGGTCAAGCAGTCGCTGCCTGTCAAGTTCCAGGGCAAAAGTGTCCCCCCCTCCCTTTGTTATCCTGAGCTCCAGCGCTAAGTGTTGGTGCCCTGGTTACAGAGGGGGGCGAGGGGGTTGAGAGTCACCCCCTTTTTACAGCATTTTATGGGGTGGAATAACTGAAACCAGGTGTTTGTTTGACTAAATACTGGGAACAGAAGTTAGCTACCAGCTTGGTCGAAATAAACTTAACCATGATTTACCCACAAACTCTAAATGTTCATATGCTGCTCTATTGTTTAAGCTCCCTTCCACTAGTTTCCTCTCTACAGTAAATTCTCTCCTTAAAAATCGAGGCTTCACATGTGTTTTTACCAGCTTTTGCCACACTTTTTCCTCCCCTAATGTAAGTGATGTTAGGTTGAATTTTCTTATCACCTAGTTTCCCAGTTAGTTTCTTGTATTTGTTCCACACAGCAGCATTATCAGTCGAAACAGTAGCAGTAAAACACGGCAATACAATCCAGTTCTGTGTATTCTTCTTTATATCATCATTCCAGGCTGTTGTTTTTGCGCCTCCTAGCAAACCTCACTGTCAGTTTGTATGTTTTACAGTTGTACAAAGCACAAACAAGCACTGACAAATCAGATTTCTCCACTTTTTTCCTTTCAAAGTTGTTGCTGTTGTGGCAATAATGACAACTTCCCTGCAATAAAAGCGAGTTCTGATGAATTACATGCGGTTTTATCAGCGTGTTTGTTCAAGTGTGCGTGGCGTGAATGTGTTTTTGTGTTCAGTGTGGTGTGTGTGTTTGCTTGTTGATGCCTGCAGTTGTTTGTGTGTGTGTGTGTGTGTGTGTGTGTGTGTGTGTGTGTGTGTGTGTGTGTGTGTGTGTGTGTGTGTGTGTGTGTGTGTGGCGACGCCTGGTATCAGATGAGGCTGCTTGTTTCTCTCAGCAGCCCTCTGTGTGTGCACAGGAAACCATTAACAAGGAGGGGATATCCTGGACAATAGCAGCCTGCCCGGCCCCATGCGCTCCGTGGGAACTGGAGGAGGGAAGAAGGAGGGAGGGAAGGTTGGAAGAGGATGAAGAAGGAGAGGAAGGAGGGATGGAGCATAAAGTAGAGGATGGGAGGAAAAGGGGAGAAGAAAGGGGGATCAAAGGAGAGAGAGCAGGAGAGGAACTGTGAGAAAGGAAGTGTGCGGCAAACAGTTTTGTCTCTTTGCCATCGTTTCAGGCTGCACCAGCTGCACCTTCTGTTCTCAGCTCCGACACACCGGACCAAATGTTTGCCAACATAACCCAGACTCTCTCATTACTTTCTCCAAAATCTGTCCTCCTCTTCTGATCTCTTCCTGCTCTGCTGTGTGTGATGCTGAGCCACGTAGTGATGTAAGCTTCACTGCAGCTGAAACCACTAGGTCAGATAGAGGGAGCCATAGACGGTCTATACAGTCTATGGAGGGAGAACAGCTTGTCTTTTGTCTCCCCCAGCTGGTCAAAAATGGTTCTTCATCTGTGGAGAATGTGGAGCAGGGAAAGTCATGATGAGCAAAAGGCCACTGGTGATGTTAAAATATTCAGAGTGCAAATGCATTTGAGCAAAATCTTCTGCAATGTTGAAAGACAACACATATGCACACACATGTAAAATCAGCTGTTGTTATGTCTTCCAATAAACAAGTTGCCAGTCTGTAAATATGATTAAACAGCTGCATGAACATCAGTGATATTAATGAATTAAAGCATACACAAAGCCAAAAGGATACTCAAAGGAAACCCAAAAACATTACTCACCCCCTCCATAGCCTGTTCTCCCTGCTGCCAGCAACACAGAAGCATCCTTTGCCCAATCATAAGACTTTGAAGCAGTTTCCTTCCTCAAGCTATGGGATGTCTGAATTCATCATCCATGCTTTACCACTAAAGTATACGCTACCAGTCCAAAATTTGGACACACCTTCTCATTCAGTGGTTTTTATTCAATTGTAGATTAATACAGAAGACATCAAAACTATAAAAGAATACATATGGAATCATGCTGAAAAAAGTGTTAATCTTCGGTATCAATCTACAATCTAGAAAACGATGCCAATAAATGAAAAGCATTGAATGAGAAGGTGTGTCCAAACTTTTGACTGGTAGTGTATATATGCATTATTTATTATTCATTCTTTTAAAAATGAGTCTTTTTTGACTAGCATAAAGGCACTACTTCTGTAGTTTTGCTGTACAATTGTACATTACATAATGGTAAATAAACTGAATCTTGAATCTTACAACAGTCAAGATCAGTTCTGATATTAGGTTAAATAGGAAATACATTTAGCAAATAAGGACAAAAAAGGCCAGTTTAACCTGCTGGGTATTTATAGGTTTTCTCAGTGTGTATTCACTTTAAATGGGCCTTTTTCACAACAGACATGGTGAATTTTCATAGAAAGAGAAGCACAGGTGTAATTATTACCATCACAATAGCTGCCGTCTCTCTAAGTGCATCAGTAACTATATTAGTGGGTCGTCATTCATAACAGCAGTGACCTGAAACCTGGTGAAGTTAAATTATTAACTTCACCACGGGGTGCCAGAGATCACAGGGAGGACACCAGAGATAAGAGGGAGGGGGTGTGAAGCTTTGTCTTCTCTGAGGCTGTGAGGTTGTAAAAATTAGATTTTCACATTCTGGATAAAATCAGAGTAACAGACTTACTGTGTCATCACCTATGAAACATTTTTAAAACACATTTATTTGCTCTTTCCTCAAAAATCCTTTGCTGCTTTGATGGTCACACCTCCTTGACCTTTCAGCCTCTGTCCAGGCTTTCTTCAGGTTGGCTCACCAGACGCGAGCTCATACCGATTCATTATTTTTCTGTGCAGTTAGAAAATTACTGATGGAACGATGTCTGAAAAACGCAAAACTGGTGAAGATTCATCAGTACCTAAAAAAAAAAATCTTGGGCTATACCTCGAGAGTTACCTTAAATGTGGATTTATTGAAGGACGAGACAGAATGGTGTTATTTGTGGTGAAATGCCAGCAAATGACAGCGTGAAGCCAAGCAAATTACAGGCGCTGGGGTTGGGATGCATCTTATAGGGGGGCTTCAAGCCAAACAGGTTGGAAACCACTGCCTTAGAAGATGCGTTTGACGCTATCTTTGGGGGCACTTGAAGGCCATGGTGTATCAGGTGAAGATACGAGACGTAAATCATGCCAAGGAACGTATCACCAACGCCATTACAAGCATAACTTCAACTGTGCTAATGCAAGTTCATCAACAGTGGAAAACACGTATTAATATGTGTTTTCGAAACAATGGTAATCATATAGAGCACATTATAAAAATAACAGCAGTTGTCAAACATAAAATGTTTATTTTTCCTATGTATGGAAACTTATGGCCCACTCTGTATATCCGTGGATTAAGTTCACTCATGTAAGACTCCCTCCACAAGATGGTATAAGATACATTAAATCATGAGACACTGCTAACCTGACAATGCTGTCAAAATGAAGACAATTTTCATTCAATATATTGAATGAATATTGCTTTGATATGTCTGTAACTCGGTAGGAAACGTGAAAACTGCTCATATATCTAATATCGAATCATGGCTTAAATTGTTTTAAAGCAAAAATGTCAAACCATAGCTGGTTCCAGCAGTGACTTGTCTGCATTTTCTTGTGTTAAATTACAATAAACTGAATAGCTTTGGAGTTTGAACATTTTTTAGACAAAATAAGTAATTTGGAAAACTGTGGGGGCCATTTTTAGTACATTCTACAGTTTTATAATGAAAGGGGCGGCTGTGGCTCAGGTGATAGAGTGGGTCGTCCAATGATTGAAGGGTCAGCTGTTCGGTTCCCACTCTGTCCTAGTCATGTGCTATTGTGTCCTTGGGCAAGACACTTCATCCACCTTGCCTCCAGTGTGTCTACTCACACTGGTATAAGAATGTTGGTGGTGGTCGGAGGGGCCGTAGACGCGGATTGGCAGCTATGCTTCTGTCGGTCTGCCCCAGGGCAGCCGTGGCTACAAATGTAGTTTACCACCGTCAGAGTGAGAATGTGTGAGTGAATGAATAATGGATCCATTGTATGCGCTTTGAGTATGCCTTAATAGAAAAGCGCTATATAAATCTAATCCATTATTATTAATTAAAAGAATATGAAAGTCACAGCTTTTACTAAACCAATGAGCTCCAAAGTACCATGTCTAACTCACAATTTAAAAAGAAGCTATCATTTGTGTTAGGCAAACTCTCCCCTCAGGCAATGGCTTGAAGCATATGTAGAGAGGTGAAAATAATTGACTTCACAAATAAAGTAGGGAGTAAAATGAAGTGTTCAAACAGATGACGTGAAAACGGGCACCCCTATTGTTTTGTGTTTGTTTGTTTTGTTTTTTTTTTACATTATTTGATTTGATTTGATCACTCCTGTGATTTCATTAGTTTCACTTACTAGAGCGCTATTCCACATCCAGCCGATAGAGGGCGCGTATCGCGCGGGTAAAGAGTAGCGTTTTGGCACACAGAGGAAGAATAAACCTTCCTGTTGTGAAGCTAACGCCATCTCAACGTGTGTGCCTCCTCTATTCTATACCACAGGTCAGTAAACATGCTTAAAATGAGTACACATTGGAGACTTTAAGAGCAGAAAATGTCACTTATTAAAGAGTTTGCACAAAATGGTAAAGGAAACGGTTTGTTAAGAGAATTGTGTGTAAGAAGGGATTTATCGTCATTCGCTAATCGCGCTAATGCTAACGGACTTGACTAGTGTGGAAGCGCGTGTGGGAAAAGCTAATCCAGTACAGTAAATTGTGTAGCTAAATGCACATTTATGAGGTTTAATGGCAACACCAGAAATGATATGTTGTAAAGTTACATGCTGAATTATTGCCAGTTGTTTATGTGTTTAGTTAGTGTCATTACAAATGTCGTTAAAGGAGCATTGCACTCTTTATTGGTCATGAGATAAATGTGTTGTTTCATAGAATAGCAATTCTGTTGTAAGGAAATTAAACAAGAGTAACAGAGGGTATATTGCTGGTTTGTTAAAAATACCTTTCATATAGTTAGAATAACACTGTAAAAATGGTTAAAAACAAATTAATTTACTGTTTTTCATGGACAATGTAAAAATTCAATGGATTTAAGAACAAAAGAGCACCTGGTTGTTTCATATTTCAAGAAAATGAGTTGAATTAAATTGCTGTCATTGTAATATTGGTTATTCAGAAGGAGAATAAACCTTCCTGTTGTGAAGCTAACGCCAGCTCAACGTGTGTGCCTCCTCTATTCTATATCACGGCATCACACGTCGAGAGGGCAGAAAACCAGCTGCCCTCTGTCTGCGAAGTCAGGGAGGCAACACATGTCTGATTTAACAGGCTTTTACAACTAAAATGAATAAAGAAATAATTGTGGAAATAATAGAGGTTCATGTAATATCAAAATGATTATTAGTTGTAATCAAAAAATACACGGTAACTTGTGAATTGTTGCATTTTTCACACTGTTTAAGATACACCAATATTGTCAGTGACACACAGTATCTGAAAGAAGTCACTCCAAAAGCCAGTTTCATTCACTGAACCCCAAATCTTTATTAACCACTGCTTGCTCACAAAGATATATGTGGAGAGGGGGAAACACACAAATGGAGAGAGGAAAGAGAGAGCGAGAGAGAGGCAGGTAGGATCGTTACTGTCTGTGTGGAACGTCTGACAGCTGTTACACACTGTAATGGTGCTGCTTTATATTTAACCGGATCAATATCACATGGCACAAATGTTTGGGTTATCTACCCGCCCTTTCAGAAATACACACACACTCACACACACACACTCACACACATCTATAGGCCAACTGTGCGTGCGTGACCAACAGGGTTCAACCTCAGGCTTCAACACCCCTGGTTACAAGCTATTCGGATACTTTAATACACTCATATACACCTTTACAGATGGAAATACTGTGGTGATGGATCATTGTTGCAGTGGTACCTGTTATGGCTTTAGAATTGTTCTTGTGCCGACCTCACAGTGGCATTTACAGTGTCTTGGAGTGAAGTGCAATGATGATGCCGAGCACTACTCTAGCCTTCATGGAACGGAGAAAGCCGGGATTTATTTGCTTTTTCTCCAATGTAGGATTCACAGTAGCAAGTGAAGGTTTTTTTTGTTTTTCTTTTGCACTCCAGCATTCTGAGGACGCACCTTTAACCCCAGTTGTGTTGCACACTACAGTGACTGAAATGGAACTGGAAGCTGAGGAATACAAGAGGCCCGCCATTTGTCGGAGATGTTGCGTGGGCTTTTATCCGGCGCCAGATGGACAGACTTTGCTCCTCCTGAGCTCTGTGCTAGAGATCGCCTGTGTGGAGAGCGTGTGAGTGAGTGCTTATACAGTATGTGGAGAGATGAAGAGTTTGCAGACGGAGGGGAGGAGGATGAGGATGGGCTCATTAAATGCTATAGTGTTCTCCTGTGGTACAGTCACTACCTACCTCACAGGAGTGGATGTGCGGCGACAGGCTTGCAGTCCCCACAGAAAAGCAAACTGCTCCCTTTTTTCCCTTGTGCCAACTTCCCTGCACATGTCCCTCGCTAATTGGAACATTGGCATAAAGTGGATGGAAAATCACTCCGACCCGATCCAATTTTTTTTTTTTTTTTGCTTTCAAGGATCTTCTGGGTCAAAGTGCCCATTTGAAGGGGAAGGACGAAAGGAACGGAGCCAGGAGCCCTTGTGAGGACGAAACCGGTCGCAGCAAAACATCAGCTAGCTGGCAAACTCACAACAAACACCTAAGCCTGTTACCACACAAGAGAAACCTAAAAAAAAAAAAAAAAACATTCTCAGGCTGAAATGAACCAAAAAAATCAAACATGAAAATGAACAGAATATTACATCCATATATATGCAGGGAGAGGAAACTCATATATAAAAATGGCACACTGCAATCAATACTTTTGCTGCTTGTATCGTACTGTATATAACAAAAAAAAGAAGTATTTACAAAAACCACTGTCACTTATCAATTTCATGTTTTCTTTTCTTCTCATTTGAAACAGAGCAAAAACATTCTCTTTTTTTTGGGAAGAGTGGGCAGGAGACATTAATTTTTCATTTTTTTCCCAATCGTTTTGGAGATTATCATTTCCACCCCCAACCCCGTTTTGAACCTCCCGCTGTCTTCAGGGTGGCATGGTTGTTTCGTCGTAGTAGTAGTAGTATGGGAGGTGGGGGAGTATGGCAGAGGTTTGAGGGGGAGGTGGAGAGGTGAGGGAATGTGGGATAAGGTGGGAGAGGAGGGGGAGGAGGAGGAAGGTGTTCCTCAGGGTCGGGGGTGGTGGTAGAGGGTGAGGAGGTGGGACGTAGAACCTGCTGGGGCTTCTCACGCTGTCACTTCTTCTCTCAACTCCTTGTTCCTACGCACCTCCTGGGCATGCTTCTCCTGGAAACAGCACACAGTGGAGGTGTCACGTTGGCCTCTGCTGTCCGGCCGCTTTCTTCACATTTGTTCCCTGCTCCCTTCAACATTTTTCTGCTTTGACCTTTGCCGTGGCAGCTTACTTCATTTCCACTTTCATCCACTCTCCACTATAATTCTTTCAATTTTTATACCCTCCATCTTACATCTTCTTTGCTATTTTAGGAGGTTTTAAGAGAAAACTGCTCCATCAAGCAGGTGTACCAGCCTTTGTTATCATTTCCTTCCTCTTGTCTCCTTCCAGATCTCTTTCCTTTTCTGTTTCTGTTTTACTTAAAGTCCCTCATTGGTCATTGATGTAACACCTGAATACTCGTCTCTGTACATCAAATTTACTTAGAGCAGGGGTGTGAAACAAAAGTCACTCCTCAAAAGGGGCCAGCTCCTCCAGCTGTTCAGGACAGATAAGGTAGGCCTTTACTAAATAAAAATTTAACGACGACTAAATTAAAACCAGTTGAACTCTCTGGTTCTTAAGTAACTGCATATATACACACAGTGAGGTCCAATGAATACACAATATGAAATATGGTCGACATATCTGACCTGACATCTGATCAAAATTCTGTTCTAAAACAATGTATTATGAATGTAATGACTTATAACCAAGATTAACTGGTGAGCTAAATAGTGTTAATTGGTGAAATAATATATTTCCTAGATTTAGATATAGAAATAGTTCATTTATTTCTTCATAAATATATATTCCTTTGTATGAAAAGTGCTATAAAACAAAGACTGCTTAAATGAGTTATTGATAATATATTTCTTATTCATTCTTGCCTTTATTAAAGAATGAATATCGTTCTACATCATGACTCTGAAACGTTTACTTCCCTTTGCTTGATTGTTTTGCTGTTAGATTCACTACCGTTCAAAAGTTTGGAGTCGTCCAGGCAATCTCATGTTTTCCATGAAAACTCACTTTTATTCATGTGCTAAAATAATTGCACAAGGGTTTTCTAATCATCAATGAGCCTTTCAACACCATTAGCTAACACAATGTAGCATTAGAACACAGGAGTGATGGTTGCTGGAAATGTTCCTCTGTACCTCTATGTAGATATTCCATTAAAAACCAGCCGTTTCCAGCTAGAACAGTCATTTACCACATTAACAATGTCTAGGCTGGATTTCTGATTCATTTAATGTTATCTTCATTGAAAAAGAAAATGCTTTTCTTTCAAAAATAAGGACATTTCTAAGTGACTCCAAACTTTTGAACTGTAGTGTATATTGTTTGGATAAAACAGTTATGGCAATTATGTTATAGCTTGTGACACAATGATGTTTGGTTTGCATCTAATTCGATGGGGCCAATCTAGAAAATCGTTTAAATCCACTACTTCATTAGTTCGGAAACACCGAGTACAAGCTCAGTGATGGATTTACAGATAGAAGTTATTGAGAACACACAGGTCATGTCCTCAGTGTTTATTCTAGGAATCTGGGTGCTTCAATATCACTACTTTTATGGGCTGACAGCAGTATTTTTTACACTCAACATAGATGTTTCACTGACTTTAAATTAGACTCACAGCTGCATAATCAAAATGAATACATAGCATGTGAAATATCCACACAATTAGAATAATTTTCCGTTTTTTTTTTGTGTGTGTGTCTGTGCTACTCACCCTCTCCTGCAGGCGGTCCATCAGGGCAGCCAGGTAGGCCAGCCGGTTCTCCTCGATCTGCTCCATCTTCAGCTGGAGCTTCTCCTCGGCCATGCGGCTGAAGTTGCTGTTCTCCTCCATGGCCTTCAGCAGCACGTCGCGCTCATGCTCTCGTTTCTCAGCCAGAGTCCGGAGCACCTGGGCCTCCTGGGACTGGAGGAGGAAGAGTGAAGAGCAGCGGAGAGGATGAGTCAGGGGGAAAAGGGTCGATACGGAGACTGATTTACTGAAAACCACTCGTAGATTTGTCTTGAGTTTAAAGCATGAGTCAGAATCACCTGCACACATTAAACGTCTGGAGCTAAGAACACGTCTCTCCCTGCCAGCTTCATTTTCTCCTGGTTTGTGCTATAATTTATGCATTGCCCTGTGTGTTCAAGTGAAGGTATTGGGCATCTGGTGTTAAAAAAATCTGTCAAACTGTGTTATTGATTGATGAATGATTGGTTAATTGATTTGTTGGTGGGCTGCTGGATTTGTCAGGCACTGCAGCGACTATATTGACATTTAAATCAATAAGATGCAGGAATTAGCTGATGTCAGATTACATTCTTCCCGGCAGTTTTGCAGCTGCGGTAGTCGATGTGATGCGCATCTGATGTAAAATTAGATGCTAAGGGAATTTGTTAGCATACCAGGAAGACTCTGTAACCCTGGTCTGGTTGAATCGCTCCTCTTGTCTTAATGATGCTTTTAATTTAGCATCAGAAAAAATTTAATTTTGGTGTCACTAAAAGTTTCATCACATTTGTGGCTCCTATTGAAGCAAAGTGATACATGACAGCTGGCTGCAGGGAAAAGGAAGGGAAACATCCTTACTCTCCTTCGGTCTTCAGCTGCCTCCAGTTTCTTCTGGATGTCCTCCAGGGAAATGTCCCTCTTTGGGGGGCTGGTGATGCAGTGGGCCACATCAGACACGGGGGAGGACGGCTTCAGGATGACCTCAAAGGCCTGGCCTGAGGCACGCTTGTTAATGGGCTTAATGTCCATGTCTGCAACAAGCAAGCGAGAAAGGAAAAAGTCTCGGTTAACTCCACATTTCAAAAAGCAATTATTTTGCAAGAAAAAAACCCCCCATCTAATATGCTAATTAAGGTAAATATTTGAAGTTGCAAACATTATTTTGAAGGATTGGGTTAACAGTAATGCTATTAATTGTATCTACCTAATATTTTGTGTTTCTTAAATTCAGATTTGTGCATTAGCTGATTTAAAACTAAATTGAAGTTGAGGTAATTTGATGAAAATGGTCTGATAACTTCATGTTTCTTCACCTTGAGTTCATGTTGACTAGCAACTAAAAATACCTTCAGTTGTGTAAGAAGCATGCCAGTTGTTGGTGGAACCTTATTAGAAGTTGTCATACTTCTAAAAGGTTGATGAAAAATGTCGTGATAATATTTTTTGCTGAGCCCAAACATTATTTTTAGAGTGCACGTGATTTGTTTTTTTCTTCACATATGTTTGATGAAGAAGAAAACCCGTTTCTTTTTGTCACCTACCTTCAAAGTCACCCATGATGTTTTTGCGGGTCTCAGGATACAGACAAGAGCAGATGAGTGAGAGAACTGAGATCTCCTTCATCTTCTCTTTGTAAGCTGAGGAGGAAAATGGAAATATTATACCACTGTGTGTTACTTTATTATCATGCACTCTTTCAGCCGCACTGCTGACACACATGCACAAAGACGAGATATTAACCCAGTAACACACTAAAAGATGAAACATCATTAACCTACTTCTACCTCCATAGGAGGCCTTTGATGTAAATATGAAGATTTTTGGAGGAATAATTATTCATCAAGTCCTCCAAATGGAAAATCTCATCAAAGGATGTCTGCCGCTGCCGAACTGCTCTGGGTTTTGTCGACATTTTCTAGCCTTTGTTTTCACTCAGCTGCAAGGGGAGAATGATGGATGGATCCTTACTTGGCCTAATTTCCTCAACAGCCGAGATGTTACCATCCCCACAGGGTCCTCCTCACATCATTAGCTATGCATTTTATTTTGGGCTATTATTTATTAACGTTCCCAGACCAACACCCTTTTTGGCTCCCAGCCATTCTGTAGCTAAAGCCACAAAACATCAACGATCAGTTTCATGATTTTCAGGTACTTTAAAAAGCCAAATGGAAGGATTTAGGATATATCTTCAGATAATCTTTGGATTTCTTATCTTCTCAATCTGTTTGTATGGCTACAGCTAACAGCCTTGGGTTTAGCTTATCAGCAAAGCACAGCAATATGATTGTCCATCTTATGGTCCGTTTATGGTCCAAAATGTTAGTAACACTGATGACACCGAGGCAAAGCTGGCATCAAATCACACTGGCTGTAATTGGCAACCTGCAGCCAGCTCTATAGGGCAGGACAATGTGCTCCAAAGGGCAGACAGAAAAAAAATGAAAAGAACAACCAACCTTGTCTAACCTTTTTTTTTTTTTTTTTTTTTTTTTATTCTTGTGTTTTTGGCACACAGTACTTTGTAATGTGAAGCTGAAGTTCAGCAGCAGTCCCTGCTGGGAGAGAAGCAAAAATATCTGCAACACACTGCAGGTTGTGGAAATTCTGCGTTTGCACATAGCTGCTGTGTTCTGTCAAGGTACACTGCCTCATGCTGCAGATTTGCATGCCAGCTGTCATGGTATGGCATAATCCATCACCCAGAGCACGAGGCCTGCAGGGCTGAAATGTGGCACACTGATTCATGATTTGCAGCCGGCTACAGTAGCAAAGCCGGAAATGAGATTTACTGTGAAAGAGCTCCTCCATGGTGGGGTTTGGTGTACAGTATGATTAATCCAAATCCTCCTCCTTACTCCTATTCCTCGCTCACTCTCTCTTCTCTCTGTGTCTCGCTTTCTGCCCTGCAGACTGGCAGACGCCACAGTAATGTGATAAACTCTCAGATGTAGCTCTCACTACTCTCTGATGGCCTTGTTAACCCCTTCCCTGAGGAGGAAGTGGGAGAGAAACAGCATGGCAGGGGGTGATAAAAAAAAATTTGAGGAGTACTGGAAGAAATGAGAGCTGGGTGAATAGGAATGGAGATGAAAGTGGAGTTTGAGAAGAAGAAGAAAGGAGTGCAATTTCTGTCAGATGAAAGGAAAGGAGTGGAAGGAGAGAGAAGGAGAAACTGTTTGGCTGGTGGGGTGGGGCTTCACAATAATGCCTTTCTGATATAAACAGAAATCACAGACAGGAGGATTAGAAACCAGCAAAAGGGGGCAGCTCCCAGTGGAATTTCTGCCACCATCAACTGCCCTCAGGACGGCCTAATGAAAGCAGCCACCTCAGGTGGATAGTGCTTTAATTTGTAATTAGAGGACCAAACCATTTCTCCTGACGAGAGGGGGGGACTGGACACATTTGGAGGCTTGTCACTGGCTCATTAAGGGATGTGTGTATGTCAAGACCCCCAGCAGCCATTTTCTCATACATACAATCCCATCTGACAGCTGAATAGTCAGACAGTTAACGATTCAGTGGAGCAGGTAATTTGGGTTAAGTGCTTATGGATGCGATCAGCAGAGATTCTTATTTAATGGTTGCCAGGTTGTGGGTGGCTCCTCCTCTGTGCTCAGCAATGTTTTCAAAATGAACATGCAAATCTACACTTCTAGTTTAGGGATTATGATCATAATCAATGAATCTGATGATTTTCTTGTATAATCAGTTAAAAATGTATTCTTGAGCCAAGCAGATGTCATCAGATGTCTGGTTTTGTCCAACAAAAACCCAAAGATATTACATTTACAATAATATTAACAGTTTAGGAGCTAGAAGCATCATATTTGAACACCAGAATCCATTGCCTGATGACAAATTCAGCAGTCTTTGCAGCTCTGTTCTAGTTTGCTTAGTTTTATTTAAGGTGCATAAGATGGATTTTGTACTATGACTATATAAGAGTAAATTTCATTTCTTTGCTGTCTTGGTTGATAACCACTTACTGTGAATTGAAACTGCTCTTTAGCTCAGAGCAGCAAATTTTTTCCATATTTTATCTATAATCAGAAATATATGAGATTCTCTATTGTGCAAAAATATTAAAGTGCCACTGTACATCTCCTGAGAGAAAAGATCTTTTCCCAGTGTAACCACTGTCATAATAGGCTCATTCCCAGTGGATCAGACACATGAAAATGACAAATGACCCAGAGTGACATCCCACAGTAGGCGGTATCCAAACCCAGGCATCTGTTCAAAGATTCTTCCTAAGTTTCAGACGTGCTGTGTTTTTATGGCAGCCACATATGAGACTAAATAATGTCAGACGGCCACTTTAAAGCTCCCACTTCACTCCAGCCGGCTGGTTTCAACCAGTCAAGTCTGCAGCCTCCCTCTACAGGATCCTTCTGCCTGGACCACAGACAGCCATCAAACTGCACTTCCTTTTCCAATCCATCAGCAGGAGAGCACAGATCATCAATATCTGCTGCACCTCCTCCTCCACAAGCCTCCTGCATCCCCGAGCCTCCTTTTCATCTGTTGCTGATGAATTCCTCTCAATCCTATCCTCCCTTTCCTACCATCTCTCTCCACACAGTCACCCACACTCTGCATCTCCCTGGAGCTTCATTTCTGTTTGCACAAACAACCACCACACCTCCTGTTTGGTAATTTTCTTCATCCACACTTCTCCTCTTCCGCTGCTACGAGGATTTAATAGATGGCCGCCTTGAGCGGAAAACGCACACAGCGTGGCAAAGAAACAAATACGCAACAAACTGCCTATTAAAGTCGTCCCACTAAATGTGACCAGTGTAAGAAAAGCCCTACTGCCCTCCCGGGTGCTGTAGAATCACAGCTCGGCCTGCGTGTTCGGCACATAGAGCCTCTTTACAGTCAGCCCACACGGCAACGATATAATCCTGAAATTATGAAGGTATCGCAACTGCAACGTTGGCCATTAAAGGAACCATTACTGCACCCATAAGATCAAGAGCAGGTGGGCTGGTGGCAAGAAAACCACACCCTGTGTCCATTCAAGGAGACCAGTGCAGATTTACCATTTAGAATGAACTATTTAATCTTTCGGGTTGTAAAATGTGACAAAAGCTCAGAGCGATGGCCTTACAGTGAGTGCCAAATTCAAATATTTTGAGGTTATTATTACATAAGATGGAGAAAAGTGGCAGATTTTGTAACAAAAGGAAGCTTTGTGTATGTTTTTTGTTTGAACAATGGCTTAAAAGAGCAAATTTTGTTAATCAAATAACCGAAGGAGCTTTAGATAGGTGCATTAGTTTTCCAAATGACACTGCATTCATGGGTGTTGTACTAAATATCTACATATCTAAATATCTATTCCAGTATAATGCGTATAATCTAAGAACTTGTAGCTTTATGGTATCAGATTTGCAAGAGATGTGTAACCTGTTTTACTCTGATGTACATTTTTATACACAGATCACGACTATAATGCATACTATCACCCAGTGGATTGATGTCACCTCTTCCTCTCAGCCCATCCTAAAGAGCAACAGACGTGTGAGGCGGGAATGGGAGTGTTCTCATGGATCGATGGCATGAATCAGGATGAATTATGGGTCTAGGAGGCTTCATGCAGAACAACAATAGTCATGGAGATGAGAAGGTGAGGAAAAACAGCAGAATTTGAAGATGATCAGTGGCTTGAAATTGATGTTAACGTTGTCTCGGTTGCTGCTGGCCTTTCTGTGCACAAAGGGATGGATTTTAGGGCCCTGACTGAATGACCACACCTAATTGAATATGGCAAGTGTGCTTGATAAGGATCAGCACAAGTGCTTCGAAGCCGTAATGCACACGGGAGTGGTTCTGAGTTTGTTTGTGGAATCCATAGGGATGTCTTTATCGTTTATAGTCTAACAAAGGGCAATAAAACCCACAAAACCACAAACACACAGCAGCATTCATCCAGCCTTGCAGTCCTTAAATATAGCACTAAATACTCAGTGACCCCTGAAACCACCATGATCCCTTCTCCTCCATTTCAGTAGGTGTGGAAAAAGTAGAAT
Source organism: Amphiprion ocellaris (assembly GCF_022539595.1). Classification (NCBI taxonomy): domain Eukaryota; kingdom Metazoa; phylum Chordata; class Actinopteri; family Pomacentridae; genus Amphiprion; species Amphiprion ocellaris. The sequence goes on from NC_072780.1 coordinate 8,442,508, forward strand.
TAAATGCCCCCGGTCTGATTCAGAAATAGCCCATAAAGCTGCTGCTGTAAATAAAATGCAGCCTAAATGAACTCAGTGACCCGGCGAGTGCTGACTGGCATGATGGCGTTTTTTTTTTTTTCCCAGAGTGTCTGCAGCTCCGTGCCCATCCCATTCTGCCTGTCCACAGCTCAAATCATGGAGGGAGGAGAAAAAAAAAAGAAAAAGAGAGGAGGCGTAGGAGGAGGAAGAGGAAGAGGAAGAGGAAGAGGAGGAGGAGGAGAGGGGGAATACATATAACAGACAGGGTTTAGTCCCTGAGCACAGACATGAGGACCCTCACCACTGTCCCTCTGCATGCCCATCCATCCATCAAGTGCTTTGTGAACCAGAAAACAAACAGACTATCCCCTAGACTGGGCCACACACGCAGAAAAATGCACTTTTTTTCTCCTCCTGGTGTGTATATAGTCTTGAAAAGGCTCATAAATGGAGTGAAATGTTGCAACAACTAAATGAATATGGAAATCCACAGTGGCACAAATACAAGGCCTTCCACCTGCCATAACACGGAATCTCATTTCATTCCTCCATGTATTCCTGCTGCCACATTTACGCATCAATCGCGGGGCCCAGTCATAATACACTTATGGGACATAATAGTCCACACTTACACAGTCAATAACCTTCCAAACGGGGGGGATTGAGGAGTCTGATATTCCGGAGACGACATTGATTTTCATCACCAGTCGTAAATTCTTCCGCGTAATTCTGGATAAGGATGCTGCTCTTTTTTCGCCTCCCATCTCTCCATCATTCATGTCTTTAGCACCACAAATAAATGCTCGAGCAGGCTTTACACCGCAGCTGCACGCCTTGGCCCAGTTTTTTCATAATTAGATTTGTCACAGGGAAAACATTTGACACCCTGGAGAGCAGAGCGGCTGCTTTGGAGGCACCGGAGATGTTGGGTGGGGTCGCTGGCGCTGCATTATGCTGCACGGCTCTGAGTCAGGCGATGAGGAGCAGGTGCGGCACGCATCGACTAAAAAGATGCTGGTGTGAGGGGAAAGATTGCTTTAAAAAAATCGCGTTTATTTTTTAAATAATTTCCCTGCAGTTTTGGGTTCAACCCAATAAAAAATATGCGTCACCGATTTGGCAAACTGTACCCCAAACTAACCCATATTCAGCATCTCGATTCACAAAACCTACAAAAAATAAATAAATAAAAAATGGCCCAAGGGAGGAAGAATGAAGCTTAGATAATTAAGGTTCCCTAACTTCATTATCTAGAAGTGACTTGCAGAGGAGTTTGGCCGCTCCCTCCTCTAAAGCATCCTTTTGTGCCATGGGTGTCGCCACTGCCTCTCATCATCCTCCAGCCTGCGAAGCCGCTTCAATCCCAGAAATCCATCACCATCATCAGAACAGTAATAATTATAGGACACAAAAGGGCGATACTCACCGATTGCGGTCTTTGCCATTTCTGTTCGGTGGTTGCCGGAGGCGGGTTGGCCGGAGGAGTGAGCCGAGGTTTGCTGGATGCTGTTTCTCGGGGTGAAGGGACTGCTGTTAAGGCACTGAGTCAGCAGAGACGGGGGCTGCCGGTGCGCCTGGTGGTCGGTTATGAGCTGCGTCAAGTCGGAGAGAAACAAGCAGAACTACGACTGGAGGTGCGCAGACTCATCCTCCACAATAAAAGCTGCCCGGAAACCACGAGGTGACGTAGTTACTTACAGGTTATGAGATCATACACGCTCAGTAACGTACAGATGCAGTGATTAGTCAGCTGACAGTCCATTAATGCATCTGCTTCTTGAAAATGTAAGGATTTTTTTTAGGGTTTTAATGTCATATACAAAAGTAAACTACTGTAAATGAAATAGATTGAAGGCATCATTAAAGTCAGTATCTATCTATCTATCTATCTATCTATCTATCTATCTATCTATCTATCTATCTATCTAAACAGTCAATACAAATAAACTAATCTCATGTCACATTAAGGCTAGAAAATGTGTTTTAATTGTGAAAAATTGTTTTGTTTTTCTGAGATGATTATTTTTCATTATTTAGTAATGTATTTTAGTGTACTTTTTGGCAACCTATCTGCCAATACATTACATTTCTTTACTTTTTCTTTCTATAATTTCATGTTCACATGATAATATAATGGATTATGTATTTGCTTTAGTGCTTTCATGGTAAGTCATGGGCATTTTAAATTAAAACATTGCCTCCCATAAATGTTACCTACTAAATCATCCATCCATCCATCCATCCATCCATGCATCCATCCATCCATCCACCCATCCATCCATCCTCTGCCTTTCTGTAAAATATTAAATGTGATTTTATTGGAATGAACCCATCCTGTCTTGCAAATTTAAATACAGACGTTTTGCGAATTTCAAGTTTATTAACCTAAATTATATATATATTTTTTCAGATAAATGTAGAACTTAGTTATTTGGTTTTAAATCTTTTCACCTAAAATGAGTTGAATTAATTAGCAGTTGAGAGTTTATTCAGCTCATTAATTCAACTTTATAAACTAGAATGAGTTAAAACTCTTCTTTAGGTAGCCTGAGGAATTCATTCACAATAGAAATCTGCTGTATGTCAATTAAGATCTGTTAAATCCTGTTTGTTTCTTCACATAATGATGAATTCAGTGCAAACCACAAGGGAGGTTAGTATTTAAGTCACTGCTAATATTAAAACAAAGAGACTGGAAGCAGCCTGACATGCTGTCTAATGTATAAAATGGTATCAACATTTCTAGCTGATAATAAATCAGCAGGTGTTGAAACGGTTTTATGCACAAGACACCGTGTGAAGCTGCTTCCGATTTCTTTGTTTTGAAATAAGCTTGCGGGAATTCAGTATAAAAATAAGCAAGTGTGTTCAGATTAAAATCATTTTTAACCCGGCTGCCTTAAAATCTTGAACTGAGAACTGCAACTTTGAAATGTCATTATTTTTGCATAATTATCAGAAGTTCCTTAACTTTGGATTATATTACATAGGTGAACCTGACAATATAGTCCCATCAACATTATACTTTTGATTTAAGCGACAGGTTGCTTTAGTGATAGTAAGATGTTTCAAGTTGTACAAGCTTACGTCTTAATTGAAACAACATAAAGTTACAAGCAAGACCAACAACAAGCTTCTACTGACATCAGGAGTTGTAATAACACAAATTGTTTATATTTGATATGCTATTTTGTGGTCTTTATTGTTAGTGGAGGATATTGGTGTTTTATGTCTCCCTTATTGTGTTTATTTGCTCTGATCAGTCAATATTTATTTATATTCACTTTTTGTCAGGTGGGTTTTGACTCTTGTTTGGTCAGTGCCACTGGTCTTCTGTGCTGCTCTGTCACTGTAGCCTTAGTTCTGTGCATTTGACCTCTTTTATGGCCCAGAATTTAGTATTTGCTTTTGTAACTTTACCATTTTTAAAGTGAAATAAAGCTCCCTTTTTTGATTCCACCTGTGACTCCCTTTGCTTTGCAGCTCAGTTTGTGTTTGCATAAATTTGACAAAAAAGAAGTATTAATATCAGTATCAATATATCTTTATTGCCATTGTATATCTAAACTATATATATATATATATATATATATATATATGTGTGTGTGTGTGTGTGTGTGTGTGTGTGTGTGTGTGTGTGTGTGTGTGTGTATAAAAGTGCAGTTCTCATCTTTGTAAAAGAGCAGTAAAAAGGAATTATAAATAATAATAATAAAAATAGCAAATAAATACACACACACACACACACACACACACACACACACACACACACACACACACACACACACACACACACACACACACACACACACACACACACACACACACACACACACACACACAATACATTCCCAAGCATTATTCAAGACCAGATATAGATTCATGCTCCCATCATACCGGCTGGAGAGAGATCATTTGTGAATTGTTTTTTTCAAAGGCACCAAAAATACAAGTTCTTTAAAAGCACCTTTTACAGTATTAATCCTATGGCATTCAACTAATTGTGGACTAATTTATTTTATTGATCATCTTATTTTTATGCTTAACAGTCTTTATTTTCTTATTTTAAAACTTGTCCTTGTTTTTATCATAAAACGTTTTTTATTTTAGTCTTTTTGAAATTTAAATGTATTTGCTTTTCATTTCACAAACCATAGCCAGACATCTACAAATGACTGAGTAGCCTTTTTGATGTTTTGTAACTCTGCACCATCAAATTGCCAAACAAACTTCGTCATTCCCTACAGAACATAGAGGCACTGTATTTTAAAAGGTTTTATTTTGAAATTAACGACAGGACCTGTGATCATACACTACAGTGACATTGACACTGGTGCCAGTAATGAGCCTGTGGAGCATTCTGCCACATTCCCCTCCTCTGTGCAGCCAAAGCCCATGTCCTCCTGTGTTTTAGGGCTCTGACAGCTGACAGTGAGGGTGTTTCCTCCTTTGTTTCAATGGTGATGAGCAGATGAACGCACTCTCTGTCTGTAATGCTGAAATAAGGAAAATAACTCTTCAAAGAATTAGGTTTTGGCTTGTTTTATGCTTTTACATCGTCACAGCATTTAGGTTTTAGGTAGTTCCTACCAAGGATTCTGCATTTTAAGCTCCTCAGTCTTCATATAACCTACTTGATTAAAGTCCTAAAGCCTCAAACATCCTCCTTGTTGAGAGTAAACCTGCTAAATCACTATTTATCACCCGTGTAGTTGCAGAAAATAGCCCACTGATGATCACATCACAGACTACCAAAAAAAAGGACGGAATTATTAAAAGATAATCACTAGATGGCAGCAAATTTCAAGTCATAGCTATAAGCTCTGGAATGCATGGCTCTGAGGAAACTATTCTACAACACAACCATTCAGTGTATATCATCCTCCACAGACAAAAGCTTCATTCAAACACACACTCAGAAACACCGATTTCATTCACTGTACACTTTTCAGCCTGTTTGTAGCCCACCACATCCAGTGACAACTCAATCTAATGTCCAACTCTCAGTGCTCCAAAAGTAGCAACTCAAGCAACACAGCTCTTATCAAGGAGCATGTGTTTGCATTGATAACAAAGCCGTTACGTTTCTACTGTTTATTTAAAGTGCATGACCTTATTTATGGCCACTGATTAACCAAAAACAGAGTTTCTATGTAGTTGAGGTGTGTAGCTCATAATGAAGTACTGAGGAACAACTACATCCTAATTCAAGAAGAAAAAGAAGCTTTATTCTGATGGCACCTGTTTTAAACAAGAGCCTCGTGAACAGAGAAATATGCCAATCAGTGTGCAGTATAGTGAATATAAACAAATAAATTCAAATGCAAGGTGATTTAGAATTAATTTAAATGACACAATTCTGTGAAAAGTCATATGTTTCAAGGTGAGATATAAACAAATGTACACTGTAAATCATATTGGGTTCATTCAGCTTAGAATCGTAAATTCCTCCACTGCCTTAAAAATATGCACTTTCCACAATTAACTAGATCAAAGTCACTTTACAATTTGTGAAACTGTAAAACTAGCTGAGTTAAAACAACTGAACTTGAGAGAACAGCTTTGTTGAACTCGAAATAGTTAGTTGAATTAACTCGTCTCATAATGGTTACAGTAAGATCTTTCCTTCACTTAAATGAACTCATAATTTCATTTAATACATGATTAGATTTAGTACAGAACAATCTACCATCTCAGCTGTTGGAGCTATTTTTGACCAGATTCAGAACAAAGACAGTCTCTCATTCTGCTGACTGAGACTGAATCCAGCCACTCAGCCATAACTTCATTTAATAAAGATACTCAGCAAGTTTTCACCATATCTGCTCTCTAAAACTATAGCAATCCGAGTCTCTGGGGAGTTTCTAACAGTGCTAATAAGCTAAGTTGAGTAAATTCTCAGCTGTTCATTCATTCAACTCGTCATTTATATAACAATTAGACATTTAAAGTTCACTTAACTAGAAATTTGCAAAATTCATATACATTACATTAAAAGCAGCCACAAATAATAAGCTGATCTGTCTAAATTCCTTTATAGTGTTTTACAGTGTAGAGAGTTTGCAGGTAAAGTGAAATGGTAAGTAAATCTTGATATGCGACAGACTGGTGACCTGTCCAGGGTGTCCCCTGTCTTCACTCCAGCCCCCCACACGGCCCTAATGAGGATTAAGTGGTGGTGATGATGGATGATTTTGGTCTGTTTTATCTGTTGGCAGTGGATTCAGTTGAAACAGTTGCTATTGGACAACTGTGCAAACCCAATCTGCAGCATCAAGCAGAATTCCACTTCAATATAATATATCACTTATACATTAATAAGAATACCTAATACTGCAGCTGGCGAATGCAGGTCTAATCTGAAGTAGTTACCTACTGCTGCCGGGTAGCTTAATTTTTAGTAGCACATTGTTATTTCTTAGTCGATTACATTTTGGAGTAATCTACATCTGCAAAGTGACTAATGAATACAGAGTGGTACTAAATGGTTTTAGTGAAATTTGTACTTGACTAGGGCACTTGGTTAAATGTACTTTCTACTACAGCTGATGAAGACCATGTGATGCAGTCAGAAGCTCACTAGGTCAATAACTATCTAGTTTAACTGTCTTTACCTCATTTTTCTAATATTGTGTTATTGTGCTATTCTGAATCTATAACTCATTCCGCCTCTGGTGCTCCCTCATTGTGTTTATTTATAACAGGTCCTTAGTCTATTTTTTTTTGTTTATTTCCTTTTGTTCTGCAAAGCATTGTGTATATCAAATGGGCTACAGAAAATAAATCTGATTGATTGGTTAATTGCTACCAGTTAATTAAATACTTAATTTAGGTCCCATTAAATGTCTATATTAAATAATTTTTAAAAAGTAACACTGCCAGAAACAGTCTCAAACTAAATCCTTAACTTCGAGTTACCTGTATCACGTGACACATCAAAGGGACTACTGTCGATGTACCTGTGTGACCACATCACAGCCCTCACAGATCAATGCGCTGATGTACCCGCGATGCTAACAATGTAGCTCAGTGTGTTTATTTTGCTGTCTAGAGAGCATGGAAACACAGTTATTTTCGCTGTTTGAAAGAAGTATTTGTTGTTTTGACGTTTTTTTTGGTCTCCAGCCTGCGTCCTGTCCGTTTTCATCCGGTGGGAGGTGTTCACCATCGTTTGGCGATTGGCGAGGAGGAGCTAGCTGCAGATGTTGACTCACTGCTAACTGATGTGGACGAGCAAAAGTTTGTGACAAAAACCAGGAACACGGCGCTTGAGTTGCCGCAGGGGAAGAAAGAAGACACGGCAGAGGTAACTGGGGTCTCTCACGTTTTTATTATTTCATACGGACGCCTTGTCGCGTTTTGTAAAATCCCGTCGGGGCGTTTTATTTAGAGGAATGTAGAGGAATCGTCTCCACAAGTGTTGCTACTCGTCCAGCCACATACTAGCATGAACATCAGCAGCATCATGTATGTTCATCAGCAGCTGCGTTAGTCGGCTAGCTCTGTTAGCGGAATGTCACACGGAGAACCTCCGCACAGTGGGTTTATAATAAATTCTGGTCAGACCGGTACCAATGTTGGCCACATAATTAGAGTTAGAGTGATTAGAGAGTTTAGGGTAGAGTTTAATTGAGTCCCCTTTCCCTATTTAGTGTGTTTCACGCCACTGCTAATGAAGCTATCTGGGGCTAACCATTAACAGTAGGCGGTGATTTAGCGAGTAAACGGGATAACGGTGCGTCTTTTGGTGGCCGTGGATCATTTCGGCACACGTAGATTGATTGAATGTTAACACGTGGTGCTAATGTTGAGACACAAAGTGTCCACGTTTCGTCTTCCCATCCTCTGTGACCGATGTTAACTGCCGAAAAGTGGATGTACCACGCTGCAAGCTAAAAGTAGCCTTTATTGTACGGATCCTGGAGGCAAAGTGAACAGTTTGTTCTTCTTTTGTGGCTTCATCAGTACCTACACATTGCCTAATTGATAGACTATGAACATTGAGAGTCACAAATGCTTTATTAGGCTCAGTAAATGAAGAACTTCCCCTGAGCAATTGAAATTTGCTAACTCTGCTCCACCAATCTCTTGATATTTCTGAAGGTGTTCTCTTAACTGTGTTGTAATCATTTCACACAGTGTACCAAAGAAGTGTGGTGATTTTAAGATGCGTAAAATTAATGCACACAGTCCACCACAGACACTCAGCAATCAACTGCAGCCATCAGTAAATAATGTATTTGTGGCATGACTGTGTAAATACTGTTATACAAGCTTTACTTCCATTATCTGAGATAAACGTCTGCCGCTCTGCTAAATAGAGCATCCACTTTATTTCTAGGAAACTATGATAGTTTGGCTTCACAATGTGAATTTTAAAAGTACTTGAAGTGTGCACCACATATTTGATTTAGCTTTGACTTGGAGTGATTTTGATCCTCAGTGTCCATTAGAAAATAATTGATTTGGAAGAAGATTTTAGTGAAATGCCATGCTTTAAACCATATGGACAAATGCCGAGATGTTAGTTGAGAAAACCTATGCAAATTTCTGACCTGTGGTATCCTGGAGGTGTTACATTTGCGGCATATTTGAAAACATTGGTGGCTTAAAAACTTGTAAGATAATTTGTTATTATTACTGAACCTAACAAAGACAATCTGCTCTTCTTCAAGTGTACTCCAAGAAATTATTGTATATATTTTTTGCCTCAACTATGTCTGCTCTCTTGAGGGGCTTGCAGGTCTCAACAGGTAGGCATGATTAAATGTAAAGCTGCATGTTGAGCGGAGACATGTGATAGGTAGCAGATACTTTTGCAAGTACTCACCTGTATTGTTAACAGTAAAGTTTAATTTCTTGATAGTTTGATTAGCTTATCCATCTGTTTTTCTCATAAACATGCCTCAAATTAAAAGCAAATGCAGTTATTGTGGAGAGTATAATCATTTCCTCCGCAGATGTCTTGAGCTTGTGAACAAGTGTGCATTAGCTGCAGACATATTGGCTTAAGGATGCAGAACAGATGCCAGCATAATTTCATTGATCTAATAATGGGACACATGGCGTCTGTCTTTCACAGAGCAGTTGCTGCTGTCATTTTGTAGTGATGACCAAAGATGTTAATATTTTGCTATAAATCATGTTTTTTTTCTGATGAAAGGAATGTTGCTTGTTTTTCTGCATTGACTGATTAGTCTATAATCTTATCAGGTGCCAAAACTCCACATCCAATGGAGAAAAACAGTCAAATCTTTGTGAGTCTTTAAGTCTCTTTATTTGATGAGTGACTAAAGTGAGTAAATTAGGTGAATGGATAAATTGAGGTATTTGTGGGAACCCATTCATTCCATAATGAACTTAAATTGGTTCAGTTGTACAGTTCTTGTTGTGCATGGTTTCACGAATGACTGAAAGTTGAACAACTGTGACGTTTAAGGTTAAACTAGTCTGAAAGTTGTTAACTGTGTGAAAAGCTTGTGGTCTTTCCCAGATTTGTCAATAGCTTTCCAAACAGTTCTGCCTTTGAATTCTACTCTAGTTTATTAGAACTCTCTTCATCTGATTGACACTTAAGAAAACTGGGATGGTGGTAAACTTGGCTTCCAGAACGACTTTACTTATTTGCAAAGGAGAGAGTATTTCTGTGGAGGACAAAATTCCCAAACGTTAGGTGTTTGATGGAGAAATACCGCAGGTCCTTCCTTCCTGCTGCAGTCAGACTGTACAATCAAGCTGCTCCCAGTAGTTCAGCTCACCCACTAACTGTGCAGTAAAAATGCATATAAGGACACTATGTGCAATTTCACAGAAACTTTTCTGTAAACATTTATATTTCTTCTAGAAGGAGAAAATGATTTTATCCGTGCACTGTGTGCATTGTGTGCTGCTCTTTCTCTTTTTCTTGCACTAATGCTTGTATTCGCTGCTGTAACATCGTAAATTTCCCCGCTGTGTGATCAATAAAGGTTTAATCTATCTATCTAGCTGTTTTTCAAATTATTGGCATTGTTTTTAACTTACCTGTAAAAGAAAGTTCAGTCAGAAAGCACATTAGTCAGGCAGGTGTGTCACATAACCGTCCCTTTCTGCTGTCTTAAAAATGAGGCTATTGTTCTTGATAACAAATCGGCCAATGTATTCAATTCAGTCTTTCAAAAATATCAAACCGATTCTGAATGTTTCAAATGGTTTCTGCCATATTGATACAGAGATAGTGGCTTTCTCACTCTCTTCTCTCTGATATTGAGTTGACACACACTGCGGTTTCTACACAACACCCTCCTCTCACTCACACTGCTGTCTTGTTTCGTCACTTGTCTCTTTCGTTCCAGCTGAACAGCATTTCTAAGGTGCCCCAGATATTCCAAGTGCAGAGAGTGCACAGCCCGTTTATATGGACTAAGAAAAGAGGGGGAGTGCTGTTTGGAAATATTTTGGACTTTTGAATTTGTGCTCGTGCTCTTCCTTGGGAAAAAATGTACGTGTTTGGTGACAATAATGGGTTTCTGCAGAGCTCGTCTGCATGTAGCCTATAGAATGGTACCTGCCTGCATATTATGTTATTTCAGGTATTGAAAATGCATACGATTGCAATACTTCTCATCTAACTAAATTTACAGACGTACATTTCATATGTATTTTAAGATGTACCGTGATGTATTTAGGGTGAATCACAGTGAAATATTTTTTCGCACTTTGTTACATTTTGAGTGCATATTTTTCTTTACTCTGTGTTTTTAATATAATTGTCTCAAAGTTAGAAATTCCAGTATCACAGCAGCACTAATCCACTTACAGATTGTGCAATTATACAAGGTCATTAAAGAATCATATTCTGTGTTTTTATTGAGGCTCAAAGGTGACTTTGAAAAGCTTGTCCTTTGCCAGCAATGTTTTTCCATTCCTGCACCTGAAGATAACCACATTGTGCAATGAACATGTTTGGTTACACATTTTGGCACAAACTATCTAGTTTCCTTCTACTTGATATCGCGATCTTCAAAATGGGAAAACACACATGCTGTGTCTTTTTTTAGACCGAGCTCATACAGTGGGCTATTTTTTTCCATTGATCACACTGTTTGACAAAAACTGTGCATGTGCTTCCAAGAAACACGTTTGGTTAGTAAAGGTAAAATTTGTATTGGCCCAGTGATGCTTCACATTAACTGAACCGTCAGGGTAGCAAAAGTGGCATGTGTGGTTTGTGTGATTTTCTTTTGAAGAGTTATTACTACTTAGGTGTCAATGCCCTCATTTTGTCTTGCCCTTTAACAAGACTTAACAACCTTTTGACTTTTCATTTGATTGTTGACCAGTCTTATCTTTTTCTTGTCAATGTGGATATTGTGAACAGTCTGAAATAAGCCGGCTATGCTGGACATTTTGTTCTAGATTTAATAGGTGATAATTGAGCATAATAATCATAAAATGCTGACACTAACAAGATTGTTCACATGCATTGCAGAACTTGAGCACACTAGAAAGAATAGTTGCATAGAAAACCCGGTTAGCCTGTGTTACAGCCCGGCTGTCAGGTGGCTGTGATTTACATGTCTTTGCCTGCAGGCACACCTGTGTTGAAAAAGCAGAAAATGATTTTAGTTTGCTCAAATAACCTTCAGAAATGAATTAGAAGCACTGGATTTAACAGCGTTAGTATTGAAACTGATTGGATAAGTTGTAGAGAAGTTTATCATGATTTTTGGACAGGTAGATATGAAGTCCTAACCATTGTTAGTATTTGTAATTCATGTTTGTGTTTTTGAGATTTAATGTATCTTGTCGTAAAACAGGGCTCCTATCTATCTGCAGGGACATCGGGCTGATTTGATCTGAGTTTGTGTTTTACGTTTCAGGTTTGTCCCATACTTACTGCTTTTTAGATGCAAAGCACCTAATATATGTAGTAAGTCATTAATTTAATCCATCTGTGCTGTCCTGTATTCATTTGGAGGTATCTTGTTGGACTCCAAGTGTTCATTAGGTGACATAGGAGTGTATACCTGTGGGTGAAAAAGAATCACATTCTCAAAATGTGAATCTTGAAGCCAGCGTGTCTTTATTCAGGCAGTGCACAGAATGTCACACAGCACCAGGTTATGGGAGAGAAGGTAACCAAACAAATTGGATGGCAGTATTTATACCCTTGTATCACGTTGTTCAGCTGTGTGTAAGTTCTCTCTGTTTGATTTGTTTCTCTCTGTCCTGACATGGAAAGATGGCTCTAAATTCTTATCTTATCTGGAAAACGGATGTATCTCTCTCTTCAATGCTACCTGCGCCATCTCACAGACTTTTAGACATCAATACCGATGACATCACTTGCTAAATTCTGTCAGGAAATGTGTTAAGCACTTCTGTGAGACTGCATGTCCTTGTTTTTCTTACAGATTATAGCAGTGGAGAAGTACACCTTGGATTGAATGGCTGTTCGAGACTGGCTTAGCCTTCAAGTGACGCCCAAACCCCCTTTTTACTTTTGTTTGGCCCTCTCCTCCTTTCACTTTTTCCAGTAATTCTTTGTTCTGTTTCTGCACCTTTTCTCAGTCTGCCCGCTTTTTCATTCCCTGTCAATTTCCTGTTACCTTGTCTGGACTGAGGCTGAAGTCTGTAAATACTTCAGAATGGTTGCTGATGTAGACACAGCATCTCAGGGCAGTGGTGTACGGCTGAAGCAGGAGATTTCCCTTCTTCATGGAGTTTGTCTCATTGTGGGAAATATGATCGGCTCTGGCATCTTCGTCTCACCCAAGGTAGGAGAATCTCCTTTTTTAAAGCAATTAGATTTATTTTCAGATCAACTAAATCAAAATTGTGTCTTCTTCTTTTGGCCTTTATTCTACAATGTAGACCTATTCAAACAAAGTAGAAATACATGTTTGGGTGTTGTTAAGGGTGTGTTTTGTTGTTCACAACAGGGTTGAGCAGTCTTCTGTGTTTTGTGGTTATCATATCATATCATGTAAGACCATAGTTCCTGGTGCTGTTGTTTGGTCTGCACTAGAGTTCAAATGAAAGCCTTCTCACTGACTTAAACACACTTTTGCTCATATTTTTTACAAATGCAATATTCTATGTACTTTATATATTAGGGCTGAACACTTAATTAATTTTACATCAAAGTTATAGTTTGAAACAGTGCTAATTGCAAAGACAGGATATACATTATGTAGTGTGTCTGATCCAGTGTTAAGTTTTTTATAAATGTCATTTTATTTAACTTGATTGCAGAATGTGCAATACTTAGATACTGCTCCTGAGCCTTGAAAAACCTACTTGTGTCAATGTCAGATGGTTCACAGAAAGGTCCTGTATTTTTTCTTGGAATTTAATACTTTTTTTTTTATTATTGTTGCTTCATTCATTTATCTTAACACAGTCACAGCTGTCTGATAATTGCTTTATATCTTATATAATTTAAAAAAATTAATACATGTTGAAACAATAGCTATCTTCAAGTTCTCATCTTTGCATTAGAATATAGAACAGATAATATTTTGATGGTGTCTGATGTGGTCATGATCAATCACATGTTTCAGATTTACTGCAAGATAAATATTGAATTGAAGGTTTAAAAAAAAAAATAGATCACAAATTGCAATTTTTGTTCGTAAAATCTAAATTAGATATATTCGCCCAGTCCTTCAGCCCTTCTATAGAGAATGTGTATTGATTCTTTACTTTGCTTTATTTTTTTTTTATCCTGCAGGGAGTACTTATGTACACTGGCTCATTTGGCCTTTCCCTGGTAGTGTGGGCCATCGGAGGGATATTTTCTGTGTTTGGAGCGTTATGCTACGCTGAGCTAGGTACGACCATCCGAAAATCTGGAGCCTCCTACGCCTACATCCTTGAAGCCTTTGGAAGCTTTCTGGCTTTTATTCGGTATGTAATTTGTTTTTAGTCTAAGTAGGCAATCTCTATTAATAAATTATCCCATAAATTGCACACAATAAAGCTCCTATTTTTGCAGAGCCGATTTTTTTTCTTTTGACTTTACCAAACATCAAGGATAGTCTCTGGATTGAACTTATGGCATTATATCAAGATTCTTGCTTAAAAGCCTCAGTTTCCTATGGCATTATCCAGTACACTGGATAAACTCCTGTCAGGTACATCTCAAGTATGTGTTGTACTGGGAAAGGTTGACAGTATTTATTTTAATTGAACTAAAAATGTACATATTATCGAGGCAATGCCTTACAATAATTTAGATCTCTCAATTGCATTGTAGACTCTGGACGTCCCTGTTGATAGTAGAACCAGCCTGTCAGGCAGTGATAGCCCTGACCTTCTCCAACTACCTGGTCCAGCCATTCTACCCCACCTGTGTAGCACCCTACCATGCCGTCCGCCTCATTGCAGCTGTCATCATATGTAAGGCTCTATTTATACTAAACACACTAAACACACACTGGGTGAGCTTGTTGAGGTTGTATGTATGTACTGAACAGCTGGGAATATGCTGTTTTTTGTATAATGTCCATGGAGTGTCATTGTGAAGCTCTTGTGGCCAAAATGTTGAGACCCGCCTAAAGCAACAGGGCAGCACATAGGTACAATCCAACTACACTGCCTATCTAAAAAAAAAAAAAGTCACCACATGGATTTAACTAAGCAAATAGGTAAGAACCTTCCATTGGATAATTATTGCAGTGATGAATACGTTTCAGCTGCAACAACTTTTTTAACCCTAGCTGATGCAGTGAAGAGCTTCTCATTTCTTACACAACCATGTTGGAAGACATATCCTGTGGTCATGGAAAGGATGTTAATCTGTCTCAGAAGGGTCAAATTATTGACCTGCATCAAGCAAAGAAAACAAATAAGAAGATTTCTGAAACTACTAAAATCAGGTTAAGAACCGTCCAACACATTATTAGAACCTGAAGGATAGTGGTGAACCATCATCTTCAAGGAAGAAATGTGGTCGGAACAAAGTCTTGGATGATTGTGATCGGAGATCCCTTTTCATGTGGTGAAATCATATCATAAGAAATCAAGAGTAGAACTCGTGGCTATGTTTAATAGCGAAAGTAAGAGCATTTCCACATGCGCAATGCGAAGGGAACTCCAGGGATTGAGACTAAACAGCTGTGTAGCCTTAAGAAAACCACTGATCAGCGAGGCTAATCAGATAAAAGACTTAAATTTGCTATGGAGCATAAAGATTGGACTCAACAACAACAATAGAAGAAGGTCATGTGGTCTGATGAGTCCAGATTTACCCTGTTCCAAAGTGATGGGGGCATCAGGGTAAGAAGAGAGGCAGATGAAGTGATGAACTCATCATGTCTAGTGCCTACCAGCCTGTGGGGGTTAGGGTTATGATCTGGGGTTGGTCATGTTCAGCAACATTATGTTCCTAAAGAATGAGGTCAGCTGACTACCTGAAGATACTGAATGACCAGGTCTTTCCATCAATGGAGGTTTTCTTCCCTGATAGCAGAGGTATATTCTGAGATGACGATGCCAGGATTCATGGGACTCACATTGAGAATGAGTGGTTCAGGGAGTACGACACATCATTTTCATACATGGATTGGCCACTACAGAGTCCAGACCTCAGACCCATTGAGAATCTTTGGGATGTTCTGGAGAAGACTGCTGATGGGAGTCGGATCCGACTCTCCCATCATCAATACAAGATCTTGGCAGAAAATTAATCCAACTCTGGGCAGAAATAAATGCTGTGACATTGCAGAAGCTTATCGAAATGATGCCACAGTGAATGAGTGCTGTACTCGAAGCTAAAGGCAGTCCAACAAAATATTAGAGTGTGCGACTGTTTTTTATTTTCGACCAGCAGTATATTTTCTCAACACAAAAGGGCTGTGTTTTCATTACTTGCTCTGTATGTATATTATTGATTTGAACTGCCTGCAACATGGTACATTAAAGAACTTTTGTTTTAATGGCATGTTCATTTCAACCACTTGAGTGCCTAGATGTAAATACAGAAATTTTGTTGAAAAAAAATAATACAAAGCAGTCTAGTCATTGTTATAAGATGTCATGAAAGCCACAGGTTCATATACAGTCCTTCACTGTTCATTTCTCTTACGATTGTTATGATTGGGTATCAAAGATCTATTGAAGGCCCTGTGGCTAAATTGTGAAACACTGGGAGAACAATAAATTCTGATGTGAATGATGCGAATAGAACAGTTATCTTACACATTTTATCCAACCAGCTTTCTTTCTAATTTGCACCAAGATAAAGACATTTCATCTGTGACACATTTTTGCTCTTCTGGCTCTAAAACACGGTTCTCTCTCTGTCACTTGCTGGAGCACCTTAAAGCACACAGACTCTGCCCTCACAACAGAATGAAGTAAATGCTCAAAAGTGTGGTTAGCCTAACGAAAATCAGCATAGACAAGTCTAACAAGCTGTTTGCATATAGGGTTGTAAACACCAGCAGTATGTTGAAACATCTAGCAAAAGGTCATAACATACAGGTGGAGAAATGGACTCTGGAGCAAAGTTTTCAGTAGCCCAGCTTGAAGTTCACCTCTTGCTAACCCAGGTGTATTGTGTACACAAGCAGCCCACATGTGAAGTTAACTAAAATATAGAAACATGGGTTAATGATTGCAAGTAACCATTAACCAGCAGATTGTTAAGCTGTAGCTGCATTCATAAATTCAGTTCAGTGTTTCCTCTAGGATTTTTTTCCTGCAGCAGCGGAAGGCTCCCCGCTCCTAATACTGAGATAACAAATATTAATATATAAGAAAAGTAAAAAAAAACCCAACATATGTACTGATAACGGTACAGAATAAAGCATGTGCAGTAATTCAGTCAGTCAGTTGCATCCAATGGAATCTGTAACATGAATTAAGTTCTTCATCCAGCTCCCCCTGTCCAGCATTGCAGTCAAAAGTTCTTTGCCTTCCAGACCAGAGTCTTCTTCTAGAATAGAATAGAGTTTATTGCCATTTGCACAGGTACATCACAGTACAGGTACGTTGGAATTCTTGTACGTGACTCAGAGTCAAAAAGAAATTTAGCAACAATTAAAAAAAACAAGAACCCTGAAATAAAGCACATTGTCATTGCAAATATTTGCATAAATAGATAAACAAAACAATCAATACTTGTTTGCAAAGGTACTTATTGCACGTTGTGAGGGTATTGCACATTTGTCCATTATGACTCGGAGAGCTATGCAACGTCGCACACAGGGGGAGCGCCATTCTTCTAGTAACTTCCTTAATGTTGTGCTCGGCTTGCCAGTCCTTCTGCAGTAATTATTGTTGCAGAAAAATGCACATCTGCTCATAATTACTGAAGTGGGCAAAATTGAACTACAGTGTGTAGTCCAAAAAGGAAATATGTAGAAGAAACCGCATAAAAAGGAGTGCAGTGTTTATGTTGCAAAGGTCAACATGTGCAAAAATACACAGTTGTGCAAGACTGCAAGTCCTTTGAGCTTGTGATGTGAGGAGGGGGTTGGAAGTTTTCATTAGCTTTATTGCCCAGGGGTAGAAACTGTCCTTGAATCTTGTTCTGCATTTCAGACTCTCGAGGCGTCTGCCAGACAGCAGGAGGGTTAAGAAGTGGTGATGGCGTTGGAAGCTGCCGTTCAGTGATAGTGGCAGTTGAAATTTCTCAACCTACTCAGGAAGTACAGACTCTGTTGTGCTTTTCTGATCAACGTGGTGATGTGGTTTTGTGGTGGGTTTAGATAAAGATGTCACTAAACGTCAAGGAAGGCGTTGAACCTTTTCACCTCAGAACAACGAATATACAGAGAGTTGTAACGCGTCTCCTTCTTTAGGCCCGCTATCATGTCAAGCTGTTGTTTTGACACCACAGGACCATGTTTTCTACCTCCCTGCAGTACTTATTGCTGTTTTTGATAAAAGCCTGCTACCGTTGTGAGAAGGATGTTATTCTCTCGTCACTGTCATGGGAGCAGAGTGTGTACAGCGTAGGACAAAGTATGCAACCTTGAGGTACCAGTGTTCAGGGCTAGTGTCCTTGAAATGATATTTCTAATCCTGTGATTAGTGGATAAGAAAGTCTGATTGAGTTGAGTTGGGGTTTAGTCCGAAGTTGAACAGCTTCCTCATTGATATAATGGAGATGACTGTGTTGAATGTTGATCTGTGGTTCTTTTAACAGCAGTCAGATGTAGGTGTCCTTGTTTTCCAGATAGGTGTGTAAAATACATAAAGCAGTACACACTGGCATCCTCTGTAGATCTGTTAGACTAGTAGGTAAACTGAAGGGGCCCAGTGTGGAGAGAATTGTGGTTTTGATGTGTCCACATATAATCTTCTCGAAGAAGATTATAACTGAATGTTGATTTAGATAAGTACGTATGAGAAAATAAAGTGGTCTTAATTCTGTCCTTGATTTGGTCCATTTTTTGTCACTTGAAGAAACTACAAAAGCAGTCAGAATGCAGTACTCTGCTAAGGCTGTTCATTCTCCCATATGTCATTGTCAGAAATGCAGCATATTTTAATAGAAATGCAGCATTTTTTTGTTAGTTATTGATGATCAGAAATCACGGCAACATAGAATGTGGCCATTTAATATAGATGTACCCACAAACCAAATGACCTTGCTCTGTGCACAGGCGTGTGTTCTGCATGTGTATGTTATGTATGGATACCGAATTGCGTGACCTAAATATGTAGCAGGTGGAGGGAATTGCTGGGGCTCTGAAACACCCCCACAATTTAATCTGTTGTTCCTTGTATCATTTCCGACGGACAAGTCTGCAGCGGTGGATTTGTAGTAGGATCGCAATCATGTGATCGTCAGCAGGCAGCTGACATAGCATTCACTTGTTGTCATAATTACACTGACACCACGCTGCTATCTCGCAATGATACAGAAATCTTTAACAAGTTTGTGGATCCAGACTATAAGCTGCATCACTGCCAGAATCTAATCACTTGGTCCTTGTGTCATTTCTGACCTTCCCTGAAAATTTCATCTAAATTCATTATTCCGTTTTTGAGTAATGTTGCAAATGGACAAACAGACGGACAGACAATTCAGTGCCGATGAGCACATAACTCTGCCACGTTCCTTGGTGGAGTAATAACAAAGAGTACTACCAGATCGATAAGCAGTATCAGTAAAAACAATAGGCACCATTAAAATGTTAATATTCCCCATCCCACGCTTTTCACTTGTTTTACATCGTATCCTTGTGAAGCAATTAATTTAAGAGGATATTTTAAAAGTTTTTAATCCATGTTTTCCACCTGTGCGGAGAGGAACAGTGTAAGAGAAGCTCCCACAGTAGCTCAAATGGATAATTCCAGGGAACATAGTGCTAAATTGGTTTCTGTAGATACTATGAACAGCACTACTGGAACATTAAACTCTGCCTGCTGCATTAAAGATAATGACTCAAAGTGCTGAGCCTTGGGGACTTCTCAGACTGTTTAATCAAATTTTTATTGCATTTATGAAACTGTGTGTATAACTACACTTTATACCTGTTGATTTTCTCTTAATTCCACTTTAAGGCTACTCTGCTTGGAAACGCTCACACTTTGTAATCCTACTAAATTCAGGACATTTAAGTAGAATATAAACAGTGTACATATGGCCTTTCGACCTTGAAAACCTGTTGGGTTGGTTTAGACAACTAATTATGTAGTACATAGTGTTCAGAGAGGAAGATTGTTACTAGGCATGGTGTCAAATCATCTACTAGCTGAAAGATTGTGTTCCTTATACCAGTTCTTTGGATCAGTAATTTTTGCTTTGACTGTTTCACAGACAGTTTAAAAGTTATTTTTTCAAGTTGATTGCTGTCTATTCATGTTGTAGAAATTAAAGAAAGCAATAAATATTTTTGTCTGTAGTTCTGTATTCTAAATGTCGGTCACTTCTTATCTACTGCTCTGTGCTCTTGTTCATCATTCTGTGTCTTATTACACAGAGTTTATTTCCAACACCTGCTATTCTCTTCTCTCTTTCCATCAGGTCTGCTGACTTGTGTGAACTGTATGAAAGTGAAATGGGGTGCTATTCTTCAGGTTATCTCCACTGTAGCCAAGGTCCTCGCTCTTATTGTCATCATCATTGCTGGACTGGTTAAGCTGGCACAAGGTATGATGTCCGAGATTATAATGTCTTCTGGCATATAGAAAGCGATAAAAACGAGTGAGGGCTTTAGTAGTAGTATACATCTGGAATACAAATGATTGTAAATTAATACAAGTTATTCACCTTCTTATTTTGGTAGTATTTTGACTTTTTGCCACTTAATATAGTTTTATTATATTTGTGTTTCTTTGGTCCTTTTCATTACTACATCCAGCAGGTAGCTTTCAAAACTAAATATGCTCTCATACAGTACTGGTTGCCTAAAACCAAAAATAAATAACATTTGGATCATGTATCCCGAAATGATGTTTATCAGACTCACTTGACTTTTGAAAACTGCTGGGAGTTTTATGATTTTGTGGTTGTGAAAAATTTAAATCATGCCATATATTCTCTATTTTGTCCCTTATTTGCTGATGTATCATGACTGTATTGGTGTAGGTTTTGACCAGAACTTTGAGAACTCATTCAAAGGCTCTAAGTTGAATCCTGGTGATATGGCCTTGGCTCTCTACTCGGCACTTTACTCCTATTCTGGCTGGGATACGCTCAACTTCATTACAGAGGAGATCAAGAACCCAGAGAGGTATTTGAGACAGATATTACTAAAAGTATGATTGGTTTTAATTCCTAGTATTGCATTACATTACCACATATGTTACTTTAATTTGCTGTAAATCTAACATTGCATGAATCTCACTTAAAAATGAACCACTTCCCTTATATTCTTTTGTAGGAATCTGCCGTTGTCCATTGCTATTTCCATGCCCATTGTCACAGTGATCTACATCTTGACTAATATCGCTTACTACATTGTTATGGATGCAGACCAAGTGCTGAACAGCGAAGCTGTTGCTGTGGTGAGTACCTGAAGTTAGTCAACTTAGTGCACTCTCGTGGGGCACAGAAGGCAGGCAGGAACCCACCAGACTGTCTGACCTTGTGCACAACAATGTTTCTGCATAAACCTTATCAGCTATCTAAATTTACAGCATCTGCTGAGCCTCATAGGGGCAGCAGGTCTGAATCTTTCCGTCCTGTATTTCACTGTCATCTCTTTGAGACTGGCTGGCAGCCATTGCCACCAGCATCTGGTTTCGGTGCTCACTTTTATGGGTGTAGGAGTCGAGATGACAGGAACCTCATTTAGCTAACGAGGTTTCACACAGGAACAGGAAAAGTTGATGATATGATTAGTGCACTGGAGGACAAGCAGTTGTACTTGGGCTTGTTGTCAGTGGTATTTGATAATCTTTTTTTATTAGAGAATTCATTCTAATGGTTTACTAATGTTCTGTCTGTAAGCCAGAGGCTGTGTACTCTCTTTAAATTTAAGTAAGAGACACAGCAACTGGTTAATAACTAGATTTGTGAGGTTTTGGAAAGCAATGATGTCAAGCCTTGTGTCTTTGGGCCATGTGCATTGCTTAGATTTTACCACTTTTTACCAATATTTGAACTTAGGCCTTGTTTGGTACAGTGTCCTTATTAAAAGAATAAATCATGTTTTTCATGCATGCTTCTAATTTAAATATATGTGTATATTGGTGTTAAGCTCTTTCTCAGGTAACTACAATGACAGTTCCTAAATGGCACCGCTGCTGTTACATTACCTGGAGCAAAATATCCCCTTACAGTTGCTGTAATCTATAGTAATTATATTTAAAATTCCATATTTTTATGTTTTTCAGTTGAGTTATTTATAGTTTTTGTGAACATGGTATACTGCATTGATGCATGACTGTCAGAAATTGCATGCAGGATTTACATATGGCTTGCAGAAATTCTTCAAAAGGAAGGAAGTGAATGTCAGTGGGTGCTTTCAGTACTACACTGACCCCTTTTTTTAGGCAGAAACATGAAGTATCAAAGCAGATGAGGGAAGCGTGTGCAGGTGTTTAGATAATGAGATTAGCCAGTTAGACACATTAGTTGTAGAATCTTATTATTGGCGTTTTCTGCACCTAAAAGTCGCTTTATCACTAAACCTACAATTTGTCTGATCTTACTAGTAAATGAATGTGCTGAATGTCTCCTCAGACATTTGCAGATGAGGTGCTTGGCTGGGCTCGATGGCTGATCCCGCTGTCTGTGGCTATTTCCTGCTATGGAGGCCTCAACTCCTCGATCATTGCTGCCTCACGGTCAGTAAACACACTAAAGCCGTGATGTGTTTATTTTATTTTGAGTTCCTGTTTACATCAGAAGCCTGTAATGTTTTAATAGTGGCAGCAAACCAATAAGCAACATGATGATCTTTTTTCATCATTTTTCTCCTGCAGGTTGTTTTTTGTTGGTTCCAGAGAAGGCCACCTACCCAATGTCCTGTGCATGATCCACATTAAGCGCTTCACCCCAATTCCTGCTTTGCTTTTCAATGTTAGTATCAAAAACTTTTAGCAGGTTTTCAAAATGAAGTCAAGCATTTGGTTGGTTTGGTCACAGTTGGATGCTTTTGTCTGTTATGCAGGTTTGTTATCAAACTAAATTGTTTAATTATGTGTGTGTGTGTGTGTGTGTTTGGTCTTTCTCACCCAGGGTGCCATGGCGCTGTTTTACCTGTCCGTTCCTGACGTTTTCCAGTTGATCAACTACTTTAGTTTTAATTACTGGTTGTTTATCGGCCTGTCGATAGCCAGCCAGATCTACCTTCGCTTCAAAGCTCCTGATCTGCACCGACCTGTGAAGGTAGTAGAATTTATGCAGTGTGAGCGTTGGCATGCATATATAAGGGCCGCAGTGACTATGCATGGCAGACATGTGTTATCGCATGTATCAGTAGGGTCTGAAACATGCACAGACATGAAATTTAGTTCTGCTAGATATGCACTACTACAAATGCAGCTACTGTAATGCAGTTTTGATGGTCTGTGTCCGTGTGAATTATATCTGTGTGAAACGTCTTGTAACTTCTGCTTCCCTTTTGCAAACTTTGTTGCATAGTTTCATTTTAATGTAGTTTAAACTTTTTTGTTTACATTGATTCACAAATGTGTCCATAAATTGAACACTCAATCTTCATGCTGTAGAGGTCCATTACACAAAAAAATGTAACATTGAATTTCTTGATAGTAAGCATAGAAGATTATTTAAAAGAAAAAAGCTGCTCTCTGTCCTGTAAGTGAATCAGGTATGCATGTGCTCTCTGAAGCATTTTAGACCTTTGTTTACATTTTGCTTAACTGTCAACATTACCCACACTGTGGGCCAGACTACCCTCAGCAGTCTTTACTCATGAGTTGTGACAAGATTGAAAGCCTCTGATATTTGTAACGATAGATGTGATTGCACAGTATAGTGACTGAGAAATGTTAGGAAAATGTAAATCATAGTAAAGTCATCAGAAGCATGTAGTTATCCTAATAATATTAGCATTAGTTAATGCAATTGTTTGAAGTTGTAATCTTCCTCCAACCTTTTGCAAACTCATCTTTCTTTTCTACTTCCTCTTTGTCACTGTTTTCTTGTTTCATCCTCCTCCTCTGCCCTTCTTCTCACCACTCCCTCTAGCTCTCTTTGTTTTTTCCAATAGTCTACTGTTTATGCAGCGTATTCCTGGTGGTGGTGCCTCTCTACAGCGACACCATCAACTCTTTAGTGGGAATTTCCGTGGCGCTGTCAGGTGCACCAATCTACTACATTTGCGTCCACCTGCCACCGAGCTCCAGACCAGCCTTCCTCGGCAAAATGCTCAGTAAGTCGCACTGCATTGCTTGTCATAGCAGGGGTTTTGTCAACTCAGTGGCTCTGTTTGTTTGGATGCACTTAAGAATTCTCCCTTAAATAGACTTTAAATAGACTGCCTTGTATTTTCCGATTCTCTTGATACTTAACAGGATGTAATTCATTTTTGGACCGCGGGAAGCATGTTTGACACCTATGGTAGAAATAATCGGAGCAGATGAGACGAGGTGGTGACGTGATCAAGTACACCGATGTTCTAATTGTATATTAACGATGCGTTCTCCCGTTCTCGGGAGCAAGTACGGACTTGCACAACGGCCAGCGCAGTTTGTGCGCCGCGAAAAACAGGCCGACATTAAAACAATAGTTCACCTAATTAGTTCCGCGTAGACGGACCTTTTCCTCCCAGTCACCCGCACCCCCCCTGTCATCCCCACCATTTGAGAAGCACTGGTCTAGACTGTTTCTCTTTACTTTAAAAAAATCTATGCAAGTGCAAAGTGACAGGATTGATGCAAGCACATAGTAACACAGTAAGCATTAACACTCTCAGTCATGGAATGACTGTTGAGTCTCTCTGTGAATGAACGTGTGATATTATTATGAATACATTTTTAAAGCAGCTTATTGCTCTTAAGTGTCACATAGACCAGCCACTGTTGACACAAGTAAAAATGCCTTAGTGTTATGAGTCGAAGGATTTAAATAAGGGTCTTTCCTGGCTTAGAATTGGCCTTTGGTGGGTGACAACACATGACCACACAACAGTAAGCTTCAGCTTACTGTTGTGTGGTCATGTGTTGGAAATCTATGCATTTTTCTGTCATTTGTGACCATTTGACAAACAGTATGTTTATTATTTTTAAGTAAATGTAACCCCAGTTAAGGAAATGGTTTAGAAATTATTTTAGTAAATTCCTGCCATTTTGGTACTGGTGATTTTTCTTTGGTGCTGGCTAAAACCTCTTTGGGAGGTGCCAAAAATTCCTCTATGCAAGAAAAAAATCCTGATTTAGATTATTGTTTCAAAGTTCATTTTACTGTAAAGCCCACATACTATAAAGGGTTATACCATGCAAAGACATGTTTGTAACCGTTAAAGCCTTGTAGCTGAGGAATACTCCCTCCTAATACCATTAACATTAAGCTAAAGGGTTTAAACAAGTAATACTTTAGGTTCTTTGGTCTAAAACTAACACCAGTGCCTGTTTAAAGTAGTAATTCCCCATGTTTTTAAAGGCCATCTTTTGAGAGTTACCTTTGATTTTTCTTTTTTCTTTTTTTTTGCCACTGCAGATCAGATTTCTCTGTGCACCCAAAAACTGTGCATGTGTTGTGTGGCCTCACCGGATATTGATTTGGACAACTTAGACCCAGAAAAGATCGAATGATGGAGCAACAAAAGACTCTGGGTGAAGCAATGTATGGAGGGATGGAAGAGGACGATTGAACAGATATGGGAAGCTGTGAGCTGCAGACAATCAGGATTTGGATGAGTATTGCTTGAACGATTAAAGGAACAAAGATGGAGAAACTGGAGAGATGAGCACAATACACTTTGTGCACGCCTCTTCTCCCACACGCCATACTGAGTAAAGGAACAGCATTATATTTCAAATATATTGAGAATTTATACACTATTACCCTCAAACGAACAGCACTATACAGACACACTCTAGTGCACACTTTCACAAGCTAATACACGATGCAGTGTTGGTTGTTTAGTTCCCTCCACGAGTGCCCACACACTGCAACTCACACATGCACATGAGCTGTTTACAGCTATGGGTTGGAGTTTAAACTTTTTTTGTATGGATATGGCAGCAACAAAGCTGTGCCCACTAACGCCGTCTTTGGACTTGCTCACAGACCTCAAAGAACAGCTACAATTTTGCACATCTTGCGTTTTCCGTTGTCTACCTTCGTTATACGAGGTGCAATCAGAAGGTTTTGGGACTGAACCGATACATTAATCAAGAATGGTACCTTATTTACGTTTGTCTACCATCTCCATCTAAGTGGCCTCCTTGTGCAGTGACTCACTGCTCCAGCTGCTCCTGCTACATTTGTAAAGTTCCTTTTAAGTCCTGTTATCTAAACATGTCAAGTACCATCTGTCAAAATGGTAGTCTTTCAGCTTTAATTTTATTTTGTGAAAATGGAAGAGAGCTAAATCGAGTTAGCAGGCCGAGTGTGCAACAATGATTATGTTGTGGTGGCCAAAAATCTAAGTGCTAAACACGCAGCCGCATGCGATCACAGTTCAAATCTTTTGCACCAAATGTTCTCCCTCAGACACCTCTTCGCGGTACCGTAGAGTGCTGCTCTGACAGTCTGACTAATTATGTGATTGTTGAAGAAAATGCATTTCCTCCTGGTACGCTCCTGACCTGATGCAGCTCGCCCTGTCTTAAAGGCTGAAAACAGGCATTTCTCTTCCTGCTGGTAGCTGCAAACCCACCTAAAGTCACCAGTGGTGGTCATTGACCTGAAGGTTCGCTCATCCTCGCTGCTGACTGACTGAACAGGATGTTTTCTTCTGATGTCTTCTTCCAACTTCTGATTTCTGCATTAAATGGTTTCCATGAGTTACTGCTCGCAAATGTTGCACATGCCTGTCCTGTGCACACACCACCAACAGTCCCAAAACCTTTTGATTGCGCCACTTTTTAAGCTTTATTTTGATCCGTTACTGAACTGAAGTACTGAATGTACAATTTTAGTTTAGTTTTTTAATTAATTAGCTACTTTTAAAGAAGGATGAGATTAAAAAAAGTGCTATTATTTCTTGCAGGTTTTTTGTATGAAACGTTAGTCCAATCTTATTGTGACATGTCAGTTGGCTTAGTTGAATAGTTTTATTGAAGAGAAGTAGTCCTGCTATAACAACGATCAATTTGTCCTGCTATCCAGACTCTTTGAGTGCATCTTCAGGGGGTTTTTTTGGGTTCCAGGTGCCTCCTAGTGGTCACTATTATTAACTTCCATTGACAAGCTACAAGATTTTTCCAAGTGTCATCTAAGGCTCTGTTTTTAAAGCATGTATTTTTGTTAAGACTCTGACTGCTTTTCACCTTGCTGTCTTTTTTTTTAATTGATTTACAAACACTAGAAATGTTGACAGGTATGAAAACTTACAGAAATCGAAAGCAGCTCATTGTTTCTGGTGTAAATAATGTACCGGAAAAAGACTCTCTGGGCTACGTTTTTTTTTTCAGAATGGGAACTTTCTGATGCAAACCTCAGGATCAACCATACTGATGTGCACATGTTGTTACTGATGTTTGTTATTATTATTTTTTTTACCCACTCTTGTCTTAAAAGTTTGTATCCCAGATAGGATGTTTGATGTATTGTTGCCTTCTTAATGTACTACGAACTTTGGACCGTTTGGTCACAATTCATGAGCAAAGATCTTAAACAGACTCATAGTTGGACCATCTTTCTGCTCTCCGTAATGAGCTTGTAGCAAAGCCTCTGCTTTAGAGAATTAGAGCCGTAGTGTGTTGAACTACAGGTAGAAACGTTGGGGTCTGTGTTGTACTGTTGTCCTCATGGATTTGATGTGCCTTCTGTGAGTGTGATCTAAAGGCCTTGCCTAGCTTTGATATTGTAACTCGGCTTTTGCGTAGAACATCTTGAGCACAATCGCTGACACATTGCTGTACGGTTCGCCAAATGTTTTTTCAGGTCACCATCTTTCATTAGATTTTTCAAATTAATGTGGCCTCACCAGACACGTGTTGTTATTGAGGTCAGCTGGAAATAATCAGGCCTTATGTTCAAACAATCCTATCAAGTGTCTTCACACGAGCACTTCTACAAAACCAGCTACCAGAAGCACACAGACATTTGCTTTATACACTCATTTGTTTACTCTGGGATCGAGGTGTCATTTAAACCAAACTAGTTTGTTGTGTGTGTTCTTAAGAAGTAAATACAAAGACTTTTCAGTACATTTCCATAAATTGCCGTGGTATGAAGTTATAATACTCAGAAAACACATTATGTGAATATTGCAATATAATGCAAATTAGCTGTTTCATTGATTACCAAATGTCTGTTTTCTGGTTGTATTTGACAAAGTTGTGTTTTGTGTACTTGTAGAAACGTGACTTTAGTCCTTGATTTGTTTATTGTTTTTATTTATTTTTTAGGATATGTACAAACCAAATGGTCACATACACTCTTCAGCGGAGGGAGTCTTGTATGACCAGATGGAGGCAGGAGTGTGTTGTGTGTGTTATCTGAATAAAGTGGACTGCAGAAGGTGTATTGTATACAGCTGAGTGATTTTGACTTTGTTCTTATCCACTGCCTTCAATCTGATGTAGAACCACAGCAGTCTGTTAACCTCTCTGGTTGCAGTGGGCAGCACTGAGCCACTAGAGGTCATGGTCTCATAACTGCCTTTATTAAACCGCACCGACCTTGAGAAAGCCATTCATGCTTTTATCAGCTCAAAACTGGACTACTGCAATGCACTTTACATTGACGTCTCCCAGTCATCTATCCACCGCCTGCAACTTGTGCAAAATGCTGCAGTGCATCTTTTAACAAACACCCCCAGGCGTGAGCACGTCACCCCGGTCTTAAACTTTTGTTTGTTTTTAAAGCTCTTAATGGTCTTGCTCCACTTTGTTTATCTGAGCTTTTAACTTTATGGGACCAAAAAGCTCTGAGGTCCTCCAATCAGCAGCTGCTTGAAGTACCCAGGTCTAAATTCAACCACTGGAGTGATGGGGCGTTCTCTGTAGCTGCACCCAGGCTTTGGAACAAGCTCCCCACCGACATGCACCATCACTGAACTGGGTCATTTTAAATCCAAACTTAAAGCCTTCCTGTTTGAAATGGCTTTCAATACCTCGCAGCATGGTGACATTTTATTACTTTTACTTCTTTTAGATGTATATTTTATTGCTGTTTATTTTATTGTTTTATTGTATGTTTTACGGGCTGCACAGTGGAGGGTGGTTAGCACTTTCGCCTTGCAGCTAGAAGATCCCTGGTTCGCATCCCAGTCTTCCCAGGATCTTTCTGCATGGAGTTTGCATGTTCTCCCTGTGCATGCGTGGGTTTCCTCCAGGTACTCTGGTTTCCTCCAACAGTCCAAAAATATGCTGAGGTTAATTGATTATTCTAAATTTGCCTGTAGGTGTGAGTGTCATTGTTTGTCCTGCTTTAAGTTGCTGTATTGTTTTTAAGTTTTTTTTTCTTTTGTTTACTGTGAAGCACTTTGGTCACCCTTTGGGCTGTTGTAAAGGGCTATACAAATAAACTTTGATTGATTGATAACCCTTCATGCAGTAAAACAGAACTCTGGAACAATTTCAACAATCAATTGACTGAGGATTAACCCACTTTTGACCCACAACATCGTGGGTCTTCTCTCCTGCAGTCAACAGGCGTTTCAAGTGTTTCATCATCAGATACCGTCACCACAGTGACCCAGACAGGCTGATTGAGCTCCATCTTCTGTTCAGGTTGTGCTTTTCCACCCTTGGCTCTGCTCTTCTGATCTTGCAGCCACCTTGAAGCAACATCTGCTGCCTTGGGGCAAACTTGAAGGCCCTTTGGCTTCTCTGATGTCCAGTTTAATAGGCTCTGCAGACAGACCTTCTGCTTTCCGTTTCAGTAGATTTTGGTGCTTTTACTTCCAGTAACTCGGCTTTCTTTCCCCTCTTCCTCTCCTTTTAGCATTTTTGTGTCAGATTTGGTAACCTGAGGATATGTTGGTTTTTTGCATTTTATATCACAGCAGACTGAATGTTCTTTGGTTTTTGATTGTTGTGATGGAATATGGCCTCATCTGTTTCAAGTAGAATCAGATGGGTTAGCTCATGAGTCAGGTAATGAAGATAATTTGCAAATTTATCAAAATAAAAATAACTCTTTTAGCCTTTGATAGAAAAAGTTGGATCTCTTATTTAACTACTCTTTATTATTTATATAATTGAAATTTATTTGTTTCAATCTTTCAAGTTTTTCTTATAATTGCATGACACAACTTCCTGAAAACCGATGAGGGTAAAAGACATAAAATAAACTGCATAAATAAAACATGCAACTAAAATATATAAAAGTAAGCTAGACTAAAAAGGTAGCTCTTGAATTTGTTTTTGAAAATATTACATTTGCACTTAAAAACTCCACATTATTTCATTGCATTTTGTCTGTTGGACCTCAAATTGATGCATATTTAATGAGACAATATTTGTTTTGCATATCTTTAGTGAAGTTTTCAGAAAACTTGTAAGACAAAAATGAAT
Organism: Amphiprion ocellaris; assembly: GCF_022539595.1. Taxonomy (NCBI): domain Eukaryota; kingdom Metazoa; phylum Chordata; class Actinopteri; family Pomacentridae; genus Amphiprion; species Amphiprion ocellaris. Next base: position 8,472,568 of record NC_072780.1, read on the forward strand.
TCTCCTAATCTAAGTAATAAATGGGTACAGTTAAATGCCTTAATTTAAACTTTATTTTCTTCTCACCTGAAGAAGCGTTAGTGTTCCGAGTCATTCATAGTAATGAGATTCCAGGTGGACAGTAGATACTAGACTTTCTGGTTTCTGCTCCTTTTTTGCGTTCATTACTTTACGATGCTTTTATGATCTCCTGCATGCACCAGAAGCAGTCTTGGCATCTCTGACTGTCTACCTTCCAGCCTCCTCAGGTAGCTGTCCAAGCTCCACCTCCTGTCGACCGCCTCACCTCCCCGGAGGCTCGCTGCAGAGGCGTCACGTTTCATCGGGGGTGTGCACTCTGCGCTTCAGATGCCGCCCGTCGATAGGCACTCTTTCCTGGGGAGAGGCCCGACTGTGTTCCTCCCCAGAACCGAGGGAGTTGGGTTCCACTGGCTCATGCATAAAAGATAAAGCAGTGGAGGGGAAATGTAGCCGAGCACCACAACAGCTTACTGTACCTGCTCTCTCCCACAGAGTGGAGGAAGGGCTGCTGCTAAAACGAAATTTATTTAAAAAATAAAAAAGCTCCAGGCTGCTAAGGTGGTTCCTGGCACTGCTGATGCCCTGGAGGGAGCATCTGTCCTGGGGATGGGCAGAAGAGGCAGAGTGCTGTTCTTTGATGGGTGAGTGGCTGATACCCACTGGCACCGGCTTGGCATCATGGAGCTGCCTCGACGCCTGAACTGGATACGTAACCGACCCTGGAGGCCTCATGTCTGCCGCAGGGAGTTCAACCGTAAGTGCTGCATATGTGGGGTGAATGAGGAGAAGTTTAATTTCACATTTCTCAGGTATATGAGAAGAACTGTCAAACATTGTGATCTTGGTTTGTATTATTTTGGCTTTTTCCCTCAAGTGTCTCCTTTCTGGGGCTGTTTTTAATTGTCTAAGTGCTGCTGTAAACCTGAGAAGCTCCCAGTGAAGCCAGCTCTGTCTTGTCAAGTGAAGTGAGTGTCAGAGAGAGTGAGCTGCTGCTGCTGCTCTGAGGAAAGCATCATGTGCTTCATGTTGTGAATTACAGCCTCATTTATCTGCTATTACCACTGATGCTTTTAAATGTAAATATATTGAACAGTTCTCCAAGTTCTGTGGTTTAAATTAGTCATGTAACTCGGTGAGTCGTTCTCTCTCCACTTACATCCCCCATGGTGGATTTTAGTGTCAGATTAGATCGTTGATGCTGAGCAATGCGTTGTCCTGGAAAAGCCTCAGTCATGGTGAATATTTACGCACCAGCCTGTAAGCAGATTCATGCACGTTAATGGCATCACTTCCTGAATGAGAAACCTGAACTCATCAGTAAACCAAAAATTAAAAGCACAACCAGTTAGTGACGTTTTATCAAGAAGGTTTTTGCCGATTACTGACACAAGAATTATTAAGGAGTTTTCATGCATCACCTGCTAATGTTTTCTTACAAAAATCCAACAGCTGATTTTCAGCTGACACTCTACTGGATTAGAGTTAACGGTGAATGTTTAATTGAAATAGCACCTGTGTCAATTGTTTAGGATCAGATTGTAGGAATGAAATGGATGGAATGGATTACACATGTAACAGTGTGTCTGTGCCAAGTGGGTCTAGAGGAGTTTATTTATACAATGTCCTGAGAACTCTGTCCACTTTTCTGTCCCATTTGACATTGTTATTAATAAAGATGGGTGGACATGTCTGAAGCTTACACCAGTATGGTCAATTATAAGTGCTATTCAACTGAAACTGAGTCGACACTGACTGTACAGTTGTTTGAGTGTTTTCTGATCTGAAAAGATTCAGTTGAGTCCATAAGTATTTGAACAGTGACACAACTGTTGTAATTTAATCTGTTCACCACTGCAATGGAATCGAAATGAAGCCATGAAGATGTGATTCAATTCAATTCAATTTTATTTATATGGCGCCAATTACAGGTCAAATTGTCTCAAGACGCTTTACAGAACCCATATGCCTGACTCCCAGAGCAGCCCTAAAGCAACAATGCCAAGAAAAAACTCCCTTTTAACGGAAGAAACCTTGAGCAGAACCCGACTCACATGGTGGGACCCATTTACCGCTGGCCAGTGGGTTGAGATGGACAGAAGAGGTAGAGGTGGTGGGGGACAAGGACACGTAGCACACATTGGGAAACATGCATGATAAGCTAGATGATGCATATAAAACAGAAGCCAACATTGAAACTGATTCATATGGTTACTGTTATAGTGTACGGCTCTGGCATTAAATATACTACATATATAGCTGGTAGTAAAATTCAAACTGTTTGTAAATGAACATATCAAGTATAGTAAAGGCGATCCACAGTAGATTGGTGGAAATGGGCAGCTGGAAGCGGTGATTGAGGTGTAAACTTTAAACAAAGGGTTGTAACAAGAACATTGCCTTAATCTGTAGGAATCACCACCATTTTTTACATAACCTGGACAAACTAACATAAGTATAAATATAAGGATTATTTATTTTTGGATAGTTTGATGCAAATCTGTAGCAGTGACTGACTGACTGAAGTGTGGAACCATAATTCTTGCTTTACTGGCTTTTAGTTGCTGCTTGTTTTGTGGGACTTTCTGCCCTTAGTTTGTCTTCAGAAAGTAAAAAAGCTGCTCATGCGGGTTTAGGTCAGATAACCGTCTCATTTTGTTAGTCTTAAGAAGCTCTTTGGTTGCCTTTGTACTTTGTTTTTCGGTTATTATATGAATAAGTAAATGTCTGTCATTCTGCAGGATTTGACTGAATCTAAGCATAAAGTATTTCTTTGTACATTTCAGAATTCATCCTGCTGCTTCTAGCAGTGTTCACATTATCACGAAGTATCAGTGATTCAGTTCTAATGACAGTCATATATACCCATTACAAAACACTTCTCCTCCAGTCATTCTTGTTTATGTTGATTTCCTCTGACCAAATAATCTTGTTCCAGAACTGAGCAGGCTTTTTCTTGCAAAGCCTAATCTTACCTTTCTATTCTTGTTTGTTAACAGTAGTTTACACCTTGAGATAAACCCTCTCTATTTCCTTTCATGAAGACAGCTCTGGATTATAGACTTCAACAATGATGTGCCTATCTCCTCAAGAGTTGTCTCAATGTTGTGAAAGAGTTTTTCCTCCTCTGTGATCATCCTCTTTAGTTGTCTTCCATGGTTTTCCAAACCTTTTGGTGCTCCTGGTCTCGATGACCTCCTTTACTTGCACTGATGCCTCTTTGGACCACATATTGGAAGCTCTTATTAACACCTTCAATGCAAATTCAACATTTAATTGTTCAGTTACTTTTGAGCCTCTGGAAATAAAGGAGCTGTCTAAGAATGGCTTTAATTCCTAAATAGTTAATGAAATATATTGTTCAACACCTTGAATTAAAGCTGAAATCCTTCACTACAAATCCTGTGTTTTGCTGAAGTGTTTGCTAATATGTGAGGACATCCATGGAGGAAAATAGTTTCTCAGCATGTTTTTCTGCACTTAAGCATGTCATTTTCACTGGGGATCAATAAAAAGCTTTGTGCTTAGTTGCTTGTCTAGAGAGGGTGTGCATTAGTGTATGATGGAGCTGTTTGTGTTTGTGTACTCAGCATTATTGAGTTGCTGTTTTCATATCCGCAGGGGGGATGTTGATCGACTGAGTGGCTATGACAGCAAAATTATCTGAAATCGAAATGCAGATGTTTTTAAGACATCAGATCCTGTGTAAGAATTCAGTTAGTTTGAATAGTTGTTGAATTTAGCCAGTGGTTCACTGGTGACACATAAGTGTAGGATTGAAGCAAACAATAATTACTAGTAAGAAAACGTTTTAATTTGTCTGGAAATTATGTTTAAAAAAATGAGGTGAAAAGTAAAAAGCAGTGAACAAAGATGTTCTGGAATAAACTGCTGTACTCACCTCTGGGTTTCAGGGTGTTTCCTCGATTCTCACCAGGAGTAATGATCAAACACGACTATAGATAAAAACGACAAAGCAGGCTGTCATTGCTGAACTTCGTGGTGAATTAGAAGCATTTTTTTTCCCTGCATTATCAAATTAAAACAAATGCGTGGCAACATTTGCACATAAAGTTTGACTGGCCACTATCCTGAGTCACATTTCTGTCTTATTTCATATGTGGGCAGTGAAAATCAAATCTAAAAATGACTTAGTGACATTACTTATCATTTTCAATTCATATTTGTACCTAGTTATTCATTTTTGACCCTCCATTATTTGCAATATGTGGAGATCATATTCAACTAATAAGTTTGTTTTTTGCTGTGAATTGCACTTCTAGCAGCAACATGTGGTGCTCAAAAGCCACCTAAACAATTAATCATTTAACAGCCAGCTACTTTATCCAAAAATGTCCTGAAAAGTCTTTTTTTTTTTCTTCTTGTTGCTTCAGTTTTCTACAAAGCATGCTCCCATCCAACCTCTGTAGTCTCTGCATTGCTTTTAAAGCTGCACTTTAAAGAGAAAGCACTGAGGTTGAAGGTTATTGATCATTTCCTCGAGAGAAGTCTCTGAGTTGCTTTGTCCACAGCTGATTAGCTCAGTATTTATTAGTCAGAGGATGTAGCCTCCAGAGTTTTACCAGAGCTCACCACAGAGTACCAGCCTTGTATGTGTAACTGCTTTTTGTGTTTGTGAAGCACTTCTTCGCAGAGACACAAACACTTACACTGTGATATGAACCGTCATGGCAAGCAGACGACATCACAGATATATTATCGTCAAACTGTGAATGAAAATACACACGCTGAAGGCTTTAGTCAGATTTTTGGCTGTCAAATTAAGGCTAAAACAGGAGCAGACAGTTAATCGGTCATCCTGTTCATGGTAATAGTTCCAGTGTTTCTTCCAGCAGCTAAATGGAAGCAATAATGTTCCTCAGGGTGGTTTACTCTCTCCTAATGCACAACATGAAGGTTGTTCACAAAACCTTGGCAGCGTGTGGATAAACTAACTAGTAATACTGATGATGCACTGCACAGACACGGAGTTTCAGGTTGTTTTTATTCTTCCATATCTTGTTGTCATGGTGGTCGAGCCAGCTTCTTCCCCCAATGATCAGTGGAAGTCCAGTGTCTCATGGTACATATTGATTCCACTTGAATGTGTGTTTGCAGGGCATTTTCTCTGGAACTTTTTTTTTTTTTTTAGCGCACATTCCTCTGTTGACTTCCTCAACATGTTTTATTAAATACATTCCATCTCCCACATGTTTGAAGTGACAGTAACCTTGGCAACCATCTCACTTAAATTTAGTAAGTTATTCATATCTGCAAGCATGATTTTCCAGAGGTGACTCACTTTAAGAGCCCACGCCTCCTTTGTTTTTGCCTGCAGCATCATGTGTACTATGGTGGTGATTATCCACTGGAGAATGAGATGTATGTTCATATTCATGCTTTTATTTGTTTGTCAAGGACCGTAGATGAAAACATTAAGATAAGACAGGAATTGTTGCGGATTTAGCCACTGACTAATTTACATATTTAGTCCCTGAGCAGAGGTAATTATCAGGACATATATGCACACTATTTTGTGAATCAAAGGACTTTCTGTGACATTTTTCTCAGTTGTCTGTGTTCAGTGGTAGTTTAACCCCTTAAGCCCACCTGAATATCAGTCTTAAGCTCAATCAGTACAAGATCCACAACTGTAGGGTCAAAATTTGTATTTAAAAAAAACACTTTAATTTAATATACAATAAGTCTCTGTGTCTCCATCACAAAGCCTGAGTGAGATTTGAAAGGCTTTTCTCATAATCCTGCACTGTAAGGGATAAATTATGAATTTGCAGATAACGCATTGCTTTAACAGGTTTGTTGTATTAAGTATATCAGTGCTTTTAAACATTTTTTTGATGCAATTTACACCTTTATCCCATGTACTGCTTGGTCTGCAGTTCATCCCTGCAATGCACAATGACTTAATCTGGACCTTAACAAATAGAGATAAATGGCATTTAAAAAGCATGTATCCAAAGCTCTATGCACATTTTATGCAAATTATTGATTTAAACGTCACCATTGTTGCTTTGTGTTTCCAGTAATCACCAGTAGGGGGCCTCCACAGTCAGCTAATACAAACGCAGATTGCTTTGCTGTCCTTCCTGCAGAGGGATCACCACAAACATACAGTCCACATGTTCCTCAGCTGAGCTCAGAGGAAAGTGAAGCAACACCGTGATTGCACTTCTTCTCCCCTTGACAACACTGTAGTGTGTGTTAACATGATGAAAGCAGCAGCTCTCTTCCTCCTCTGAAGATCTGCATTTTATTCTTCCCTTTTTCTGGAACCATGCTGAGGGCAAAGTGCTTCAAAATAATCGTCTGACTGATTTTATTGTTGCAAAAGCTGGAATAAAACCCAGCTTTCTTCTGATGGGAAGCACAAACGACAGGCAAGCACCTGCCTCTCGATGGTTATCTGTCAGGCTGTCACGTTTTGCTTTAAATGGCGCTGGAGCCATAATGGAGGTGATTAAAATAAACCACTTAACCAGATTGTGTTCTTCTGCTGCTGTGACCTGTTTGACTCACACACTTTTCTTTCTCTTTCATTCTGCTGCTGCCGCCTCCGCTTCTGCCCCTCTCTGTCCTTCACCTCTGCCCTCTTTGCATTTACTTTATTGCTTTCTTTCTACCTCATCTCCCCTCGCTGCTCCCCTCTCCTCCCTTATCATCCTCATGCCCCACGACCTCCCTCTCTTCCCCGTTTCTCGCCCCCCGTCCAAGATCTTCATTATCCCCCTTCTCTCCAACCAGATTTATAATGGTGCTCACTCTCTGAAAGTCTTCCCACTCCATAGCAACCCGCCTCCTCACCACTGTAGCCTCTGCTGCTACTGATGCAGGAGGCAGCGTTGGGATGTAAAACTACATCAGAGGAGATTACATATTGCCTCAGCTCATTTTCCAGCTGTAGCTGCAAATGATTCTCTGCCTCTGTCACTCAGATTTTCTTTGCTCTGATTTCCTCTCAATTCTGTCACTTTTACTGCCACGTGCTTATTTTTTTTTCTTCTTATCTGTACATTTCTCTCTCTCTCTCTCTCTCTGTCTTTGCCCTGAACAGAATTCATTTTGCAGGCTTTCAGGGTGCATGTGAGTGGAATCATGTTGGCCCTTTCTCTATAATTTCACACAATAAAGTCAACAAGCAGGGCTGCTGCGTGGGCTGCTTATGAACACAAAGAGAAAGACTAATGAAAGGACGGGAAGACAAGGAGAGAAGCAGAGAACAAAATAAAATGCTATCTGTGTTTCATGTGCAGCAACACACACACACACACACACACACACACACACACATGTACTAGTTTACTGTAAAACACTATATGTAGTTCTTGTAGTCTCATATATATATTCAAGTTGTTGATTCTGATGCTCATAAACTCAGACATGCAATGACAGAGTTGTGCAATAACAAGCAATTATTTTAGATTCTGTCAGAAATAAATACAGTTTAAAAAAAAAAGAACTGTAATGATTGCAAAACACCTTTTTTTTTTTTTTTACTGTTTGTCTCTTGAGGTTTTAGTCATGCAGATCATTTTTTGGCCATATTTTGAGATATTTGTGATTTCCAAAATCATAGAATAGAAGCATATAATTCTTTTTTATTGTCGTTGCAGCGTGTACAGCGAAATTAAGCAACAATCCTTTCAGTGCATTCATAAAATCACACAACATACAGTAAGAAATGAGCAAATATATAGCTTAAAATGTAGCAGAAACATATGTACAAATGTAAACTATGAAACAGTGATTGCATTGTTGTAAGAAAAGCCTATTTGTTGTGTTGAGAACTCCAAAAACAGTAGTGTGACTGATGTTGCACCTTTTTAATTTGGGTGATCAAACTCTTTAAACCCACTTTGGCCTCTTTTGGTAGCACAATTTAGCTGTAAGTGATAGTAAGTTACATTACTGCTATACAAGGCATAACAACTTTTCCTCTTCAGACTTTTCTCTTTTCAAACTTTCAACATTTCAAAAATAGGCAGGTGGAAACACTGAATTTTTTGCAGAGCTCAGGATGGAGCTGCATTAGCTCACTCTGCTGGGTCGCCATAGAGCAACTGGACAACCCCTGGTGCTGAGCCTGACCTCTGACCTCTCTGTATAATGGAAAGAGCAAACTGAAGGAAAATTCAGGCAGACCTTGTTTTCTGTTCTCTGTGTTCTATAAGCTTTGTTCATGATGACTCATAAGGTGCCATGTTTGGAAGAAACAGACCTTGAAAACAAGCTTATGGCTGAAAACACAACACAGTCACTTCTGACTTTTTCTTTTTTTCGTTTTATTTTAACATCCAACTGCATCAAGACGATATACTTTTGTTGAAGCACAAATATGAAAGTAGAGTAATTAACAGTGCCGTCCACGTTAAAAGTTGGATGTTACCTAAAAGAACTTGATCCGTCACTTAGTTTCGGTCTGAGATGTCGCCATCAAAGACTAAACACACTACACATGCAGCAAACAGCCTCCCACCATCTCATTATTTCAGTCTGTTCACTGAGACATGAATAATAAGAAGTTCTGAAGAGCATAAGGCGGACTACTCAAACTTTTTGCCAGCTGAAGCATCTCAAGGCCAAACTGGGAAGAGCTGGCATCCTCTGAGCAGCTCTAGCTCATGAGCTCATGGTTCCCATGTCACTGGGTTTGGACTGGACTGCCAGTTCCCTCTTTGTGCTTCTCAGTGGAACTCCTGGGTTTTCATGGTGGCCAGGATGTGGCTTTATTGAGTGTCCATTCCCCTCAGAAGGATGCCAGACCAACATAATTGTGTGTGAGTGTGAGTGTGTGTGTTCTTGTCTGCTAGAGGGCGAGATGTTGGCCTAACTTAAACCCATGCTGGCTTCACCGATGAGAAGAAACATTCAAATGCTGATGAACCGGAAAGAAGGCCTTGATTCGACCTTGTGTTGCTGTGGGAGAGTCTCTGTCCGCCTCTTGCAGCTAAAATCAATTTCCTTTAACACAATTTAAATGCATTCATTGGGACCAATAAGGCTGAGATTCAGATCTCAATACTTGTGGAATACAAACCGAGCTGTGTTCACAGCAATGAGTCGCAAAAACTCTACAAAGAACTGGCATTGTATGTTTGATCAGACTGGTTTTGTTTACTTGGTATTTGAAACTTGAAACCTGCTATTTAATCTGTAGTTTTAAAATATTTGATCAAGATACAGTTTTTAAATCAGACACACATTCATATAGGTCAAGTTGCTTGTCATTTGGAGTTTTTCTTCACTTTTAAATATAGTTCTAGACGAGTGATTTCATATTAGGATTGAACAGAACAGAAAAATAGCATGATGGCACTATTGTGGTTTTATCAGGGAAGGTTTAACAAAAGCAAGCTCCTGAGAAATGTGGGATCCAGTGGTTTTTGTTTTTTTTTTTTAGCTTGACCCATATATTGGACAAAAAGTCAAGATATTTAAGCTCCTCAGTTCTGTTTTCTACCCTTTTATAGTCTTTCTCTTGCACTTTCTCAGAGTTATTGATGCATAACTAAATTTATAAGGTGCCCCGTTAAATTTATTGAACAAAAATAAAAACACTGCATGCACTATTTTATGAAATTCTATCCATTCTTTTTAACATACTGGAATAAGTATTTTTAATTAGAACACACAGCATCTCTACAACGGAACGGTTGTCGTCCTGAAACAATTGTGCACTATGTTGGTAATGAAATGGGCAGGTAGAGAGTACGGTCACAGACAAGAAACAAGTAGTGTGTCCACAATTTGCATCACATATTATCACATATCTACAGTTAATGAGGTTGCTGATGTTGCTTGTGGAATGCAGTCATACTCCTCCTGAAAGACTTGGAGAAGTTAGTGGACATTTTGAGGACGGGGTCATGTTGTCCATCCAGAGCTGTCTGTGATTTCTTAGATGACAAATGGTGGAGTCGTGGACATCCTAGTGTCAGCATCCAGCAGCCAACAGCCCATTCTTGTCTCACTTTTGACATCTGAGGCATCATGTCAGTTGAATAAAGTTGCATTTTAAGGGGAGCTTTTATAGACACTAGTTAGTTTTTTAACTTTTTCTCTAAGTCGATAGAGAAGAGCATTTGCATGCTGCATTTATATTTATCTTCAGTGTTGAAAATATACTGTATGCTTAAAATCTTTACTATGTTTATATATATATATATATATATATATATATATATATATATATATATATATATATATATATATATATATATATATATATATATATATACACACAAACAGTTCCAAATGATCAGGTTTATTGTTGACACAACATACCATCATCAGCATACAATGGGTTCCTTTATCTAAGTGTGATGCATCTTTAATGCATGATACAAATAGCAGCAGCTTAAAAATAACCAAAATCCAATGTCAGGACCAAATTTCTACTTGACAAAAATGTAGTTTTGTATGTAGGTCATGTATGGTTGGTGTAACTGTCTGCTTTCATACTCCAGGGTGAAGGACAGATGTGTTGTCAAGACAGATGTCATCATTCTGAAGCGATTTGATTCAAGGCCAGACACTCTGAAAACACACTTGTGTTCATACAGAGATGTTTAGTTGGTTTTCTGGACGCCCTCTTGTGTGATGATGAGCTGTCACTACAGTTTCCAGCGTTGCTCCTACTGACCATCGGCGCAGGAAGCCTCCATGTGTAAACCAGTGACTAGTTCTGTCAGGCTCGGACTCGGAGTAAAGCCTCCACCCATTTCCTCACTGTGACACCCTTCATGGCTGGTGTGTTCATTTTGTCATACCCTCAGAGATACAGCTGCAATAGGCACTTGATGTTATTTTACACACTATTGCCCAACCTTCCTTCTACGTCTCCACCCTGTTCTCAGAAACTCTGTTGTGATATCCTCCCTTCTTCTTCTGTCCACCTGATAGTTTCCTTAAATCTATAAATATATTCTCCCGCTGCCAGCTGACGTTTATTAAGTCAAGATGTTAGAGTTTGTGTGTACCTGCTGACCACAGGGATAGTTTTACAGCTCAAACAGTGCAGCTCATAACTGTGGCACATTTAGAGTTTCAGTTGACTTTATTTTTCTCATGTTGAAAGTCTACTTCCCCGTTATGTTGGGAGCAGGTGTTGGCTGTAATGTAAACTGGAGGACACGGTGATGTGCTGGGCGGCGTGGGAGAGGAAACTGTGGTTTTCAGAGTTCTTGCCACCCTGTTGCCCCACCCTGCTGCAACCTTCCTCATCTGATTTCTGAACATCCCCATTAGAAAAATAGCTCCTTGTCAAGTATAGCACTGGACTGAGCAATATTTATTGGGTTGCTTGAGGATGTGGCTTATTAAACAGAAGTCTGCTAACACAGAAAGTGATGTGATGTAAATGAAAAGGTAAAAGTGGTTCTAGACATTTACTTGCTGGCAACATACATGGTGTCATGATCTAGACTGCTTATATATCCACTACTTTGAAGTGACCAGATTTCTGAAATGAAAACCAGAGAGATTTCCAATTTGACAATCAATATACAAAGACTGATCAACGGCATGTGTTTGGAGTTTGTGTGCAACATGTGCAAGCAGTAACTGACATGACTTATGATCCCAAGTGACAAAGTTCTGTTGTCAATTTTTTTGTGACCGCTGATAATTAGCTTTAGCCATTTTCTCGATGGACCTCATCCTGGTGCAGAGAACAAAACATCAAACTCTGTCAGGCAGCAGTCTTCATGTGGAGGTCACGAGAGGTCGATCTCCAGGACTGGACAAGGTACATACTAGGAGCATGCTTATTGTTTTCTTTAGCATTCACTGGTTGTGTACCACCAGCAGTCCTATGATTGTCTGTACTCGTCTATCTCCTTCACTCTCCTCCCTATCCAGTGTTCTTCCTCTCCTTCCTCTCCACTCCACTTGGCTAAGATTAAAACAGAAACATTCTGGGTATAGATCCGGCTGGGGAGGATATCTGGTCAGTCTAACATAAAGTTTATGTAAACATATTTTCAAACTGTATGGTTTTATTGTTAGAATTAGAGTACAAAAGGATTTCAAGATGAGGACTAATGTGTTTGGCACATTTTGCTATCTGGGCAGTTACTGGAATGCAAGATGAAGAGAGCAGGACAGAGCTGCTAACACGAGCGTACAACTCCAATAGCGCCCATTTAGTGACACACAATGAATGTGTGACAAACTAGTGGAGTCAATAAAAAGCTTCTTGGCCTTGGATAAACGCTCAGTTACAGCTGGAGATAAAAAGCTACTGGCTGAGACATGGTGACATTGGCAGCTCAAGTTTGATCCATTCTATGCAGTTTTGGTTCTTGGTTTTGGAAAGCCTCAAGTTTCGCTTCACCATGTGGAGAAATCAAAAGCTTGACAGACAAGGTCGGACAATCGCTGTTCCACGAGACATCGGTCAATAAAACTTCCTGAAACAAATCCATCCTAAGAATTCCTGATCCACAACTAACAACACTTAACATATTCGGCTGTTTTCATGAGCTCCTCCTGCAGATCATGCTTACATTGCACATCTGTGTAAAATACTGAGGTTCTCAAAGACAAATGAACAGACAGAGCAGTGGTCTGCTGATTCATCTGCTTGAGTGGCTCAGCTGCCTGTTATCTCTTCCCTCCAGGTGGAGCCGGCAGCAGCAGGCCACAACATGGGCACTGGCGTCTCAGCGGTGCCAGCCTGCACAGCTGGCATGCAGTGGCTGTAATGCGGTCATTGTCTGATGCCCTCTGTGCACTCTGGAACAGACAGAGAGGCAAAGAGTCAATGAGCGAGAGAAAAGGATCCGATTGTGAAACAAAGAAAGACAAAATACAATAGCGGCAGGGAGAGACTGGGAGAGAGCACAAAAATAAAAATTGGTGACAACTCAAAAGGGGGCTTCACACAGTTTAAGAGGCATCGGATTGGATTATCCTTTAGCATCATGTACCGCAGGGTCAGGACATACAACCACATAAGGATGAAAAGATACCGATTTGCTTACAGTAGGTATCTTCTAGCTGTTCTCTTGCAAAGTTACTTTTGTGTTTTGTTACCACAACTGTAGCTTGTTTTGTTTCACCTCACTGCACTTGCTATTGCTTTGAACAATCACAGGTTGCAGGTTCATCCAGGTGGAACTTGGTTTGGATGACTAATGTGAGTGGATGCTGCTGAAAAACTGTGAATTTTTAACCAAAATAGCTTAAAATTCGGGGCTCATTTGCAAGTTCATGCATTCTGATGCTTTCTTGTTTGTGCAGGCTGCTTTTTCTGGTTAAATACTCGTGATTACAGGTATTCATGTGGTATTTCCATCAGCAGTTTGCACTGATTGCATTATGTTTCATGCAGAAGCTCTTAGTTTCATTCATTATAGCCAGTCTTAGATGTAGATGATCAAGGTTTTACCTGCTTGCGTCTTTAGTGGGATCATGACTGACTCTCTTGTGCTGTCACTTGTTAAGCCCAGATCAGCTCTGCAGTTTGAGGCCATTCTGATTGCAAAGACGTTGCAGGGGAGCTAAGGGAAACGTGTCGGCCTGCGTGTGTCCACATGCACGAGTATTTGGAAAGTGGTCTCCAGTTTGGTACATTATGGTCGTCATCCACGAGTCGCGTGAAGCCGTAATGTGTAGCGCACACACTAACTCACACATGTGCACCTCGAATGAGTCAGAGAGCGCCATGGCAAATTGGATTTGCCACGCAATGCCCTCATTATTGTTACCAGGGTAACCAGCCACCCCTTCACAATCATCCCATTTTGTCATTCTTCTTAGAGCGAGAGAAAAAAGGCAGCGGCTTGGGTGGAGAGAACAGAACAGGAATCGTAGAAAAGGAGAAGACGTCTAATCTGTCCTTTTTTTTCTCCTTCTGCTCTTCATCCTTCCTGACTCTCGCTCACATTAGTCTGTGGGAATTATCAAAGGCGAGTTGACCCATGAGGAGACTTCCAAAAAAGGAGGTTATATTTCTGCCCTCGCCTCTTTCTCATCACCTCAGACGAATACCTTTCTGTCACGGTGGAGCAGAGGAAGTCAGGCTGACATCAAAAACTTTTTAGAGTAGTTTTCCCATCTGCCTTCCTTCCTCCTGACTCTACTGACTCTACATGTATTTGGTATCTGTGATCAGTCCGGGCCTGGGGTGACATGCTGTTGCAGCACAAACTTACTCAAGTTCGCTTTACTCGGAAATCTGATTTCCACAGCATTTTATGAATTGGCTTGTTGTGTAGCAACAATATCCTGTGTGTAGGGTGTGTTTTCCTGCCTTTGGTCAACTTCTAATTTTTATGGTTTCCTTGCCTATAGAAATGCTCATGCTATGATCAAATAAGCAAGTATTCTGCATTGGCTTGAAAATCACTGTTTGGAAATCTGTCATCTTAAAAATGAAGTTTGGGAACTGTTTTGCCAACAGTATTACAGCTCTAATTAATTTTAATTAGCTGTAATTGAGGAAAAACACTCAGTCTTTTTCATTTTGAACTTTTCTATTGGTCTGAAACTAGTCAAGGTTAAAGTCATAATCTAAAAATAAGAATTGCTACACCCCAAACTAAAAACAGCAGTTTCAGAGAACACGAGGACATGAACTCAGTGTCCCGGAATGAAGAAAATTAAGCATAAATAAGACACTTCCTGCTGTGAGAGTTGGCAATTTTTGTGCATGTCATGAATTCAGGCCCAAAAACAAGTCATGACCTGAAAGTCAACTGATATATATATAACAGGAAGATAAACAACATAAACATCAACATCAACAATACATGATGTCAGCCCTACTAAATGCATACGTTCTTAATGCAGGAGCGCTGCTGTCCGATGTTAATTACCTTCTCTAGTCCCTGCAGGAAGCTACATGCTTTCAAATTAGCTAGCACTGCTGAATTAGCCGGGATGCTAATGAGTCACTGCGTCCATGCTAATAACTGATATTTTAGGCCACAGTGTGCTGATGCATATTTTCAGGGCCAGAAGAGCGACTGTGTGGGAGGCTGAAGCCGCCTGTTCAGCCTCCTGGGATACTCATCATCTGGCTCGATTCAGATGCCAAAGAGCTCCATTGTTTGACCCCATTCAAACAACACCATTGTACCGAGCGGGTCTGATTGTGCTACTCTTTGCAAAGCCAGAGAAACAAATGTGTGTGTGTGTGTGCGATTGCCCATTTGTCTGCACTGTGTTTTGGTGTTATTGTGTGCAAGTGTTGAGTATTATTACATGGACGTGCGAGTGTCTGTTTGCGTTGCATTGTGCATCCCAGCGGCGTGCGTTTGCATTTCCCGAAGCAGGAGGTTTTCTCTGGTGCTGACAACAATGTACCCAGTCATTGAAATGCAGCAGGGCAAACGCAGCCCCAACGTGACCCCGTTTTTCCAGCCTGTGAAGCAGCTCATGGTCACAAGCTGCTGCTGAACAACACAAAGTCACTAAACTGTGTGTTCAGATTGTCTCACACCTGCAAGGACCGTTTTTTTTTTGTTACTGTGAATAATGTAATTCAAGGCTTAAGCTTAAAAAAAGTAAATATTTGCACATAAATCATGATACAGTCACCAGAACATGTGATGAATATAGCGGTGGACAGATGGCAGTGGGATGAATCTGCATAAGACAGTGGGATTTGCTTTGCATGCGTCAGTGTTCTGTATATGAGTGTGTTTTCTGTTTACTTGCCTGTATGACCAGTGACTCTCCTTCGCTGCATGGTGTTTCTGGCAGCCGAGCACAAAGGCAAAATGTCACTGCTGTTAGCTGTGAACCATCAGACCGGTTGGCGAACAATAATTACAGCTTTCTATCCTTCGATCTGATACTGCTGTGGCTATCAAGTTTAACTTTAGTGTTTGCAAAAAGACAATATGAGCATTCAGATACAATGGATCCTTTGGAGCAATGTTAGATGCAATAATTTGTGGGAATAGTTTCACGTCTAGATTGTTCTGCTGTAGAGTTTATATCAGGCCTTTCTGTACTTTCCTGTTGCTGCCATTTCACTCTGATGAGGAAGTTTGTCGCTGTATGATTGTCTGAATTGCGTCTCTGTTCTTCCTTCACTGATTCTTGAGATGCATATAGTGTTTTCTGCATTTTCTCATTTTGGATAAGTCAAATCTCAGTTTTTTTCCATGCAGTCAGCAGGGTGTTTCTTGTCCAGCCCTGTTTTCTGTGTGAATCACAGCCCAGCAGATCCTCCCTGTGTACTGCCTCTGTGTTGGTATTAGGTCTGCAATTAATTATTGATTTATATTTAGTATGTTTTTATTTGATTATTCTATCAGCCAGAAAAGTGTAGGCAAATTGTAAGAATGCACATTTGAAATTATGAGAAATTCACATCTTCAAATCCCATAATATTCAACAATGTCAACATTTTTTCACATTTTTGTGATATTTTGTAGACAAAAGATGAATCAATAATCAAGAAAGTGACCAGTAGACTCTGTGTTGCAGTGACGTTTAACACATTACTCAAGCTCAAATCCTGTTCCTGCTATCAGCCTCCATTTACAGAATCAGCTCAGCTCATGTTTGGAACTTTTTCAGCTTCTGACTCTTTAAAATAAATCAGTGACAGAGTGAACAGTTCAAACAAAAACTCCGTCGAAGGATTTCCAGAGCCCTGAGCAGTTCAAAATGTCCACAAAACAGAGAAAAACATTCTTATCCTGAGTGTCATTTTGTGATATGAAACAGACAAAGTGTCCAGATTTCTCATTTGAGAACCTGAAGCTAGGATTTTTTTCCCCATTTTTGCACAATAAATGAATAAAATGTAGGACTATTATAGACTAGTTTTCTGTTAGTCAGCGTATAGATTAATAAACACATCATTTAAGCTATAATTTGCTTGATTCTGGTGCTTGATTCTCTCATGTGACAGGACTCTTGTACCAAATCTAGTATACAGTTGGCATCAGCTCTCCAGGGTGGATGTCTGTCACTGCAAACATGATTGTTTCTTTTATACATTTTTGCACTTGTAAAACATCTTCCCCATTTCTCCTGGTGTCCCAAGTGTAGTCACAATAACTGGTACTCTTGTTTTTCAGACACATTATTGGCATTTCTAGTCTTGACTGGCTCCTCTGTGAGTCCCTGCCACCTGCTGTTAGACATGACACTCTTCCAGCTTTAACTCCAGCTTTAAAGTTGAAGTAGGCAGAACTATAGAAAAGGCAAAAAGAAAAACACCAGAACTAGCCTCTGTGCTCTAAACCCCTCCCACCAAATGAGCAACCACTGCAATCATGCAAAATCAGTCAAGCTAAAGGTCAGCATTCATGTGTGGCTTTATTTTGGATTCAAACCCTGTTCTGCAAGGTGGAAGTCCTCCATCTAACCCATTATCCCACCATGTCTTGAGTTCTCTGTTTACTCTGTTGCTTTTTTATACTATTTCTCCTGTTTTAGGAGAAAAGGTCCATGATTTTGTAGATGTTCTAAAGTCTAAACACAACCAAGAGGAGAAGCAGAAGTCAAGTTCTATCTCTAACACACTTTAATTACAATTTTTTTTTAAAAAGGTTAGTGTTTAATTCTTGCTTTAAAGGGGGGGGGGACTGCCTACTCTATCTTTAAACCACATAACACACATATATTGATGCATACATTAAAGCCTGGATCACACTCCCTTGTGGATGCACAGAGACAGCTATGGACACCACAGACAGGAAGTTGTTGTTACAACTTTGTAGTCCACTTAAAGCAGTGGATTCCACACACGTGCAGTATATTTGTTGTTTGTTACGGCCTCTGGTGGCCTTGTGTTTGGGAATGGACTTTGTACAGCCTCTGGGTCTGGATGGCTTGTGGAGAGAGGATTTCCAGACCTCCTCCCAGCCCTGGTCCTTCACTCCTCCCGGCTCGTCGGATTGGTCCACCACCACAACTCCTTCCACAAGACCCCAGCAATCACCACACATGGGTATATATGTGCAGCTAAACTCTTAGTCGGAGCGGCTTTTTGTTACACCCAACTGACCCTAGAGGTCGAATCGTAACAGTAACTACATATTCAGTATTCTGACTAGTGTTATAGTTTTCACATGCATAAATACAGTGACATATTTTATTATTACCAACCCTTCTGCACACATTCAGTCTATTTGTGCCTGTATGTTGACAACACTACGAAGGCAATAATATGTACTGTGTTTGCACAGAATACGCAGATGCTGATACATGTATGAGTTCTCCAAACAGGCTAGAAAGACGTATAATACCAACCACTACATGTCTGCAGGGTTTATAGTTCTTTGCTTGCATCCTTAAGTAAATATAATCAAGGCTTAATGTTTTAATTGTTGTTCATATGTAGAAACAGCAGTGTGTCATGGAGCATTTCTTCTAAACCTGAGAGGAGGATCTTCCCGTGGTTCAGCTTTGAGGAACTTCAAAATAACATATGATCCAAGAGTAGCTATGAATTTGATATAATGTGGTTAATACAGTACACGATGTTCAAAGGAGCGGGTTAAAAATAGTCATATTCACCATTATACAAGAAGGAATTTGCGGAATTGTTTTGCCATGCACATGCTCTTCACATGTGTCCAGAGTCCCATCTGTCAGTGGTTGTGATGCATCTTAATTGAGTGGACCAACCCCTGTGAAAATGAGTTCGTCTCCAGGTTCTTTCCCTTGAGCTTTGGCCTTAAAGGGAGGCGGCGGCAGGGGAGAGGAAGTCTGAAGGAAGAGTGATAATGAACTGACTTGAGGCCTAGTTTCTATTTTTGTTGGAAATTGGTTTGTCTAAATGGGGTGAGTCAGAGAAACTGCACTATGAAGACAGATGGAAGCACAGTGTGAGAAAGAGGAAGAAAATTCTGTATCTGGCTGCTTTTTAAACTTTTCCATCGAAGAACAAATTAAAGGTCAGAAAGAGACAAGGCTGCATGTTGCCAGTAATTTGGGACCGGACACGAAATGCTTGAGAGGGACTGGTAAGGGGCCTCCTGGGGATGGAACAAATCTTTAAAAAGCTGGACCCATGAAGTGGTGGTACCCTGTGGACGACAGGCTGGAAAATGTGCAGTCGGATGTGTTCATAAGCTGCTTTTTGTGTTTGACCAAAAATGCTTCAAAGACAATTTAACAGTTCTCGATACATGCAGCATATTTAGAGCAACACTAGCATTAACATTTATTACCAGCTTGTACTCTCCTTTACAGTCCAGTTAAATTTTTTCTCTAGGGTAAATACAAACCAAACTACCTGGCATGTTGTTTGACAAGATATATCACTATTTTATCAATCTGGAAAAAACATATTATACTGTACTGTCATCTGCACAGTCAAGATGATTTTCCACTATGTTGTTGACGTGACTACATGGAAACCAACATCTGTCTGTTGCTTGTTCCATGTCTTTCATCCAGATTATGTATCTCAACAACTCTTGAACCGATTTTAACTAGGGATGTCCGATAATATCGACCCACCAATATTATCGGCCGATATTGGCATAAACATGTAATATCAGTCAATATCGTTATCTTTTTTTGCCCATCATGAAAACAGATAAAATAATGCCAACAATAACAAGCAGGAAGTGAAGATAGCAGCAGTAGAGGCCTGGCAGAGCATCACCAGGGACCAAACCCAGCGTCTGGTGACGTCTATGGGTTCCAGACTTCAGGCTGTCATTGACTGGGAAGGATTTGCAACCAAATATTAAAAGTGACGATTTGATTTATGAGTATGTCAGTTTGTCCAATTACTTTTGGTCCACTGAAAAGATGGAGGGCACATATAAAATCTGTTGTAATTCCTACACCGTTCCCCTGATTTGGATGTAAATACCCTTAAATTAAAGCTGAAAATCTGCACTTCAAGCACATCCTGATTGATTCATTTCAAATCCATTGTTGGTCACAGTTTAAGGCACATTATTCTGATGAAGCAGTCAGACATAAACATCAACTGTACTGGATGCCTGGTCTCTATTGGCATATGTGCAGCCCCAAACCGTCATTACGTAACACAACACATTGGATAATGATGGGTTTCGGAGCTCGGCGGTGATGTTGCAGGTTCTATCTGAGAGGGCATTTAGTCTTCTTCTATTTGAGACCTTGATGTGAACATTCAAATCCTGGAGCCAAACAAATATTTTTGTTGTCAAGCCAGACTTTTAAAGCTTGCAGGTCATTCAGCAACATTCATCAGAATGTCGCTCATTCAGGTGGAATGAAAAATATTCTATCTTCTGCACTATAAAGACCATTTTAAAAGATGGCAGCTGAAGTATTAATATGCAGTGAAAAAATGAAATGATGCTTGATGGTGTATCTATATGGAAATTCATTACTTGTGGCTGTTTTTGTTACAAAAGAGAAGACTTGAAAAAAAGCTGTGCAGCAAAACTGAATAGTTGGAGGAGTCTTTGAGGTTTCTGGAAATCCATTTAAAAAGAGCAAAAAGTGATGTCAAACAGCCTGCGGTGCTGATCAAAGTTTGGCTCGTATTTATGCTTCAGAAACACGGATTTTAAATCTGTAACTCAGATGTAGTTTTAAGCTTCAGTCTCACATGTAAAAAACTATGATTACATGAGAGCTACTCCCACTGTGTCAGAGTCTAAATCTGTCTTTTTCAGAGCAGGTGAGTGTGTTTATTCGCTGCATGAGCCGCTCCGTGGAGGCTTTCAGCCACAGCAGATGACACCAGACGTTGTCGGCGCTGCCAAGGCCCCCTCAAAGTGGGCCAAATGAAAAAATAGAGGGAGCAATCAGTGTGGTCCCATGATTCCTTGTGAGCTGTGACGAAATGACAAGCAGAGCCAGTTTCACCTCTCACACACACACACACACACACACACACACACACACACACACACACACACACACACACACACACACACACACACACTCATTTTCACACCATCTTTGCATGTCCTTGCTGGCTCAAAATGCAGAATCTAATTATTCCTGTTAACCACCAGGCGCTCGAGCTGACTCATTGTAGAGAGCCGTACTGTACACACACACACACACACACACACACACACGGAGACACACATGTACATACTACTGACCCTCCCCGTACTGTAACACTCTCACACACACACATGCGCACACTTACTCATACAAGTGCTCTCCAAACAGCACACTCTCACTTCAGCTTTTCACAGGATGTTACGAAATCGGCACTGTTGCTGAAACTTAGTGAAGGTTGCTGGGAGTCCTCTCTCTCTCACCCACACACACACACACACACACACACACACACACACACATTTCACCTGGCACTCACTCACACACACATTCTCGTGCAGAGAGCTGAAGCTCGGCTCAGTCCTTGTCCTCTCTCTGCTCGTGTGAGGAGCCTCCCGGTGATCGGACTGTCGCCTGAAGCGAAGAGGCCGAGCCGGCGTTGATTCAATTTTACAGCCCAGTCACCCTATCTGAGGCTCTGATTAGGCAGCCGAGGGAGAGAAGAAGAAGAAGAAGAAGAGGAGGAGGAGGAATAGTGATGGCTATGACCGACATTGCAGAGGATGACCTGGATGAGATGATGCGTGAGGAAGCGGAGGATGTCTTCTACGAGGACGGTAGGGTTGCCAAGAGTCAGCTGTGAAGTGCCGGGAGCAGGCGTGGGTTTACAGGTTGGCAGCAGGGCCGAGACGGCTGCTCCAGGATTGGTCAGACCGGTTGGTTTGTGACTTTTTGGTTGAGGAAAGGGTAAAAGTGATGCCTGAAGGGGGGCCCAGAGGGATCTCCTCAGCTGTGTAGGTGGGGTTGTCTGCTTCATGCTTGAGTACGCTCTGATGCTCTGACACAGATGCTAAAAAAAATATCACAGGATATTAATTTATTTTTCTGTGTTTGTCTTTGGAATAAAAGCAGATATTTGGGACTATAGTGGGAATTGTATCACTAGTAACACATGCAGTGATTAGAATAATTAGTCAGTGTCATGCTTCATTTCGTCTTCACTTCCCCTTCCTGCAGGAGCAGCTCTCTGCAGAGTTTGTCTATCGATTTTTTAACTTTTGCCCTTTTTAGAAAGCTGCGAGGAGGTGTGCCCTCTGTCATGTGGGCGTTCTTGTGTAACAGGCAGATGTTTTTAACCCAGCATGATGTGCCACAAGAAAATCTTTGCAGCGTGTGCTTTGTGTGAGTATTTGTTATTCTAAAACCAGCTGTAATCATAACCTGTGGTCAGCTGGATACTGGGAAAGTGAGGAGCTGGAGGATTACATGAGGCCCTGAATGACGATTATTCATGAGTGGAAGAAAAATGGGAAAATGCCATCAGATTGTTTGGTGGACTGGAGGTTGTTTATTCATGTAGCCACATTAAAACGATTATCTGACCAGGACTGACTGTGAAAATGATGCTATATTTATCCATTCAGCACTTGGTGTTGTTAACTTATTATATTTTTATGGCTAAATCGCCCTCAACTTGAAGAAAAACGGAAATATATCTATGTTCTTTCTATCAAGGCCCACTTTAAACAAATAAAAAAAGGTATATTGTGCAAATAAATGAGCTGAACAGGCTCTCGTAGGCATATTTTGTTATATTGACCAAGCTTAATTAGCTTTCCCACAGTCTTTATGCTAAGCTAAGCTAAGCTAATTAGTCGCTTGTACTGATTTTCTCACGTTGCTCTTGGCACAAAGCAAATAAATGCATTTCTCAGAACTGTCCTTCTTATTGTGATAAAGCTGCTCACCTCCCTCCCACTGAAACACACGTACACAACAGTGGCAAAATGGTCGATTACACTCATTTTGAACCAATTTCACAGGTTCTCCTTAGTGTGAAATTCACAAATACTCTCCTCGAGACACACACTGACAATCGGAGCTTTACAAGTGCTGTGCCATGTTTTATCTCTCAAACTGTTCCCAAAAGCAGTTTAATTGCACTGTTCACACTAACACCAGGCTATAAATACATTTATAAACATATTTATTTAAGGTCCATACAGGCTCACAGTGCTGTGCAGCAGCTCTGTGGATGTTAGTGGACAGTGAGGACAAGGATACTCCCAGATATTGCATCATTTGGTGTGTAATGTATGTTAATGCCGCCGCTGACCCAGTTCTGACTGATATTCGCTGATGGTAACGTGACGTTCCCTTTGAACCACTCAGCCAGGAGCTACGCTGCCAGATGACTCTCTGCAGCAAACCAGCCAATCAGCGCATAGAGATTCATGTAGAATTTTGGCCAGCAGGCACAGTGTGTTTATTCATAGACGCAGCTGAAGGTTGCAGAATATGGATCGCTTGTATTTTCTGTTCTAATTAGCTCTTTGGATTAGAGATGGAAATTATTCCCTGTGTTTTGTCCTGAATATTCAAGCGTTTCATTCTTGGTGGTGCCGAATGCAAATTTGCTACCACTGGCCTATTTTCTTTCTAAATCATTAGTTTCATCATTAGTGGTGTGTTTGCAAATCTTTTCTACACAAAAACAACTTTGAGTTATGTCTTGGAAAGGCTCAGAGTGAAGCAGGAGATGTGTGATTTTTCTAATGTCCTGTGCGATGGAACTCAACCTGGTGGCTGGAACACAGCAGGGGATCAAGAGATGATGCTAAGAGAACACAGAGTTGCATTTACCAATAGATAAGTTAGTCCACATGAGAAAAGCCCCTTTCTCTTGTAACATTTCCCCTGAACTGTAAGCAATTGTTGTTGTTTTTTTTGCTAATGTTGCATTTTTATTCACTGTGGGCTCATTTTTTAAACAGCAATATAAAATTCTGCACCTCTGTGGAAACAACAAAACCATGACTAGAAGTGAGAGAGCTCAGAAATGTGTTCTGTCCAGTTTAACAAACATCATCAGTCCTTAAACATCATCAGTCCCTGAATAAAGAAAAAATAGAGAATTTCTGTAATCCTTCATTCATATTCGAAATAATGATGTTTTAAAAAATAAACTAAAATCAGCATGTGCAGCATTTTACCAAGTGCCCACAGGTGATTCCAATACTGAGAAGAAATGCAGATTCTACATACTATACATATTTTAAACACAGCCTGCAGTTCAGCAGAGAAGTCCCTGAAGTTCTGTTATGTGACTGTTGGTCACAGCTGAGTCACTCATTATTGGCCACGGAGCCTAGGATTGCAGAATTTAGTCTGTTACTTTTGTTGAATTTTTAAAGGACAAATGTAGAATATACATTTTTTTTTAATGAATATAAAAGAGGTGGAAATCGAACAATTCTTTCTGTTTTTACTGTTTGTGACGATAATAAATGGTGCTAATTTTGCAGATTTTTTTAAAAAAATGATAACATGCCTTTCTAACTAACTCCAGAAAGCGATGCTATGTCAAACACAACTCCATCCATCATGTTTTTGGATTGTGGGAGGAAGCCAGAGTACCCGGAGAAAACCCACGCATGCACAACATACAAATTCCATGCAGAAAGATCCCGGGAAGGCCGGGACACGAACCGGTGATCTTCCAGCTGCAAGACGAAAGTACTACCCACCACGCCACTGTGCAGCCCCAAACACAACTCAAAGGGATAAAAGAAATTTAGACACAACGCTGGCAAGAATTTTACTTTGCCAGCTACAAATAAGAAACCTGCTTTTATCTATTTCAATCTTAAAATAAAGGTACGTATTGTCAGTAATAACAAAGCATTTCAAGCTTTAAATATGCTATTGTCACCAGTGTAAAAAAAACGGGATGTAAGTAAAGCTGGCTATAAGAATAGTAACAGAAAGGGCTGAACAAATGCTCATTTGAACTACTGACAGCTCATAAACCTCAATGATCACTGCTGGTTTATTGTTGTTTGACAGTAGTGACAGAAAAGTCTCTAGTTGTGAAATAGTCTGTATAGAAAGAGTATAGTATTCAGTGTTAGGATAAAGGTAAGAGATTGTAAGAATGACAAGAATGCAGCACAAAGCTCAGGTTAGGTTGTATGTGGCACAGTTAGCTCTGCTTGTCACGCTTCTGCTGCTGTGTTGAGCTGAACTACTTTTAGCCTGGCAGCAGAAATGTCAGAGTGCCGACAAACATTCCCTCTCCCTCCCTTTTATCCGCCTCTCCTCCTCACTCTGTGATTCCAGATCCGGTCGTATGAATTAGGAAAGAGTCTCAGTTAACTTTCCTCTGTGGGGACAATGCGTTTCAGCTTCGTACCGGCCTCAGTGACGCTCCATCACATTAACAGAAATATAGGAAGTGGCTCACAGTGAAACTTTCACAGTAAATGTGGAGCACATGTTGACTGGATACGTGGACGCATTTCACTACAGTGAGAAAGTACAAAAACTGTATTCTCTCACTGTTGAGGTAACCTGCTGCCAGACCTCTAAGTCGCTGCCCACATCTCATATTTGTTCAGCAAATTACAGAGATACATCTGGGAGCAGTTTTTTGCTGCTTTTAGAAGCAGAGGCAGGTATCTCAGAGCCTCCACACATGAAACCAAAATCTATGGTTCTGACTCAATAGCAGCTGAAGTGGGTGAGAAAATGGGCTTGTTTGCCTTTGTAATTTTTGCTGAACTGACCCGTAGTGGACATGGATCAATATTTTAGATTTTCAGGTGGCTGAGATCATACCTGCAGAAGATGAAAACGCTGGATTGATGGTGCAGATACTGTAAAAGTGGCTTTGTTCTGTGAGCATCTGAGAAAGCATCCAGTGGTTTTTGAAGTAGATTCAGAAACCTGTTGTTACTGAGATACAGAAGAGGTTTTTACGTGCGAGTTGCATTTAATGTGTCGCAGTATTTAGTATTAAACCAAAGACAACTGTCACACATGCAACTCATGCTTCATAATGATGTAAACAAAGCCTCAGCTCGCTCCGATTACCCATGAGCCCCTGCAAATTCACCTCTGTACGAACCCTCACGGCTCACAGAAACTAGTTAACTCCTTAAGTGGCTTTAGATGAACCCAGCTTCACTTTCTTCCCTTGTTATCTCATTTCTACCACACACACACTCACACATACACACACACACGCACGCACACGCACAATCTCCTTTTTTGAGACATTTCTTTGAAGAAACACAAACACAACTCCACCAAATGAAATGAAACAACACGAGTAAAAGTGCACAGGAGCTCTATTGAGACCGAAACGCACACAATGCCGTCTTTAGTTCCTTCTTCTTTCTCCTCATGAGTAATTCAGAGAGTCTGATTTTGGTCGTGTGCAAAAAGCAAAGTACAAGAGGGTGGTGTGTCCCTGAGGGGAGCAGTAGGGCTTTAATGACTGTAAGAAAAAACACAGAGTTGATCATGAGATCGATGGTGCCGTGGCTGGAATGACTTCTGGGTGTTTGGTATCTAAATAAAACAGTGTTTGACTTACTGGGTCAGGTCAGAAAGCATGAAGAGGCGCTTTCAGTCTCAACCGAGGAGTAAGAACAGCGCTCGGCCTTGTAGCCTCTTGATCGCCTCTTGAACCTATAGTTCACAGAACCCAAAAGGGAAATAACTTTTCCTCGGGCATGTCAGGCTTGAGAGGGTTTTGCATTTTCCTTCTGTCCCACTGAACTAAATCGCTGTCATCTACTTCAGTTTGTTTTGCTGCTTTTGGAAAAGTTTATCCGCTCTCTTGCAGGAATGTTTTGTATTGTTCCTCTTTCTTGTGCAATAGGATGCGTTTCCACCCCTCCCCTGGCTGCCAATTACATGACAAAACCACTAATTGCTGGGCTCAGTGGCTATTGTTTGTTTGTTTATTTTCCTTTGTGCAATTTCTGAAAACACCCCGGAGCACAATGGGGCATCTATTGCTCTCATTTTACAATAGTTTTCCCCATTCAGACACCATTCCTCTGCAGATTTTGGCCAAGATGAGGTTGGGAAGTGCAATTAAAGAAACCCTGAGGCAGTAGGTTGTGTGGAAGTGTGTGAGGCGATGCTGCACCTGAATGAGGTCACACCTTTGATGTGTATTTAAACCTTTGCTCCACACTTTGCAAGAGGGCTTTCCTTTAATGCAAAACAACATCTGAGACTTACGGAATGAGCAAATCAATCCAGAGTAGGTTTGGTGCGTGACACAGCATGCAGGCGACTTGTTAAAGGAGGCATGTCACCAACAGAAAAATTTAGGACTCATTTCCACAGTGCAGGAGTTTGTCTTGCAGCAAATGGCAGCAGTAGACGGGCAGCATTCCTTTGGTAAACAGTAAGGCTGCAACAGAGCCACTTTTATCAACTTTATGCTACACATTTTACAACGCTATGTTGCAAGAACTTCACTTTTTTAACAATTATGTGAAAAATTTGGGGAATTTTGTGTTTTGCAACAGCATCGGCCGAAAACATCCCATCATAACACAAGCTCTGAGGAGATCCGTTTCACTTCTGCTGTGCAAGTTTTCAGCTCCCTGCTCAGAGAGTGAAACAAGGGATGCTCCCCCACCACAGAGACGCTTACACAACATATTAGCATGATCTACTGAGCTAGAGGAGAAGCCTGCAAGACTAGAAGCAAGGTCGGATTTCACAAATCCATTTCTCTCCCAGGCTCTTGTCTGTACTTGCTGTGTGTGGCAAAGGAAACAGTATCCTCCTCTGAGCCAGCATGGTGCCTGCCAAAGCACTGGATCATAGTGGACGGAGTCCCACTCCACTGACTGGAAAGCAAGAGGAAGATGGAGATTCTTCTGAACAAGGAACCATGTAGCAGCTCAGTGTTTATGTTGTGATCACCCCCAGGGTCCTCACAGATGTATGACAAGCTGTCAGACAAAGACTCAAACAGGGTTTCAGATGTAACAAACCAAAGGAACCAATCCTGCAGGGTGGGGCTTTCTGTATGTTTAGTCTTTGGTAGTTTTTGGATTGAACATGTATGGCTGAATTACTCCAACATCACAACTTGCCAACGTATAGCACACAAGTTTAACACAGTTTGAGCAGAGCTGTAGGTGAGCTGGTGGAGGCAGAGTTACATTAAGCCATTTTAATGTATTAAGGGATTCTTTTCATGTGGTAAAAACTTTAAATATGTCATTTTGACACAGAGATGAGTTTTTAGGGGTTTAATCAACAACCAGAGGAACTTATATATTCGAGACACTGAAAAGTCAACTTGCATTTCTTGCTGTTTTAGGGAAAAAAATAAATCTGGACAATGATGCTTTTTGGTATTCATGCATGTCATTTCATTTTATATTTAGGGCATTTTCCGCCAAAGTTTATAGAGCATATTTCCTACAAGGCATAACTGGGTTAAGGTTAGGGCTAACCTGGTCTCTGTAACATCTGTGATATATCCTTCAACTGAAAGCAAAGCACATATCTTGTTAACATTTTATTACTCACCCCATTTTACAGGATTAAAAAAAACAACTGTTTCCAGCAAGGGCTGCACAGTGGTGTAGTGGTTAGCACTTTCACCTTGCAGCTAGAAGATCCCTGGTTCACGTCCCGGCTTTCCCGGGATCTTTCTGCATGGAGTTTGCATGTTCTCCCTGTGCATGCGTGGGTTTTCTCCGGGTACTCCGGCTTCCTCCCACAGTCCAAAAACATGATGAGGTTAATTGATTACTCTAAATTGACCGTAGGTGTGAGTGTGGTTGTTTGTCTGTATATGTAGCCCTGCGACAGACTGGTGACCTGTCCAGGGTGTTCCCTATCTTTGCCTCAAGTCAGCTGGGATAGACTCCAGCCCCCCACGACCCTAATGAGGATTAAGCGGTGTATAGAGAATGGATGGATGGAATGATGTTTCCAGCAAATACTTCAATACAGCTATTTTGTGGAAAAAACGGTTATTAACAATCATATATCATTGATGACACCAGAGCACTACATTTTTGCTACTGTATTTCAGTGAATTAATAATAGTAAGTATAATAGTAAATAAATAAGTAGTTCATGTTCCACAATTTACTGCATTTTGCAGATGCAAAAATCACAATCGTACTACTCTGTAGCTGTCAGTGATGAGGGAAAATGATGATGAATAGTAAATGCCAGCGATATCAGTTGATTGCTCACTGCTGAGTCACCTATTGAGTCCTTGAGTACAGAGAATAGTGAGTGAGTCACTCAGTAAATCTCTAGTTTTTAAGAACTTAGAAAGAACTTTACTGACTGATTTATTCCTGAATTTCTTGTGCAAACACTATTTCTTAGCTCTAGTCAACAATATTGACAAGTATCTTAATTAGAACCTGAATGACTTTGGATTTTGGGGGGATTCTGATATCTATATATTTGTTAGAGTTATGTTGAAAAGGGAAATGATGGTATCAGTGTTTAGTAACTTTTTAGCAATGTATTCAACAAACTAGCTATCATTTTACCATGAAGACTAAGCTTGACTCCGCACCACCATCTACTCTGCTACATGTGCTGCACAGTGCAAAGAACATTAGAAGCAAAAGAAAACTATGTGAGGCCATTGTTTCTAACTTATCCAAAGCATCTTTTTCTGTGTTATCTTCTGTAAAAGATAGTTCTCACATTGTCGCATACTGGAAAACATTTACACTGATATCAATGCATCTGTGACTTAAAACAGGTTTAATATAAAACTAGTTTTTCTGGGAGATGTGGACAGTAATGATTCCTGGAATTACAGTGCTTCTGTGGAAAACTGCTTATTAAATAACAGGCCATAAAACTATTTTTTCTCACTGAGTTCAAGGGAAACTTCTCCTTTTGTTTGTTCTCTGCCCGTCTTCATAATAACTTCAAGATCAAATAGGTTCTCTTGCACTGGGGTTTAGCATATAATACTGTCTTATTATGAGGTATTTCCCTGGCGAACATGACTCACTTTGCTGGTAAACTGCATCAGCTGCAATTCAAATGGGTGCCACGATTACTGTATAGCAAAACTTACAACGAGCTCTCCCTGCAGCAAGAAACAGTGGGGTCAGTCCGGCAGCGTGGTGGTCAGCTCAGGCAACAATTCGGTCGATGTTTATCGCTGTCTGTCAACTTGAGCTCAGATACAGTAGCTACACATTCCCCTCGCTGCCCATCAGAAACTTGTCAGGGATATTGTTGTGCTGTTGGTAATAATGCGATTCTCTGGAAATGCAGATCTGATATCACAGCATGTGAGACAGAAAAGGCGGAATGGGTATGAGGGTGATCTAAAACTAACCTGATCTACTTGCCCCATTGTTAAACACACATGCACTGACCCGTTCCTGCTCAGTCCCATACACACAAGCATTCACACACTGACAGTCCACCCACACACACACACACACACACACACACACACACACACACACACACACACACACACACACACACACACACACACACACATGCACATCTCCACTGTCTGGACACAGATGTCGTCTCTGTCCACACAACACACAGACTAACACGGCAGTCCTGCAGCTTGTGCGTCATTGCCTCTGCGTTGGGAAAAGCTCTGACCTGAGGGGACCCACTGTAGCTGGCATATTACCGCTCTGCATCTCCCTCTTCCTGCTTCTGACAGTTGGCTCCACTGACCTACTTTAGCCAAAAGGCTCCAACTATTATTATTTTCTGCAGCTTTTTCTGCAGCGAGAGGAGAGAGAGAATAAAAGGGCAGACAAAAGCGAAGGAAAGCCATCTTTAGGTAAATTTTAATGCTGCAACATTCAGTAAGCCAGATGATGCAAGAGCAGAAATCCTCCTTTCTTCACAGCAGACGTGTTTGAGCCTAAAGTGTAAACTCGTCGCAGATTTTTGGTCACAGATGTTTACATGTGGCTGGGATCTCAGATGGCAGTGTCACCGCAGAGCTAGCCTTTCCTTTACGGTTCCCATGTGGTTACCATGACAGTCAGTGCTGTGGGCAACACTGGGCGTGCGAGGTTTACACTTAGTGGTTTGGAACCTCTCTCACAATGAGGTAACCCCGTTTAAAGCATGAAGCGTAGCAGACCACCCGTGACTCCGGACAGAGGGAGAACCTGCTGCAAGTTTGGAGATCAGAGGGTGCTTCTTGTTTAGCAGCTGCTCATGGGAATATGTAAATTAGAAAAGTTTGACGAACAAGCTGCCAGTTGGATTTGCCTGTTCAAGACCTGTGCTTTAATTCCTGTGAAAAGTACGATGTATTGTGTACACTATTGTAACTGCAGGGCCAGTGGGGGAACAGAAGGACGCGACATGACTGAAGGATTCAACTTCAAGAGCAGTGCATCAAAAACATTATGTCAAATGTAATGAAAAAGCTTGCTTAATTTCTCTCCAGAATCACAAAGTTTGAATGTAGAAGTACATATAAATATAAAGATCATTATATTTACATTAAAATTATGAGTAACATTGTTAAATCCACAATACAGGAGCTCCGAATAAAGCTATCATTATGTGTAAAATTTGCATGTAAATTGAAAAAGCAGAAAAGTGCTGTATAAATTACTAAATCTTCTGTCAAAAAGAGAAATACAGGGGCGGAAAAAAGTTTCCGGACACCCCATGTATTTGCATGTATATTGCATTAAGAATCACTCTTCAAGTGAAGTTTCTTTTAGTACAATCCATCCATAATACTAAAAAAATCATTTAAAAAAAAAAGCCATTAAAAGCCTAAAATTGATTGGTTCCATAAAAAAAAGAAATTCTGAGTATAGGGTCATTTTGGTAGAATTAAATTTTTCTTGTAAACAACAACAAAAATATCATTTGTATTTGCTTGTGTCTCTCTAATGCAGCCACACCGTTTGAAACACAAAAAAGATTTTTACACAAATATTTCATGATAATATTTGAGATTGTGTAAAATTTCAAAGATGCCCGAAGACTTTTTTCCACCAGTGTACATTTAATTTGGCATTAATGGCATTCCATTTATAATAACTTAATTAGTTAATATATAGTTAATGACTGTAATTTTAGAGACTTTTCTATGTTTTTTTCTTTTTTGCAAAATTTGACATTTTTATGTAGTCTAACAGTTTTTAGTTCACATGCTTGTCGCTAGCTTTCTTTCTGCTGTTGGACAGGTAGCCCGCATCAGCGATTTATGTTTTTTTTGCTAAGAAAATATCAATAAAGCTAAAAACTAAAACTAAAAGCAGGAGAGTGAAAGCTTGGAGGAACTGCAGAGATACTTCTCTGTGGGTTTGTCAACCAGAGTGAGGGCATTCATGTTGCATAAAGTGATTTTATCCATTGAAGGAATATTGCTTAGTGCAGCTTATAAATCTATAACTGGTCAGAAATTCTTCAAAAGTTTGAGAAAAAAAAAGAATAGGAAAAATGACACTCCATATCACATGCCTCTACCTTGTCAGGCTACTGTTACTGTAAGTGGAATGAAGATGTCGACTCACACGCCTGCATGAGGCGCCTCTAAACCCCACAGGGCAGATCCTACCTGCAAGAAGTGATTTGTCAAACACACCAAAGCGGTTGGATCGTTGAGCCACGCTACAGGGCAGAGTAGAGCAGGAAAATGATTATCCTCTCTATTTCTCACTCAGAGAGACTTACAGGATAATGTATAACATGTAACTTTGCACAGACATGTACAAGCTTTTACTGTGTAGTTTAGGAAGCAATAGAATAAACACACCTGTATGTTTAGAGCTGCATGCAAGTATGGCATTACTGCGTGTTTTTTTAGAGCTGAAAATGTTAGAATGTGTCTTGGATTTAAATTCAGCACTTAACCCCTTGATGCCTATTGTCGCGAATTCGCAACCTACCACTTTCATTCAGACTGCAGCTGAGATAGCGTATCCGTTCCCCTCAATGCTGGTTTGTGCATATTCGATACGTACCTTGGAACCTTTTGCAAGCACTGGTTTCTAGTAGGACCGGTCGGAGTGGGACCTAATTATTATATATCTGTTATTATTATCATATATCTGTTCTATGTGTAATAGATAAATTACCAATCTTCACTTATTTTAGCATCAGCTGGAAAGCAAAAACACACATTTAAAAAAAAAATTTAATTGTAAATAAATTCAGGCGTCAAGGGGTTAAAAGTGGGGAAGTCCAACAATGAGTAAACAGGACAGGTAACCTCTCAGCACTCAACACTCAGCGTTTTCCTCCCTTAGACACAGATACACACACACACACACACACACGCCATCAGCTGTGCCTGTACATCCCTTCGCCTTGACCTTCCTGCCCTCCAGTCATGTGGCCTTTCTGACTCATCCTGGTTTTAGTGGTCGGACGCCGTTAAGCAGAAGCAAAGAAAATGGCAAGAGACAAGGATTCAGAAAACAAATGAAAGGAAGAATTTGGAGTAAGAAAAACTGAAGGTGCAGAAAGCGATTGAATGCCACATTACAGATCAAAGGCGCTGACTTGCAGCCAGAGTAGCTGGCATGGAAGGAAACCAAGTGCAGCTCTGGGAGGTCAGTGAGAGTCGATCCATTCATACTTTCTGTGTATGAATAGGGGTGACACTAAAGGTGTCACTGAGGTGTACGGCCGTGGATACTGTACACAGTGATCTGTCTGTGGCACATATGGGTGACTGAAAACAGAATGCAAAAATGTGCTCATGTAATATGCATATTTAACTTCAACAAGCGTGTTTTAAGTGCAGCATTGTTCAGGGTATGAATTCTCAGACATGACCAAAGCTGGGCCTTGTCAGAGAGGAAAGCAAGAAATAATTCCTGAAATTGTTGCATGTTTTCTCAGAGAAAATGTCAGCTGTGTTGTATAATAGAAAAGGGCATTGTTCAATAATGTGTGTCCTTCATTAAAGGTCACATACGTTATAAAAGTGCTCCGCCAATAAGAATATATCATTTCCAGCACATGCTGTTGTTGCTGTACAAGAATATGAACTCGACAAGGGGACAAAGTAAAGTGAAAGTGTAAAGTTTACTTTTTCCACGACGCTGCATGTGAGCTGCAGTGAAACTATGCTTCCTGAGAACATTCCTGAGAAGATTAGAGAGAAAGATGCAGATATGCCCAACGCTAAATTACCTGTTGCTTGGTACAGACTGACAGCTTCTATAAATAGTCGGTTCTACTGTATATTTGCATCTGTGTGTGTGTGTGTGTGTGTGTGTGTTTCTATGGTCCTTTGCTTCTCCCTGTGGTATATATGTGCGTGCTGATTCTCCAGTAAATATAGCTGCTAGCCAGGAGCTGCTGATGACAGCCATAATTACAGGCTGAGCCGTCCAACAGCTGAGAGTCGAGGACGAGGAGAGAGGTGTGTGTGCATGTGTGTGTGTGTGTGTGTGTGTGTGTGTCAGTGTGTGTGTATGCATGCTAGTATGTGTGAGTGTTAGCTGAGGGGCTTATGGAAACCCTGCAGAGCTCACTGGATGTGCTATACTCAGGATTTCATAGTTAGAGAGTAGGATGCAAAGGGAATAGTAAGTTAGGACTGACATTACTGTTGACTCCCCACAGAATGTTGAACAACTGGACAAGAAGTGGAGCAATCACAGCGACAGATAGACTAAGAAAGTGGGAGAAGAAACGGCTGGTGTGGGGCCAGTTTGTCTGAAGTGTGCAGCTGAATTTATTTAGCAGCCTCAGATGGGGATGTGCATTTGCAGCAGAATGTGCAGAGCTGGTATTTCTTTAAACTTTAAGGATGTAGTTCGACCTTTTGTAAAATTTGCATACTTGCTAAAAGATAAAACGGTACTTCAAAAGATTCTTGGTCTCATCCAGATACAAGAGGTGTAACTCCCATTTTGGGGCATAACTGTCTACTATAAAGCCTTACATCACTGTCCACAAAAACTCCAATGTTTGAAGCAATCAGAGCAAAAAAGAGATTAAAGCTTGGGCCTGGTTGCTGTTGATCCAGAACAATACATCCGTCCGCTCAGCACAAGTGGCAGAAGCAGCCAAATGTGGTTTTAAACTGTAGCTCCATGCACCTGACTCACCCAGCCTGTTCCATCTGACTATCCTACTTCCCATTTTTAGAGTGATGAAGAGGTCATACATACTGTAAATGAGTATCTGGATGCTCAAGATGTGAACTTCTTCATCGAACAGATAGTGAAGACTGAATTTAAAGGAGATTATGTTGAAAAAAAATGCCAGAACAATCTTTCTCCTGTAATGTTTTCTAGTGAAACTGAGAACTTTTTGAAGTACACTGTTAGATGACATGGTGAGCATAATACTGAGCAGCCAGTTAGCTTATAGCTTAGCATGACAGGGGTAAAAACAGCTGCCTGGTTTTGTCGGAAGACAACAAAATCAGCCTACCAGACACCTCCAGTCCTTTCCTTTAACCCTCCTGTTGTCCTCATTTACGGGCACCAAAAATATTGTTTCCTTGTCTGAAAAAAATCCAAAAGTTCAGCAAAAAAATTCCCCAAATTTCTGAAAATTTGCAAAAACCTTTAGAAAGAAAATTCCAATAATTCCTTAAAAGTTTCTCTTAAAATTTTTATTTAAAAAAAATCCCCCAAACTTGGCAAGAAAATTCATGTAAATATTTTTTTAAAATGAGATAAAAATCTTCCAAAAAAATCCTAAAAATATCTAAAGTGATTAGATATATATCAGTAAAACTTCTAATATTTTCTTTAAGAACATTCACAATAAAATCAACCCAAATCCAGCAAAATTCGCTGGATTTTGGTAGATTTTTTTGTGAATGTTCTTAAGAAACATTTTTAACATTTCTTTTTTCCACCAAAAAATGTTCACAAATTTCCCAAAAAAGTTTAAAATGTGGACATCAGAAGTTTTACTGTGAAAACTTTTTTTTCCCCACATTTTCAAACTTTCAAACGGGTCAATTTTGACCCGCAGGACGACACGAGGGTTAAAACTTTCCCTGTCATCACTTCCCTCTCTCTGACTTGGCAGCTGGAGTATCCTCAGTCATCTTTATGTAACCTAATGGACAAGAGCTATTCTCTGCCACGTGCTGTCCCATTATCTCGGAGGACCAAAGATTTTGTAACTGTTCCAAGCTGTCACACTCGAGGTCGGAGTGAAAGCTTGAGGGTCAGTAATCTTTAAGACTCCCTTCTTCGGGATGCAGTCATACAGAAGAGGAAATCGTGAATCACTTTGCTGATTGGAATAACTTTGTTCTGTTCATTTTACACATCACTGACTACATCTTTGTTCAACTTTTCCCCTGAGCTTCGTTACATTTTTATCACAAAACCCACCTATAATAACTTTATAGTACTTAAAGCTGGAAGCTCTGCAGGCTGTGATTGATGACTGATGTAGGTTCTGTCTGATTAAGATGATTTCTGTGGCTTTCATATAACTGTAGGAAGTAGTTAACTTATGTGACTCACAGCTGAAATGACAAAGAGGCTCTTAGTCACCAGGGAGGTTTTTCTCTACTGCAAAAAGCTGCTGATTTGGTTCAGGATGGTGGTGATTCAGTACAGTCAGTCCACTTTGAAAATTCATTGATAAAGATTTCTCACAAAAAAGAGAGTTTACAGAGTATTGAGTTAAAGAGCATTCTGACTTTGTAAGGATGTATGAGAAGAAGGTGTCTGAAACAGTTCCATCCAATGAATACTACTGATGCACTTCTTTTTAAGCTTCTTCTTGACTCTTTACATCCTCCTGCCAGTTTCATCTGACCATAGCTAATTTTAAACAACAACAACTTAATCTTTCAGGTTCGTTGCCAGCTTTTCTTGATCCACACGAACAGCTTTCGTAGAATGTTGCTTCTTTTTTATAGGCGTAGTCTGAGTGTCCTCATATTGGCACATTATCTTGGAAGATCATTTCACCAAATTGAAGCCGCGAGTTCATTTTCTCGCCAAATTAGCAACTGCACGAAACCCCCTCTGAACGCTACCTTTACCATTAACCACATCGACGAGTGAAATAAAACCCCTTCCTCTACTAATGCCAAACTGATGGATTAAAAGGGACAAGCCATTTTCTGCTCCCTTTGCTTCTTGGAAGGGCGAGCTGAATTGGATTTGTATGGACTCAGCGGAACAACATATCCACTTATG
Organism: Amphiprion ocellaris; assembly: GCF_022539595.1. Classification (NCBI taxonomy): domain Eukaryota; kingdom Metazoa; phylum Chordata; class Actinopteri; family Pomacentridae; genus Amphiprion; species Amphiprion ocellaris. The sequence continues at coordinate 8,509,461 of NC_072780.1, forward strand.
GAGGGCAATTATGCTGGCAGGAGCACTTCAGGACGAGTCACTCTTCATAAGTCGCGCCACAGAAATGTATTTTCTCTCAGCCTCAAATAACAGCACCGGTGTTTCATGCTGTTTGTAGCTTCTAAAGACGGAGGTGTTTGTCTTTATTGTAATTCCCCTCCGTGTAATTCAATTTGCTTGCTGATTTTTTTCCAGGGAAAGGTAGCTGCAGTTAAACCCACCTGAGGCAAGTGGATTGGAGGGGTAACTGGGAGAAATGTCTTATCATTATGCTGTGTAATCGATGGACGATCATACCACCACTTTCACAACCTGTCGATTGATTTTTTTCTGACAAATCTTCTATAAATTTGCAGGCAGGTCATATTGTGGCAGACGACAACCTGTAGCAATTCAAAGCCATAGATTACAGTAAAATTGAAATTGCACACTTTTTTGTTGACTCTTGCATACTATTTGCACTACATATAAAACACTTTAACATTTGTACATCCTTTACATAGGACATTTTGCATTTTATGTTTTTCTTATCGTTTAGTTTTATTTACTGCTGCACAACAAAAAAAGCCTTTTGTGCAGTTCAATTGGTGACATTTTCAACCATAAAGCACAGCACACAGACACTCTTTTGAACAATGACTATAAAAAGTCCACCTTGAAATGCAGTTCTATTCAATGACACAATGCTACAGATGGCAACAAAAAGATGAGAACAGGTTGTTGGGATTCTGGATGCTTGGAGGTCATTTAGGGCCTCAGTCAGACACTTGAATGTCCAGAAATCCACAGTTTGTCTTCTCTGAATGTTTTCCCTCCGGATGGACGTATCTGATAATTTGATTCTGAAGGGCTCATTGAGGTTGGTGGATATTTTTGGGGATAGAATCATGTTGTCGGACATTTTCATCCAGACCTGTCTGTTCCTCATTAACTCTACATGTGGTAGATGTTTGGCTTGATACTGACTTTTGATTGAATGATTTTTCTGTGACTCCACTTTCCATCTGCCTATCATCATTTCCAATATAATGCGTACTTGTTTGTTTCATGATGTCCATTCTGTGGTAGAGGTGCCATGTACTGGAACTACAAGTACTTATCTCTTATCCTCTATGTTAAAACCAATAGATAGAATTTAATAAAATATCACATGCTGCATTTATATTTTTGTTCAGTTTAGTTTGGTACAAACTCCCTGATAGACTGGCACCACATTTAATCAAATAGTTCAATTACCAAAAAAAAAATTCATACATTGAACTTAGTGGATGGGTTCTATCCTGGTCAACAATAACAACAAAAACAGCTACATTTTTTGATTTACAGTGGACAGATATGAGAAATTTGGATTATAGGGTTTAAAATATTTGTTTTTTCTCACTTTAATGTATGTCCTTGTAGAAGTACATGCACATGAAAGCTATAGAATCACAGGAGTGCCATAAAAAAAGATAAATCTGTTTAAAAAAGGAAATAAATATGTAAATATAAAGAGGAATAAATGAAAGCGTTAATTAAAAATAAATCTGTTAAAAAATAAGGAAATAAATGTGTAAATATAGAGAGGAATATATAAAAAAAAAGGTCCATCAAACAAAAGCATTTATTTTTTGAATTGATTTTTTAAAATTTATTCTTTTATTTATCCCTCGTTGTAGTTACACATTTACCTCCTTATTTTTTAACCATTTTTTATTTATTCTTTTTTTTAATCCTTTTTGTATTTGCACATTTACTTCCTTATTTTTTGACAGATTTATTTTTTTAATTTATTCTTTTATTTATTCCTCTATATATGTGCACATTTATTTCCTTATTTTGTTAACATATTTATTTTTTATTATGGTACTCCTGTGATTCCACAGAGCATCAACGGCAGTAATTTCACTTATTACACATTTAAAACCCTAATAAAGCTAATCGACTGTGATTTATTATTGCAGACAGACACGCACAAAGAGCAGCAGACAGGACACACTCCAAGCTTGATTAACGCTCTCAGGGCGCGCACACGTACCCCGACATGCACCCGCACCCCCCCACCACAGGTCTGGGGGTGGGGGGGGGGGGGGGTGGGGGGGTGTCACTCTTCTTCTTCTCCTTCTTAATGCATCCATGGTTGGAGTACATAACAGCCCGACCCCGCCCTCCCCGTGACATCCTCCGCCTGTGATTGGCCGCCGCCGTTCAGGAGGAGCGCAGGGAACACAAACCGGAATGTGTGAGTGGGTTCAGTGTTTGCTCTGGACGGCGCTGCGACGGCTGTTTATCACGGAACAAAACGTCGAATCATCCGTCGCCTCATCCTGGCGGCCGGTTCACAATCTCCTACCAGGAGCTGAGATTTAAATAGATTTTTTTTTTATTATCGCGAAATCTGTGCGCCACGACGCGATACAAAAAGCACTTTTCCTTTTATTTTTTGGTTTTACGCATGGATGGAGGGGCGCAGGTAGACGGGCACAGACGCCGCTGAGGAGCCGCTCTTTGGGAAGTTTTGCAGAGGTGAGTTGAAGCAATCGGAGGCTTAAATGGGGGATTAGAGCTGCGTGGAGATCTCGGGGAAACTCCTCTCTCCTGTCTTGGGGGGGAAAGGATCGCTCTCCGGGGCACTGGGTTAGTGGATCACAGCGGTGCGTGAACTGATCTCACCAAGGATGCAGCTCAGTGGAGGGGGGAAAAAAAACTCACATGAGCCAGTTATAAGTTCATCTTTTATGTGATTTTCGTCTTGCAGCAACCAAAACATTGAGAGAAATGAGTGTTTTCAACCGCCTACTTGTGTCCTCCTTCTGACAGATGATGTGCTGTGAGTAATGTCTGGCATTTTCTGTTCCCTGGTGACACATAAGTTGAAATTGAGGGAGATTTTTCCCTATTAAGCTTCTTTTACTGAGATTCTGTGTGTATTTGAAGTGCAGGTGAGACGTGAGAATCAGGGAAGAGGTGTTAAAAAAAGCCTTTCCAGGTTTGTTGAGGGTCAAAGAGCATCTATTGTGCACTGAACCACCCACAGTGGATCTGCCAGCTGAAGCAGAGCAGATAAACACAGCAGCAGCAGCAGCAGCAGCATTGTGTGTGAAGTGAGCAGCCCTGACTGTTCAGATATTTCCAGTTGTTAGCAGTTTTTCTACCTGCCAGATGGTCTTCAAATCTCTTCTCTCCTGAACCCTTTTCTGCACCTAGAGAGGAGTGTGATTTCCTTGATATTTGAAAAAAATAAATCATTTTTAATGGCCTGCCAACTGAGCTGACGTTATCTTTTCAGCTGCAGTTGATCAAAGATTTATCAGACAATCACACAAAAGTCTTCAATTCTCAGCTGCCTCCAACATGCATGAAAAATAAAAACAACACAACAGGAAAGTGTTTGCAGCGAGGCTTGTTTCCCCCTTGACTGCTCATGCTGTTTCTGAGGGAAAAGGCTTTTTTTTTTTCCTCTCTAAATGCTCTTTCAGTGCAGCGCCGGGCTGACTTTGATATGGTTAAGTGGAAGAGCTTTGCTTCGCTGCCAGGCTGTTTGGGCCACGGTTAAGCCGTTTGAAGGGAGGCTGGAGACGAGGGGTCGGCCTGTTTGTGCCAAGCCGAGTCGGGCTGCAGGGATGCAAAGACCAGCGTCTGTTCCCAGACTCTCCCTCACCTTCCCTCCACTTCGCCACAGCCGGCTTTTCATTCCCTGCATCTGCTCCCTCGGCCCTCCTTTCTTTTCACTTTCTCCGTCTCACACATGCAGACGCCAGTGCACGCACACATGCACTCCTTTCCTTTTCATTCTCTCCAAAGGCTCATTAAAGGAATTATGAGTGTGCGGTTTGGAGGAAATTGAGACGCTCTGTCATTTTGCTGGGTTTTCCCCCCCTAACTACTAAAACACAACCCTGCAGTGTTGATGTGAACAGAGCGAATGCCACCGGGATGTTTGTCATAGATTAGACAGTGATTTACATTATCTGCTAAGTCTTTTTCTTATTAATCATTTTGTCTACAGTTTCCTCAGAGGTCTCGAAGTTCAAAATTCACAGTTTAGTATCAGGTTATTGCATGAAAAATCAATCAGTGCCTCCCACCTGATCCCCTCAGGATCAGCTGATTTTCTTTCTACACTAACTTTTTTTTATATCCGATAAAGCCATGCAAAATTCTGTCTTCGCATTTTGAATATTTTCAGATTTACAGACCCTTGAAGTACCTTGGAGTGGGTTGAAATTTTGCACTTTTTAATTTGCAGCACTTTTCCATCACTTTGAGCCCTCATAAATTTATAATTACAGGATATAGATACATGGAGTTTTCATGGATGAACTACACACTTCTGATGCATATGGAATCATGCACAGAAGATGAGCCTGGTATCAAAATAAGACCTTTCATTTGCTGATGACCTGTTCTGACCGTGCATCTTTCTTACATGTCAATGCGACCTTTCAAAGTTCACCCAAAATGCACTTTTTAAAACTAGTTTTACACACATGCAGGTGGGCAATGCTTACATTTATTACTCAGTGTCACAGACAGTAAACAGTGCAGTTTTTGCTGTTGAAACTAGGATCTACCTCATGATGTTGAGGCTCAAAGTGGGTTCATAAAAAATCGTCATGAACAAAAATGAGATTTTGGCTTCAGATTGTAAAACCTGGAATGGATGTATATCAGAGATGGTTGCAGTTTTTAAACAGAGCTCAAACGTGTTTTTCATTCCTGAAAATGTCATGTATCCTTTTCCTGTACTTATGAAGTTACGAGGGCTCAAAAACGCTGTAAAAAGTAACCCTTGAACTACTTCAAGGGGCTGTAACTTGTAAAATATTTATAGTATGAAGGTAAAATTTTGCACAGCATCATTAAATATAATAAAGTTATTACTCATATAAGAGGAAAGCAGTGAAATTTTACATTTGAGAATGTGTAACTGAAAAAGTTTGTAGTTTTTTGATTGAAAAAACTTCACTAACATAAATATTTCTAGTTTGTATTGATTATCATCAATATCCCAGTCATTTCAGGCATATAATTTTCCACAGAGCAGCGTACGATCTGCCTACTTCATATCAAATCTTCATCATCAGCTCAAAACTCTGGTGACACCGGTGGCAGGTGTGCAAATTTACATTTTAGCAAACCTTGAGGCTTGTCATGTCAGGGCTTGTCAAGTCTTCAAACCATTCTCTGGAGCAGAACAGACACATAGTTTGAAGGAAATATCTGTCACAGATTTTCATCACCTTATCTTTGTCGCCTTGTTTGGAAGTTATTATTAAACTTCCAGCGCATGAGTCACAGATATTTACATCAATGTTGTGGTAGAAGATAAAGAAAAACAGCTTCCCTCTTTAGACGCTGGACCAAGAAAGTTTATGAGTTTTCCTTTTATCGACTTATCAGTTATTATTTCATCATGTGGTGTCTGGCACGATAAATTCAATAGAAGCATATTCTGAAGGCTGTGTAAATACCAAACCAGAAATCTGACCTGAACGTTCTTTGTGCGAGCAGCTATGATAAGTATTTTAGCGCTTTAAAGTCTATTGACGTCTCACACATGGAGCACTTGACCTTTTCCTTTCCATGAACACCCACTTGCACTTCTCGGGGATTTGCCTGTCTGTGTGTGTGTGTGTGTGTGTGTGTGTGTGTGTGTGTGTGTGTGTGTGTGTTCGCTGCATGCACGTACATATGTCTTTCCATCTGCAAGCATATGTGTGGTTTTTTTGGGGAGAAACGGGGGCCTTGCATTCTTACAGGAGGAGTGCCTCCATAAAGTTTTCACAGCTGATAGTTATTTCTTTAGGAGTGGAGGCTGCAGAAAGTTTAAAGCGGTCCGCCGGGACGTGGAGAGAAATGATTACAGTCGGAGGCTTTTCATGGCTCTGAATGCATCTACGAGAGTTTACAACGTTAAAGACGACTTCAATGATAAAGTCAAATCTGAGTTTCCAGATTTCCAAATTTAACTCGACCCTGAGTCTGCGTCTGCTTCGATGGGACTCCATAACTTGCAAGAGGTTGATCTCGTTCTGCTTCTTTGATGCAACTTTAACGCTCCCTGCGGGGAAATTGGGTCATTGTGCTCACTGATATAGGAGACAGTTGTTTTGATTTGTCTGTCACTGTGCATACAAACTGGGAGTATTTTAGAATCTGAGCTGCCTTGTAGAAAGTCTGTGCGATGTTCTTCATCACTTACAGAGTTAATAGTGACAAGGTCCCATTTAGGCGGTGGTTTAAAGACACCAGAGTCAGATAAAGCTGCCGCCCTGCCAGCTCTGAGTCAGAGGTTATCTGGTCTGGATATGAGGGTCTGGCCCCTGCTCGCCTGTCCCGACGTGTTCAACCCTACAATCTCTGCTTCCTCAGCAGGGGGGTGGTGGGAGGTATTTTATGTTTGTGGGGAATTTCTGGTGTCAAGAAGGTGAGTTGTAGGCTGTTGCTCTGGGGTTAAGTGGTATGTGGAGGGAGGGCCGGAGTCGGGGAGCTGGGACAGACAACTGGAAAGAATGAGGAGTGGTGGGAGATTATATCCTTGGGGTGGGACCTTCAAGTCGGAGAGGCGAACACTTTTAGCCTGACTAGCAGAATGGTTCTAATAGATGACAGTATTGGTCAGTCAGTTGGGACATCCATCTCAACTGGTGGATAGATTCTGTGCAGACATTTGTGTTGCATCAGGTTGACTACAATTTTAGTGCAATACTCAACCATTGTTGGATGAAATGCATCAAAAATTACCCCATCGTAGTGAATTGTAATCATTGATATTAACCCTTTACTTTACATCTAGTGCTGTTACCAGTCATTAAAGTCTCACTTTGTTCGCATGCTAACACTTAAGCCTCTGAACAGCAGTGTCTGGGTATTTTTTGCTCCAGCCACGTTTTTTTCCCCCCCACTGTGGGCTCGTTTGTCACTAGAGTATGAAGTCCTACACCTCTATGGAAACAGCACAACGATGGCTAGAAGTAGAGAGAACTCAATGATGTGTTTTGTGAAGTGTAACAAAATTAGAATGCCATAAATCATTAAAAAACGTGGGAAAAGCTTTTTTTTTTGATAAAACTGAACACCTACCTCCACACAGCCTGCAGTTCAACTGAAAAGTTGCAAATTTTTTGTCTTGTTACTGTAGGTTGCAGCTGGATCACAAGTGGCTTCATGGTTGCACAGAGGACTGTGGAATTTTTGTTATATTTTGCAGAATTAGTTTAGTGTAGACAGTAAAAAGTAAGTGATTTTAATGAAATATCAATTTTCATCTTTTTCCTCATGGAGCTACAACTTACACGAGTGCCTCATGGAAAGTTTAAAGTTGAAAGTCTTTGTGTTTATGCAAATTTGGACATTTGTGCCTTTCAAACCAACTTTTTGGGGTTCAGAGGGTTAAACTGAACAAAAGTTTAAGTTAAAAAAATTATAGACACTAGTCAGCATGTAGAGATTGTTAGCAGGAGCCAAACCCATAAATCAGCACCCAACCTAATAGATAAAATATTATCTTTGTGCTAAATATTAGCTTGCAGATATATTGATATTGCAGGTATCAATCACGCTGTAATTGTCAGTGTCATCAAGTTTCCATGCTGAGCCCGCAGCCTCACAGAGCTGCTGCTGTAGACGCTTCATCTTGCTGTTCGAGGTGAGATGAAGCCAGGAGTTGAGAGGTAATATGAAAGGATAGAAAAGTCCGTCTTGTTCGTGCTCAGCTACCCTCACATGCTCTCTGCTTTTCCTTGTTTGTCAAAGAGATGGAGTGAAACGAAAGCATGGGTCAGGACAGCGCTGCTTGAACACAGTCCCTGGTTCCGACTGTTACTGGGAGAGAGGTTGCAGAAGTTGCTGCCAGTTATATCACATGGAAGTCACCACACTGAGATACAAACACATGGTTGTGCAGAGTGGAAGCATGCGCCCGTCTTTGAGTGTTTTTTTTTTTTTGTCTCGTGACCGCATGAGTAAGAAGCAGCGATGTATGAATAACAATAACCGGAACAATTATGTGCTGCTAATGGACTAATGAGTGCCCGGCTCAGAGCGTTGGCTGCTCTCCCACATGGGTTTTCCATCTTTATTATTTTATTTTTTCATCACTTTCCCTCCCTCCCCCCTCTGGTTCTCCCTCCACTCCCTTTCCATCTGTCTCCCTCCTCCTCCTCCTACTTTCCCTCCATAGATACAGACGAGGAATTTATGGAAGGGAGTGTGAACCTATCCTCACCCTTCCTCCCGTTGTCTCTGAGCAGATCAGCTTCGCTGGTCTCTCTGGTGGTGGAGGTGTTCCCCGTTAATTCCCCCCCTCAGCCCCCCACCAAGAGGCGACACACATGCACCAAATGCCCCACGCTAGACGTCAGTGGCGACACTCGATGCTTGCTGAACACCTCTGTTCCGGAGCAGCTGGGAGTTGTAGCGGCATTATGATCGCCATAAGCGTTTTATGCCCCTAAGCTGATAATCCGTCTGTTTTGGTATTTGGTGCGTTCTCTGTGCAGCGTCCAGCAGCTGGAAGAGACACCATTTGGTTCTGTGTGTCTGCTTCTTTGTTTTGATGGCAGCACACAGATAACAGATTGGTGACACATCCGGTGCCAGCAGCCCTGACAGTTTCCCTCCGAGTGACTGGTAATAAGTTGTACATGTGCTGTCAACGTTTCTGCACCGCTGCGACGGATCCCAACAACCGGCGCTGCGCTTGTCTTTCCTGCCTCTCTCTGCTTGTTTGTGCATCATGTCTGTTGTCTCTACTTGTGCAGATTTTGTTTTACGCTCAGAATGTGACGTGCAGCGCTGCCATCAAAACTTTGTCCCAGACATCTGTGCAACTTCTTCAGAGGAGAGCTGTTTGCACCTGTGCGATCGGTTTCTTCTGTCATAAAATCTGTGGTTTTTTCCTTTGTAAAGCACCGGGAAGTGGGTGTTCCCATTACCCAGCTGCCTCGGGGTGGCCGTGACACACAGCTGTGTGATGGCAGATGAATTGAGGAGGAGGAGGAGGGGAGTAATGATACCGCTGCTTCATCCTGAGGAGGGGATGTTGTGAGGGTGACTGTTCACTCTTTGAAGTGTGCTGCTCATCCAAAATGTGTCCTGAAAGGTCAGAGCCGCTCTGTGTGGCCCGTGATGATGATTTGGTGCCTTCGTTACCCAGAAATGTCACTGTTGTAGCTGGACGGGAATCTAGTTATTGCTGAAATGCTGAGCTGATCAAAATTAGTCTTCCTGCATTTTGGAAATACAGTTGTATTTTTTAAAAGGGTGCTGAACCACTACTGAGTTTTTAGTGGAGTGTTTGAATGACAGACATTTAGCATGGGAACAGTAGGATCTCACATATTTGTAGCATGACACGTACCTACGAAAGCCTGGTTTTTAGACATTGCTAACATGGCATATGATGTTTTTTTATATGCTGGAGTGAAATAAGCTGATTACGCCATTGCTGAGCATTTCCACCTAGAAACTGCAGTCTACCAATTTCTCAAAAACACAAACTCAGACTTCCAGATTTTCATTAGAAAGAAACCCAAGGAACCGGTCAACTTGCAGGACAGGCTGTCTGTATCGTTCTTCTTCTTCTTCAGAGGTGCAGAGTTGTAGGTGAGCTGGTGTGCTCGAGCTACAGCGAGTGGTAGAATAGTAGGTGAGACTTTATTGACAGGTGTAGAGTTCAATTTTAAGGCAGGAAGGGGTTGTTTTCATGTCAAAAAAAAGTCTGAATATGTGTCTCAGACACATAAATTAGTGTTTTGGGTTAAATTGACAACTGGAGAGGGACTAGTTGTAAATAAAAACCCTTTGCAAATAGAACAGACTAAAATGGAAATGTTTCCAAGGTGGACTATAAAGTGAAAGACATGCTCATTGTGTTGAATTATGAAGTAGTAGTAGTAGACTATGATCAGTAGTGTTGGATGTTAGATTCTCAAAATATTCAAAGAACAAACAGACAGAAAGAGATTCCTTCATTTATCAGTGAGATTAAACTACCCAAGAGCCTCTCCTCCAACAGTTCAGTCATCATACTGATATATTATTGCAGCTCCAAGTGTTTGATGCATAGTTTTGTTACTGTTACTTATTGAAAAGATGGAGCAACAACTTTTACTACTATTATTATTAATCCTGCAGAAATAATAAAAAGTGAATAATGATTGAGTTTTAGTGCCTGTTAAATGATAACCATCAGTGTTTATAGAACAATAACCAGCAGTGTGTTTTATTCAATTCATTCATGAATACAGACACATGTAGAAATATGATTGACTTCTTGTGTTTTTCATCTTTTTATGCATGATTTATAGTTTCCAGTTGGCTTAATGTTTGTGTTTTGGGGTTGTGGGAGGAAACCAGAGCTTCCTGGGGAGAACACAGACCTCCATACAGAAAGGCCCGAGGTAATGAAGGTGGAGGTGTTTCTGTGAGGCTGCGTTTTTAAGAACCGAACCACTGTGCTGCCCTGAAAGGAAGAGGGGAGTTGGGGGATGTGAGGGCGAAGAAAGGGGGCGATGTTGATAGAATAAAGGTTAGAGTGATAATACGGGGAGAGTGGGGGTGGGCGCTGTAGGGGGAGGATGGGGGATGAGGGTGAAAGATGAAGGATGGGCGAGTGGGGGAGCGATGGAGATTGATTAAGGGCAGAGGAATAATACAGACGAGGTTGAGAGATGAGGGTGGAGGAGGAAGAGAAAGGGGGAGGAAGAGGGAGCAGCTTCCTCTACCTCCCTGTTACTGTCACACTTTCTACTGTGGAGCCAGATACTCCTGTTTTTCTCCACCTTCTCCTTCTTTGGTTTCTCCTCATTCTCCACATCTTCCTCCTCCTCCTCCCCTTCTTCCTTTTTTCACCTCCTTCAACTCTTTGCCTCCTCACCTTCCTTCTCCTTCGTATTTCCTTCCTTCTTGTCCATGTTCTCCTACTTTGGTTCTTTCATTGTCTCCATTTTTCCTTTACATCTTTCAGTGTCTTCTTCTCTTTATCTTGCTCTTTCTTTTTCTCCTCCAGCATCTTCTCCTCCTCAATCTCCTTTATCAGGTCCTCCACAGTGCATCGTTTTGTTGTTTGCAGCCTCGTTTCTCTGAAGCAGTGATCCTTGCAGAGAGCCTCTCCTTGTCCTGTTAGAGTTGCAGGATTTTAGCTTCTCCTTCAGCTTGTTTATCTCCTCCTGGTTGAACTTGTTCTGTGCTTCTAAACAGTTCTCGTCCTTAAGCTGGTTGCAATTTTTTTTTCTCTTTTTCTTCCTCCAGCACTTTGTCCAACTTATTTCACTCCTGCAGGTCATTCAACTTGTCGATTTTCGGTTTACAGTCATGAAGTTTGTGGAAAAACGTTGACCTTTTTGACATCTTTCCGCTACTTTCATCCTTCAGATTAACAGAAAGAAGACATCCAAAACACATTAATGTCGTAATTTTACTAAAGTTTGTCTATTTGCATCTGTGGATTTCAGTAAGAATACATATCTGGCTTTTTTTTCCTCGTACTCTGAGCCTTTGGAGTGTTTTTACAGAGTAGTTTGTTCATACAGCAGCGTTTTATTCATAACTATATGGAGAATTTAGTTTTTTCAGTGATCAGAACTGACATCTAAGATACCCTCCATAACAAACTTTGACTCTTATATGTCAGCAATTTTGAGGGCTGTATGCAAAGTTCAGATTTCTGTTTTGTAAATTAATGCAAATTCGGACATTTTTAGATAATTACTATCCAAAAACTAATTGCCTTATTGCATGTAATCAAGTAAGGAAATTTCATGGTCATATAAGTTGAAAAATAATCCGCCTATTCACCGAGAGTGGCTCACCTTAAGTCGATTTAATATACAGTATTTGGCAAACATTTGTATCTTCCAGCGTCTCTAATAAAAGTGTTTAGAGCTTTTCACTGCGTTTTCCAAATCTCTTTGGGTTTTGTAACAACTGGTGGAAAACACCTTCAGGCTCTGGAAACTTGTGATGATCATTTGGAACTGAAGAAAAAAAGATTGATGGGTATGAAAAATCATTGTTACTTTGCAGCACCGCAGGAAGGCCCAGCATCGAAATGCCACATCACAATAGTAGATTTTGGAAGATTTACTTTAATAAAACAGAGCGTTTAGAGAGTGTAGAGCCGGCAATGAGAGCGCTATTCTAGATGGAAATGTCTAGGATATGATCTGAAGTGATAAATTACACTTGATGTTATTCAGCTGCACATTCCTACTATCATTAATAGCAGCACATGTATGAAAAAAATAAAAGAGAGTGTATTCAGGTGAAAGACAGGGATCACTGCCAGTATTTAAGTGGCGCTTGACCCTTTTTTGCGTGTCACTCTCATCGTCCCTGTCTGTCCAATTTATGCTGACACACTGTGAAAAAAACAGCAATAATCAGGGCAGTAGTCCATAGAGGAGAGGCCAGTGAGACCAGATGTGTGCCATGCAAACAGCTGTGTGTGCAGAGGTCAGGCAGGTGAATGAGTCCGTCGCTACAGTGGATGACACTGCTGCAGTCAGAGCTGATCTGCAGCATCCACAGATGTGCATTTGTTCCGTCCGTGAGCGTCTGAATCATCCTCGTTAAGGTGGTCGTCTCCCACTCGCTGCTGCATTTCTTCACATCACAAATCTCTCTTAAGCTACACCTCCTCCTAAAATTGAAATAATCAACCCTGAGCTGTAACCCTCGTGTCGTCCTGTGGGTCAAAATTGACCCATTTGAAAGTTTGAAAATGTGGGACAAAAATATTTTCACGATGAAACCTCTGATGTCCACATTTTCAACATCTTTGAGAAATTTTTGAACATTTTTGGTTGAAAAAAAGAAATGTTAAAAAAAAATGTTTCTTAAGAACATTCGCAAAAAAATCGACCAAAATCCAGCGAATTTCACTGGATTTTGGTTGATTTTTTTGCGAATGTTCTTAAAGGAAATATTAGAAGTTTTACTGATATATATGTAATCACTTTAGATGTTTTAGGATTTTTTGGAAGATTTTTACTCATTTTTTGAAAATATTTACAAGAATTTTCTTGCCAAATGTAGAGGATATATATATATAAAGCTTTTAAGGGAAACTTTTATGGAATTTTCTTCCTGAAGGTTTTGCAAATTTCCTGAAATTTGGGGATTTTTTGTGCTGAATTTTTGGATTTTTTTCAGACAAGGAAACAATATTTTTTGGTGCCCTTAAATGAGGATAACAAGAGGGTTAAAGTAGTCCGTGTGCTCAAGTCTGCCTTTTATGAAGTGTTTAATTTCCAGTGTAATGCTTCACAAGTGTTCGCGGTTGCAGAGCTTCAGAATGTCCTTCATGGCTCGTCAGTGACCCGCTCCCTGCCGAAGCTTCACTCCAAGCAGCACGACATTTTCCACAGTTAGATTAAATATGAAAGTGTGAAACCACAGTTTAGGGAGCGAGAGGAACAGTCGTCCCCTCCAGTGTATTTCGCTGTCTGAGAGAAACTCATTCCGAGGACATGTTTTTCTTGTCACGTCGTTTTCATTTCTTGCTTTTTCTTCTGCATTTGTGTATTTTTCCTTCAGTTATTGTTGTTGTGTTGTTAGATTTAGAAATGGTTTAGTCAAGGCTACAGAAGGAACGAGTACAAACAGAAATCGTGACACAGCGCTTAAAGGATAGCTGGTGAGAGACAGTTTGCATTTATGATTGTAGTAGGAATTATATATAACCAGGAAGCACGTGGTCCATAGATGTAGGGCATAGTATGTTTATTTGGCTGCTGTGGGAGAAAAAATGTGTACAATTGTAGCAGCATACTTTGCTGTTTTCTGCAGTTTTACACATTTTTGCCCTTCAAAAACTGTCTTTGTATCTGACCGTCTTGGCCTGTACTTCATAATCCTTTAGTTTTTAGAAATGTGTTTCCAAAGCACAAGTGTGGCAAAACTTTCAGCCCTATTACCTTGAATTGTGACAAACTCTGTAGCTGACCGGCTGTTTTTTCACAGTCGGCTCATTCACACGAAGCTATACGACACTCAGAGTTTGCATTATCACAGTAGCTGCTAACACTGGAAAGAATGTTGTCTTTTCCCGCTAAAAATAACAAATGAAGCTAAAATAACTGTCTGTAATCCTGTCTGTATGGTAACTGCATTCCAGAGCTGCAGCATAGGTGGTCATTTTCAATCAGACGTGCACATAATGGACAAATAACAGAAGTAGGAAACTGGTTCTCAGGCCGACCCAAATGCAGAGAATGCTAATGTGTCAGCCAGACATATTGGAGTTATGTGCATGTCGCATTGGGAAGAGGAAAGATGGAAAGGAGAACATTATTTCAGTCTAAATAGTTAAAATAAAAATAAAATAACCGTCCTGTTGTCCTCATTTACAGGCACCAAAAAATATTGTTTCCTTGTCTGAAAATAATCCAAAAATTCAGCAAAAGAATTCCCCAAATTTCTGAAAATTTGCAAAACCTTCAGGATGAAAATTCCAATAATTCCTTAAAAGTTTCCCTTAAAAGTTTTACTTGGCAAGAAAATTCTTGTAAAAATCTTCCAAAAAAATCCTATGAATGTTCTTAAGAAACATTTTTAACATTTCTTTTTTTCCCCACCAAAAATTTTTCAAAGATTTCCCAAAAATGTTGAAAATGTGGACATCAGAAGTTTTACTGTTAAAATATTTTTTTTCTACATTTTTAAACTTTCAAACGGGTCAATTTTGACCCGCAGGCTGAGACGAGGGTTAAAACTTTCATTTTCTTGTTTGTTGGTGTCATTTTTTACATAGATGTTATATTGCTACACATGGGAGACAGAAGAGACTGCTGCTATGGTCGCTGAGCCAATCACCACCCAACCTGTAGCTCTCTGTGTGTGTCAAAATAAAAGCATCTGCTAGTTGTAGAGTGCATCAAATGCAGACATTCTTTCTGAAGTGTCATTCTTCAACGCAGCTTGCCACAATACTACATATAAGTATACTTACACACTGCAAAATCCTGCGATACAGTGAGACCACGATATGGCGAGGGACCATTGTTTTCCCACTTCACTTCAGAGATGATTGAGGAAAGTGTTTCTTTTCTTTCTCTCACTGTGTTGCCACAACAAGGTATTACGGGACATGTAGGATGTTGTTAAGAGCTAAAAAGCAGCATTCTCTGCCTTCAACTGTTACAAATCTGTGGCACCTCAAATGAAACCAAACACCACTGATGGGTGTGAAACTGCAGGTGGGCTCAACCTCCAGCCACCACAACCTCAACAGCGAGCGAGCTCTGAGTTTATAAAGTAGCGTTAGTGTCGTGGATGTGCAGAAATGATGTTGTCACAGCTTCATTTAGCTGCAGCATTTAATGACTTTGTTGTCAAGTCAGCAGGAGACCCATCATGTGCTTATGGTTTAAGCCCTTGTCTGTCAGCTTTGTACCGTCTAATGTATAAATGTAAAAAAAAAAAAAAAATAAATCTTGGAGACCATTAATCTGGACGGTGCATTTACTGCTCTGGCTTACAGTTCTCACAAGTGATTACATGCTGCTCTCCACCGCTGAAATGTCAGCAGTAGCTGCCTGAATGTAACTTCATGCAGACATGCCTCGGTTAATCTGGTCATCTGCACATTTAAATGCCACTCCACATCCTGGCCTTAATTTTTTCACTGCCTCACGAGGATACTGATGACCTATAATTAGAATAGAGTGACTATAATCACAACTTAACGACATGTAGGGGGAATCTGAACACACTCACACACACACTGGGGTCTAAAGAGCAGGAGGTGCTGTTGAACACTGGGAAATGTCACTGAGATGGAGAGAGGAACATAAAGAATACTGATTACCTGCACTGATTGAGGCGACATGTGAAGGAATCAGGATTAGATGAAGCCAAACTTAGTCTGATCTGTGGCCTTTTCAGAACGTTTGATGCTGGATTTAATGTTTATGTGCGTGTGTTTATCTGCTGCAGCATATCTGACCTGTCTCGTCTTTCATGTGATGGAGTTTGCACTGACACATTAACACATGCCTCCGCAACATTTAGGTCCCAGTCTATCCCATAATAAACTTGTTGAACTGTGTCAGATGCTGGAATTGACTGTCAGCTGATTCTTCTTATGATTTATAAAGTTCAACCACCTCAGTTCCGACCCAATAAAGCTTTGGCTTTTTATTTAGTAAATCAGTCATCATGGGAGGATGTCTGAGATCAGAACAGTCGGACTAACTAGGTCGGGGTTTTGGGCAGCTTGATTATTTTTGGACAGGGAACATGCTGATATCCAGGAAGTCCAGTCAAACTCAAATAAACAAAATAGTTGTTTTAAACTTGGCTTTTTGAGAAATGGATAGTTTGTTGTCTTCAGTATGAGCAGGCATCCTTTATATAGTCTTGAAGCTAAGCTAAATTATCCTTCTGATCCCCCAAACCCACCACTGGGCTTGAAAAGTATGTAGTATCTTTACAAAAATGTCTGCATTATATTCTTTTTGGAAACTAAACCAGATCTAAGCTTAAAGTCGTGATATTTAATCCAAATCACCTTTTCCTGCTTGTCTCATTAAAACATTTTACAAAAGAAACATTGCTCCAACCACATTTTGTAAAAACTCAGGAACTTCTCAGCTGCATTGGGTTGAACTGCAGGCTGTGTACACAGAGCAGATAGGAGACAAGTATGGAAACAAGTAAATGTAAGTCAAAACATATCTCCAGTAAGTAGCCACCATTGTTTTTATAGTATTAGTAATGTCTGTGGGTACGTAGAAAAATGTTGCACATGTTGAGTCCAAGTTTATTCAACTTTTTTAAATTGCATAAACAAAGAAATCCAGCTTTTATTTATTTATTTTCAAATATTTGCGGCATTTTAACAATGTTATATTACACTGAAGACATTTTTGAGTTCTCTCTCCCTCTAGCCATGGTTGTGCTGTTTCCATAGAGTACTTTATGTTGCGGTGAAAATGAACCAACAGTGAGTTAAGATGTAGCAGAAAAATGCTCAGAAGCAGCTTTTAGTTAAGGGGTTAAGCGACTGCTAGTGGAAGCTTCCTGTTTTCTTGTCCCGCCAGTCATTCCAAACACCTAAGTAGAAATCAAATCTGTGGCCAGATTCACTTAGTGCTTCCTGTTTTTGCCTCTTCTGGGTTTCTCATGGTGACTTGTGAAAGGGATCATCAGCTACTTTGTCTTTTCTCTGTGTTACTTTGCTGCATTTGTCATTCATCAGAAATTATTCAGGAATTTTCTGCCATTGTGATCATTCAACAGGACATCTATAAAAAGGCTTTGTGAACATTTGCTAGAGACGACTATTGACTGGTTGTTTTTGTGCCTGAAGTGCACTTACTACACACAGGACGTATTGAAATGTCTGTACTGTCCATTGTTTCCTTTGTGTGGTGGGATTCCTGGAACAGTGAACCGGTGACTCTTTAGTCAGAACGTAAAAATGTTGTTTATGATCCTACGAGTGATGGAGCAGTAAGTCAGAACAGCGTCTCTGTTCTCAGGTGTAAACTTTTGGTGAATTCCTGACTGTCACCGGATCAAGTTATTTACCAGGTCTTCCTCTGTCTGAGGAGACGTGGATATCTTCTACATGCTGATAACCAACAGGAGACAGGCAGCTCTTCTCCTCTCCGGGTTTAATATCGTTTGCTTATATGTATGAATGCCACATTCTTAGTGAGACTTAAGGCAAAAAAACTAACCATTAAAGCTGCATTACTTGATGTTTTTATCCACTTGGAAAGAAGCTATAAACACAACACTGACATATTAATAACTTTTAAGTTGATAGGGTGCAGAGTTTTGCAAGTGTTGGAATGCATGTCTAATGGTTGAGGTCTGTTTTGGGCTTCTAAGGACAATTTCTGACTCTTCAGTTGTTAAATGCTTCATTATTTTCACCAACTAGTCACTAACTGTGTCTGTTTGCAGTTTATTGCTGAGCAGGCAGTCGGTTTGTCAGATGTGTGAAAATAACTCTGGTCAGGGCAATAAGAGTGAACCGAAACAGTAAAATTACAGGTTCAAAAACCAAAACAAAGAGCTCAAGGATCTTGAAAAGCTCTGGAGACCCGAATGGAATTACAGTCGGGATATTTCTTCTTGCTATAGTGACACCGATCATATGTACTTAGAATTTTGATCAATTGTTTGTAGAAACAAAATTATAATAGCAGCTTTAATTACCTGAATTTTTACATAGAATATGGGACATTCTATCGCAAAACATTAAAATTTTAGAACAATTTTTGCTTGACCATCTCTGATTTGCCTGATATATTTATGTAACACATTTAAAAAGCCTGTGGCCAACCAAAGAGCTCGACAGTAAAATAATCATCAACAATAAGAAACAATAAAAGCAAAACAATAAAACAGTGAAATAAAACAGATAAAATATCCATAAATCATCAAAAATACGAAACAATAAAAGCAAAACAATAAACAGTGAAATAAAATAGATAAAATTTTCCTTGTTATTTTTGGACAGCCACTTTGAAACATAGAACTCTTTTAAACTTGGATTTGCCAAACTAGCAATATTTTTATATTCATCGTACAACTTGTCATACTTAAAAATTCAGCAAATTTAAAAAAAAAAAAATCAATTTTATGACCAGGTATTTCATATTTAAAAGTATTCTTTATGTTTATAGGCAGTCGGGGGAGGGCTGTTTGCGTTACTGTGGCATGCAACTACATGTGATTCATAAAATATCACTAGTTGACTTCTCCATTGTCAATTATTTGTAAATGTGTGCTCAAAGGTGGACCTTTTCGTGGCGGCTTTAATTTTTTAAATTTTGTATTTCATCTCACCCATAATCAGAGATTATTGACCTACTAGTCCAATATTACAGATTCTGAATCAATGACATGATGAGAAATAAATGAATAGTTCCTGAGATGTTGTCATCCAAACATAGTGCTCAAAGTCAGTTAACGGGCAGTTTTATTTATTTATTTTTCATTTTCTAGGAAGATATAACTTTTAAATTTTACAGACGCCAAAGTTTTGAGCAGATCGGAGGTGGTCGAGCAGAAGGCCTCTGATGATTTGAGATGCAATAAAACGTGTTGTAGAGGCATTACGTTGCTGCTGAAAGTTAAAATGAACTCTTCAAACTTTCTCCCCGTTTGATCCCTTTTCAGCGCTTGCTGGCAGTGAAAACTCTACGGACTATTCTGCAAGTCATCCTATTATTCAAGGCATTTCATTGCCACCTCACAAGGCAGCTTTTTTCTGCTCCACGCTGTCGTCTTAAAGCAAATTCACTCTCTGCCTTTTAGGGGTTTTTGAGACGCCTTTTTATTAGAGATGAATAAAAACTCCATCCTCAAGAGGAACTTAGACTTCTTCTCCTCAGCACTGAGGATAATGAGGCTCCCGGTTCCTAAAGTCATTTTGCCTTGTAAAAGTAGCTCTAAACTGCCAAATCCTGAATTCAGCTAAGAAGCAATATCACAAGCTTTACAGTGTAGTGGTGTAGGTTTACATGTGCATCACTCTGGTGATACTTTCCATAAACATAACTGTGGTTTTGCGTCTCTGTGTGTGTTCTGCAGATTTGTCAATTTGTCAGTCAAAGGTTTATGGGACATATGATGAAAGAGGCATTAGAACATGTTGCCTCTCATCCCAAAACGAAGCACATGTACCTCACGCATGCAAGGAATAATCTGTATAATGTGTAATTTTGTCTCATTTGAGGATGCTTTTCATTTCCATGCAGATGTTTTGCAGTGTAATATGAGAGCACTGAGTAGACGAAAGCAGAGCTACCTCCTCTTTCATTTTAATTATAGTAGTGACGCTTGAGAAGATCATTGCAGGTTAATGTGCTCAGGTAACCAGACTAAACTGTCATCATGCACTTGTTTTCAATTGTACAGGATTTACAGGAAGAAGGACAGAAACAACACTGTATGTTTTGGCTCAGAGTTGGCAGCCTGCAGCCAGTTTTCTCCCAGTTTGGAGCCACAGCAGCCTCCTCACTGAACTAGTTCACACAAACACAGACTCCTGGATAACTGAGCAGCTTTTAGGCACACTTTTGCAACCTGCAGGCTGTGTTGGAACACGTTTACACTCACATGTAGACAGCGTATCATCATCGCCGTAATCTCTCGCTCGGCTTCATCAGAAACTCGTCTCTTTTCGCATCTTTTTATCCACTTTCTCCCTTTTTTTCCTGCATAAAAGCCCTCATCATCTGCTGCCTGCTGGATTCTTTGATTGCTTTTTTTATCCGCACATCCTGTCACATTAAATAAAAAATAAAAATAGAACGAAAGGAACAATGAAAAGCAGCTTTTATGACTCGTGGACACATTTAAAGAAGCATCTGTAAAAGATCGGAGCATAAAAAAAACGCTTTTTTTTATTTCCAAAGGAAGGTTTGGTGCTTTAAAAGCCTCGGCCCTGTAACACGAGGGTGTGTGTGTCCTACTTCTTGGCAGTTGGCTCATAACCGTTGTTTTACGTAACACACTTCATCCCATTTTGTCTGCTGTTGCCATGGTGAGGCTAATTTATACAGGCATTAAGAATTAGACTTCTCTTGTTAACATGCACGCTGGGTTTTTTTTACACATAAATACACACTCACGCACATTTGGACTCACACACACACACTGAGGATTATTCAAGAGTTAAATGTGGGGTTGTGTGCGTGCAGCCGATTGTGAGGTTGGGTGGGAACCTTTTATAAACGAGGAGAGTGAACTGAGCAAAATAAGCAAAGTGCAAGTGTGTGTTTTGTGCAGCAACGTTTAACTTCAGAGGAAGAGCTCCGAAAGATTGATGGGATTATTAGTGTGCATAAGTTAGAGGCACAGCGGGGTTTGTTTACATACAGCGTTTATACAAAATAGTACAGACATCCATTTTATTGAGTTGCACATAACTTCATCTTTTTTCTCCTGTTTTGAAGCTCAAGGCCTTTACTCTGGTTCACCTCCTAAGTGCTCTTCATGGGAGTAAGAAGTGGCTCCCATGCTTTAATTAATAATTAATCACAGTGACATGAGGAGAAAAGGAACAAAACAAGAGAAAGGAGAAGCAGAAGAATAAGAAAGTGAGTCATACTGTCATTGAAGAAAAGGACGTTGGTGGGAGAAGCGTTTGGAGAAATCAATTCAAATATCAATTAATACAAGCTCCCCGAACATGAATGGAGGATTCAGAAGATTAGAAAAACTTGTCTTTTGTGTTTGTTTGGCGTAAGTCTGAAGGAGAAAGAGAAGAAAGAGTAAAGTTGTGTGGTGGTTGTGTGATTCTTGATCGATGAGGGTCACTGAGATGTAGCTGCTAACAAGTAATCAGTGTTGACTGAGAAGTGTTCATTTTCCAAACCCTCTCAACACTAAGCAGTTTCTGGTTGTTTTTCTGCATCTGTTACATTTTTACTCACTGTGGGCTCATTTTTCACTGCAATATTAAGTCCTGCACCTCTGTGGAAACAGCACAACCATGGCTAGAAACATAGAAAACTCAAAAAATGTCTCTTGTGCAGTTCAACAACGTCATAATGTCATAAATCCTAAAATAAAGAAGAAATATCAGCTAAATTTCTTTTTAAATTTATTTTATAAACATTAAACAAACTTTTTTGGACAAACATCGGGGACTGTAGTTACTTATACATGGGATACCTGCTAATCCAGGTGAGCTACAGTGGCGCCCCACTACTGACATTTTTAATTTGTTTTCATACTTAACAGCCTGCAGTTCAGCTGAAAATTCCCTGAATTTTGGTCGCATGAGTGCTGGTTGTAGCTGAGTCACACGTGGCTTTGCTGTTGCACAGAGAAGCACAGATTTTTATAATCTCATTAGTGCAAATGGTTTATTTTAGATTTTTAAATTTGTTTTAGACATGTAGAATGTAGTGATTTTGATGAAATAACACAATTTTAAGCTTTGGTTTGGTTTTCCGACAGAACGGCACATTATAGATGAGTAGTTCATGGACCACTGGAACGTTGACAATCCAAAGATTCTTTATTTTTACAGTTTCTGATTTCAATAGCACTGTCACACTTGAAGCTCATATAGTAAACATGAAAAGCACAGTACTCCGCCAAGACTGTCCATTCCCCGACCTTGCGCTGAACACAAGCGTGTGCTATGCATGTGTACGTTATGTACGGATACCGAAACACCCCCACAATTTAATTACTTCCTTGTATCATTTCCAATAAGTCAACAGCGGTGGATTTGTAGTAGGATCTTCAGCAGGCAACTGAGGTAGCGTTCACTTGTTGTCATAGTTACAGTGACGCCGTGCCACTATCTCAATGGGAAATCCTTAGCAAATCCGTGGATCCAGACTATAAGCCGCATCACTGCCAAAATCTAATGAGGTGGTCCTTGTGTCGTTTCTGACTTTCCCTGAAAATTTCATCCAAATCTGTTTGTCTGTTTTTGAGTCATGTAGCGCACAGACGGAATAACAGACGGACAGACAAATGTACGCCGATTGTCACATAACTCCACCGCGTTCCTTGGCGGAATAATAATGGTGACCCAGCTATACAGGAGGATAAACTAGCAGTGATGTTAGCTCCAGACACATTACTGTAGCCTTACAATCACAGCCTTCCATCAAGAGGCTCTTGCATCTTACAGTTAAATCAGTGAGTTTCTTGTCCTTTTTTTTTTTTACCCTCAGATGTTTTCTCATTCCTCATTCACTTATCCATCCTGTCCCTCATCCTCCCACACACTCACACAGACACACACAGTAACGGTAGGACTAATGCATTGATGCACACGGGCCTTGGAGAGCTGACAGCAAATTGATATTACACCAGGTGTCCTGCTCTCTCCTGCCACCTCCCCTTTCACTAATTGTGTATTTGTCCACTCTTGCCAAGCCGCAGCTCCGCATACTGATCAATGCGATGCTCACAAATTCCACAAAATAACCACACTCGCACACAGCGCACTCACAGGGGCATTTAAGGCTGAGATGAAAGGGCAGTGAATGGACTGACTGGCAGCTGTATTCAGCCTGGGCAACGGCTGGCAGCAAACCAGAACACACTGCAAGTGGGCATTGTTGTTCTCCCTGTGAAAGACTCTTTAGACGAGATGAGTGGTGACACTAAGAGGTGCGGAGGAAAAGGTTTTTATGATTCAGTGGTTGAACTCAGCTCTTTGTGAGGGTGTGTGTGTGTGTGTCTGTGTGTGTCTTTAACTACGCGGTAACATTGATTTAAATGCAGTTTTTCAAGGGGCTCGCTGAGGCTGGGAAAGGTTTTGGGAAAATCCTGCAGCCTGGACATGAGTGTGAACATTTAGCACACAACAGCAAGAGAGTTTCCTTTAGCGTTGACTACATTTTAAATGTTTAACCCATAAATCATTTGTAGAGAGGAAAAACATAGTGGAAATTGTCCATTACAATTGCTCATTATAACAACTACAGATGTCTTGTTTTGTTAACCAGCGTTTCAAAACCCACTAATACATAGTTTATTATCACTTGTGATGAGATAAATCATCAAATTCTCACTTCTGATCACATTTTACAAACTGTTCACAAAGTGTATTTAACATTTTTGCTTCAAAATTGGCCCAAACGATAAATCAGTTCATGAAATAGGTGTAAAATTCAAGAGGTGCAGCTGATTTTATATTTAGGAGAGTACATGCCGTGCCATATTTAAAACATGGGTATTATTTTTGTGACTGAGGTTGAGCGGAGACAGGATGATTACCTTTTTATAAAGTGCAACATTTATCCAGCAGCCCCTGAAAATGAATGTAGGACACACACAGTTTGACTTTCATACAGTCTCCACCAGTGTTTTCTAGTGAACACGCTGTCACTCTGAGGTAAATATGAAGCTATTTTCCCTGTTTGAATTGTATGAGTTATTTCACAGCTATGTGTGCTTCTCAGATGATAGGGAAAAGTGCTTAGTGTTGTTCCTCTGAGTCCTCATCATGGCCAGAGTTAGCTCTGTGTACTATTTGGGAACATGAAGGCATTGGAGGGACTTGAAACTGAGCAACCTGTGCAATATGGTGTCATTATCACAGAGTTTAGTTTAGTGAAGTGTCCACATTTTCTCCATCATTTTGTTTGGTCTAAATCTACAGGAGATCTTCAGGAAATGGTTTAAGTGCCGTGAACGATGTACAGCGTGTTCTGTTATTATCCAGAGTGCATTAGGTAACAAGATGTACCATCATTTGCCACCCACTGCTCTTCTTTTAGGGGAGTGAGTCAGAAAGTCAGAGAGGTAAACTGCTGCTGAACATCCAGAGACCAAAATGGACCAAAGTGTTTCAGAGCATTAGAGCAAATTGCAGCTCTCCTGTAAAGGCAACATTAGTGATTATTGGATCTCAGCAAAAACACATCATGATGGTATTACCACATGGTGTTATCTGACAAATATGATATATGAATTGATACCTCAGAACAAGAGCTATTAGTTGCTCAAGTTTTTTGTTTTGCACGTGTGTAGAATTTAGGTTTATCAGTACATATAGCAGTAATGCAATGCAGGTCATATTGATTCATTTTTATCAGATTTAGCACAGTCTGGCCATTTAATGATATACAGATGTATAACAAATTAAAGGAAAAACGTACCACTAGACCAGTTTCAATACATCTTGGCATTGATTTTCCAAATATCTGGAACTCAACCGGAGGGTTGAACACTACTTTTCCAAAAGATCTCTCATCGCGGTGGAGGGAACTGTCTTAACACGTCGGTCCAAAATCTCTTAGAGGTGTTCAATTTAGTTGAGATCTTGTGGCTGTGAAGGCCAAAGGACACGATTTACATTAAATTTGTGCTGTTGAGGACGCTTCCTGACCCTGTTTACGGACGTTTTTTTCATAGATCTAAATGCAGATGTCACCTCAGTCACCATTTTTTTTGAAGCACAAGCCAGTTGGCCATTCCTCGTCACTGAAGCTCCTGCCATCCGTGCCCCAACAGTGAACCCACTTTAAAAGTAATTTGATACATCAGAATCATCTGGGTTTACTCAACATCACTGCAGCAAAGTGAGAAATAAAATCATTTACGATGGTTCTGGCTGGTGTTAAGTTGACCTTAAAAGCTACATTTGCAGATTTTTGGAAATCAAAACCACTTGAAAATGAAACACCTGACATTGCTTCTCCTCATACATAGATAAGCTGATAGAGTGCACGTGTAAGCACTTACAGCAGGCAGTGGATCGTGCTGGAAAGCAAACGTGTTTATACTCATTTTAAATGGAAAAGCAGCAGCCGTCTAGAGGGTGACAGAGAGGGAACATTCAATCTTGCTTAAAATGGGAATAACAATGTGCAGTTTCAGACTTTCTCTCCAGAGATAGGACTGTGATAATGGTGCATTATGTTGCCCAGAAGAAAAGTGCCACAAATAGTGGAACATCAAATGAAAAAGACATCTAGAAATGCCTTTCTCTGCACACAATCACGGTGTGAAGTGGTTGAAGGAAGTGTCAGATTAAATGCTGCTAAAAGAGGCAACAAAGTTAAGCAATAGATGAATACATTTCACATGACATAGCAATTTTATGCATTTTAAAAAATAAATATAGATTTGTGCAGTTTAAAAGCTACTGTGATAATGGTTTTGACCATCATTTAAAAAAATCAATCTCATTGAAATTCATTTTTGGCTCCATCTGACCAATCAACCAGTCCTGTCCAAGAAATATATCTGTCCAGCTCTGGTCTCACTGATTCATTCCCTGAGTCACAGCCATCAGGGTCCTCTGTGTTAAACCCAAGTAGCTGCTATTAATAGCCTTAGCAGTGTCAGTGTCTCTGGTCTATTGTTCCCTCACCGCAAAACAAGGATCTAGTCTTTCCTCGGGCCCCGTGCCGGATCTTTGTGTGGCTGTTTGTCTGCCACACAGACGAGAAGAGATGATATCAGGTTGCTGGTTCAATCAGTTGTTGCACTGTGGACGGAGGTGTTGTGTTTGCTCGCATTTGTATTTCAACACGAGCCTTTCACTGCCCCCCCCTCCACACACAGAAGTCCTCCGGAGACATGAAGATGGATGGATCAGTGGAAACTAGAGGAACGGGGCCCCCCACACAAACAGAGTCACACAAACAGACAGAGAAATCCAGTGTTTAGCTTGTCAGTCCGTTGGGCAAAGTTGTTGAACTGGTAACACTGTGGGATGGCTTATCTGGTTTGTGTGAGGATGAGAGGCAGAAACAGAGCAGAGCTGAAGACCAGGCCTTCACAGACTGATTCCTCTGTTTGTTAGCAGCAGTTAATTTGATTTGACAATTCTGTCTCATTCTGTTTCCCTCCTTTAGGCTCGTTTGTATCCACCGTACTTTTCCTTTGGCTCAGTTGTGAATTGATAGCGATGAGAAACACAGAGATCAAACTTCTTCTGCCTCAAGTTTATAATCATCATATTGTCACCAAAATCAACAACTGAGCTATTATTTCCCACTAAGAGATGTATTTTTTTGGTGTTTATATGAATAAAATGTGCAAGGAGCTGCATCAGTGTCTCTGGAG
Source organism: Amphiprion ocellaris (assembly GCF_022539595.1). Lineage (NCBI taxonomy): Eukaryota > Metazoa > Chordata > Actinopteri > Pomacentridae > Amphiprion > Amphiprion ocellaris. The sequence continues at coordinate 8,535,951 of NC_072780.1, forward strand.
AAATGTTGTCATTTTTCTCTATAATTGCAAAATGACCAGCAGAAATATGATCATGTTACAAAGTAATCTGACATGGATTCATGTGTTGTTGTTTTTTTTTCTTATTCAAAATAGAGCTCTAATGAATACACTTTAACCCTCGTGTCGTCCTGCAGGTCAAATTGACCCGTTATAAAGTTTGAAAATGTGGGGGAAAAAAATATTGTCACAGTGAAAACTTCCACATTTTCAACATTTTGGGGAAATTTTTGAAAAATTTTTGGTGGAAAAAAATGTTAAAAAAGAGATGTTTCTTTAAGAATATTAAAAAAAAAAATCAACCAAAATCCAGTGAATTTCGCTGCATTTTGGTTGATTTTTTTCTTAATATTCTTAAAGAAAATACTAGAACTTTTACTGATATATATGGAATCATTTTAGATATTTTTAGAATTTTTTGGAAGGTTTTTATTCATTTTTTGAAAATATTTGCAATTTTTATTTTTTTTATTTTTTAAATTTCTATTTCTTGCCAAATTTGGTGATTTTTTCTTTTAAATAAAACTTTTAAGGGAAACTTTTAAGGAATTTTGGGAATTTTCTTCATGAAGATTTTGCAAATTTTTATAAATTTGGGGATTTTTTTTTTTGCTGATTTTTTATAGTTTTTTTCAGACAAGGGAACAATATTTTTTGGTGCCCATAAATGAGGACAACAGGAGGGTTAAAGTCTGAACCGTCCTCCTGCATCACATAAAACCTTCTCCAGCTGACCTCTAACAACATTTCCACTTTATAAAGTCTCTCAGTCGCCATTCTTTTATTGCCTTTGTATCCTTGTGAGCGAGACATGAGCAAAGCTTTAGCACCTTTTAAACATTCATTCATCAAACTGCTCTGAACTGCCCTTTCAGTTTAAATGTCACCCTGCTGCCACCAGCACCCATGATCTGGACAAAATCTCACCCTGCTAGCTGAACGTGTGATCCAGTTATCTCAGTGGATTCTTCCCCCTCGGGCGCTCAATCTCTGCTACATCATTATCTGACAGCTATATTTGGATGTTTCTCCATCTATTTTCAGCTCTCTCCCTGAGCGGCCACGTGAGTCATGTTCAATTCTGCATCTCTGGCTTTAAAAAAAAAAAAAGGTTGAAATCTTGTCAGTGCTGCTGCTGCGGGTAAATATAGACACAGTGATTAAAAGTTGTCTTATCTGTAGGAGAGACTGATTAGATAACTCGAATACAGGGCAGTTTGGGTTTACATTTGTGGAATTCATTGCAAGTGAGGTTGGTCAATGGTGAAAGTGGCCTTTAAAGCTGCAGGATCAACATATAATTGCGGGACTTTTTGTATCATAGTTGACATTTTTGCTGTTTGTTATAACCAAACACCACATGGCATTTTTACAGAAAGATTCTTCTAAATATTCTATATATAGCTGAGTAAAATTGAAATTGGAAGTTATTTCTAAAGATATTGTAGTGAACCTGTTGACAAGCCATAAATCCACACTTGACTCACACACTACTTTATATTAAATAACTCAGAAAGCCTTGGAATCTTGCCAGTCTTTGGTTCAGGAGGAAATGACATCATGTGGAGCAGGTCATGTGATCTGGAATTAACACACTTCCTTGAGAGGTGTTTTTGTAATGGATAATTTAGTTGAAGGTGACAATTTGTTATTTTCCGTATAAAATTTGATATATTGCCAAAAAAGAAATATCTGTCATGATTATCTCAGTAAAAAGAACACAATCAAAACAATTTTTAATAAGCTCATTTTATTATTGTTTGGATAATTAGAAGGTCGTTGTTATTAAATTCAAACAGTTATTTAGTTGACATTTTAGTGATATCCAGTCATTTTTTATTAAGAAGTGATTGTTTACATAATAAATAATTATGGAATTTGTAAAGACATGATCATAATGAACTTTTTTTTTACTTTTAATGAAAATGTATGCAAGATATACCCCATGGACTTCACAAGTCCCTCAATTATATATTGACCCTACTGTAAATGTGTGATGAAGTATGTAGTGACTTCCGCTTGTGGTTCATCTGTAATTTTTCAACAAGTATCAGTCCGAAGTATCGCATATTTAGAAAAAGTCCCTCACTTAGTTCAGGTAGTAAATATTTCAAAAGTAGAGAACACCTTTAATGCAAAGTGACAGCAGTTATGTGTTGTGCCACCTGCCTGAGGGGTAACAGTATGTTTGCAGCTGACTGGTGACAAATAAACCTGAGGAGTCGTGACACGCTAGCACAGGCTCTGAATGCTGCTCGTCCACTTCGCACATCACTAACAGTGTCTACATTGTGCTGCGTTGCTCAGTGCTCACTGCACTCCGCTTAACCTCCCTGTTGACATGTTCTGGTGCTAATTGGGTTCACAAGATGCTTTTGTTGAGCTTGTTATGTATGACAGACAGCGATCCTGAGTCACTCACTTGTTGTCCAAATTCTGCCAGCGTATTGAATGGATTTGTCTCGTCTGTTTCTCCAGGAGTGTCGTCCCGCGTCCCCGAGATCATGGCGGCCGGCACCCACTCCCCCGGCGGGCCCAATGGCATAATCCGGAGTCAGTCCTTCGCAGGCTTCAGCACGCTACAAGAACGACGCTCACGGTAAGCAAAGGTCTTCAAAACCCTACAGGAGCTTCAATAAAAACTCATCTCTCGGGTTTCTGAAGAAGTTTCAACTCCCATCCAAGAAGCTTCTTCACTTCTGAACTGTAGACGCTTCTTGGATGAGATTTGAAACGTCTTTTAGAACCTCAAAGACAAATCCAGTTGCTTTTTACTGAAGCTCCTAGGATCACCATGACCTGGATGACTGAGAATCTACACAGACATATTTCCTGGCACTTTGCCTTGAACACCCTATGATTGGTGCTGGATTATGAGAAGATGTCTGCAAAAGTGTTAATCAGAGATGAGCTGAAGTTACTTATTTCTGAAATTACAATTGGAGTCAAGGGGTGAATTAAAGCATGTATTCTAAAACACTTCCTCTGATTGATTTGTACACAGCGACATTTATACTTTATCTTCAGACATTGATTTGGAAGTCAGAACTACATGTTATTGAGCGTTGTGGCTTTAGTAATATGTAAACTTTTAATAGCTGACAATAGACTGTAAAGAGCACACGTCGATTATAGGGGAGCACAAGAATTTAGAATGATTTAAGTGTTCGGGTTGTGATTTTTGAGTTTGTTGATGTCCACAGCAAAATGAGTGAGGAACAAGAGAGAAAGACTGAAAAGGAAGATTTGGCTGTAAAAGAAAGTCGGCATATGGAAATATTTCAGGTAGATGACGTCCAAAGACGGGTGTTTTGAAAATGTTGCCAGCAGACGAGGCGACACGATTGATTTGTTCCACCATTTGAATCAGTGGAAAGCCAGATCTGTATACCATCCAAAGAAAAACAACTATTTTCGATCTCTTTGCCAGCGTTACATCTTATGACAAAGGTTCCAAACTGCTTCATTTAGCTTTTTAAAGGATTTTGTTTAATATTTTTTAAGCAGATGCACTTCCCTACAAAATCATCCCAATAATTTAAAAATGATTAATTCTCTCCAAATAGCGTTATTAGAGCCATCTGGTAGAAATTTCTGTATTTTTTTCAATACAATTCACAGAAATGGAAAATATTGCCAGTTTTTTCTAATATGTTACAGCCCTAATAGCTTGATAAACATGCTGTGCTGATAACAGCTAATAATTGCATGATACAGATAAATTAGTGTTTCTCTTTCCGGATAAGTAACAAGTAATTGCAGAACAGACACAACATACCGAATTTTGTGTCTCCATTACAGAGTTGTTGCTGTTATGTGTCACATTTATCACATATGGTGATCACAACTCTTTTAGAAAATAACTGACACTCAACATCAGTGGGGATATAGTAAAATGAGTTGTTGTTTGTTGTCATTAAGATGGAAAAAATAGCAGTTAATTCTGCATTTCAATCTCTCCACTGTTAACTTGTATGTGTAGAACATAATTTGTAACTTCTTGCTGCTAAAAATAGTTTTGTATTATTCAGTTGTCAAGCAGAAATAAGCAGAACAATTTCACTGCCATTCACAATATTTGGAGATTTGACCTTGACTTTGTATTAAAGAGGTGAATGGAAGAAAAACACACTTTAAAGAGTCACTTCAGAGCTCTAAGCCAATTTTGAAACGGAAGTCTTTCTATGTTGGTAATGTGCTCTACATATAAGTACAGCTTTTCCCTACACACAACCATCAGCCTGAAATAAATCCTGCAAAGCCTTTCTATGCTTGTGACTTTGCATTTTCAGCTGTGCACTGACTTAACAGAAATGACCCGTTAGGAAATCTCATCCGTTACTGTAACCAGGCTTATATTCAAATTTCACTCACACAGATGGAATGTACTGACTCAATAATCTGGAGTTCACGATGATCAACAAGCCGCAGCAGGTTTTAAGAACCAGTAAAGAATCCTGAAAGGATGATCATCACTCTGCTGCCGCATACACTCACAGCCAGCTCCTGATTGTGTTCATTCATAGCCAGAAGTTTGTGGCGAGAAGTTGGAGATCGATAAAGTTCTTGAGAGATGAGTGTCTTATCTGTGTTTCTCCCTCACTGACTCATCTGTGAGGGTTCTCGCTCCATCACCACAAGACAAAATGTGTTTACATTTCACCCCAGATATATCTCTTACAATCTTCTGGCCTTCTGGTCGTCCTCAGCGACTGTTTGAAGACGCTCTTCCCCTCTTCTCTCAGCATTCAGACAGTGAAGGGGATAATTGGCTGGAATGACTCGGGTTGTGTGGGCGAGTGACAGCGACAGACAAGTTACCATTGTGATAATGAGCGAGGTGGAAAGCTGCAGAGATTCGGCTTCTGAAGCCACTGGAGTGTGTCATTGTCTGAGTATGCTGTGTCTGTTAGCGCTGTTGAGCAACGACGCTCCATGTGTGTGTCCATGTGTGTGTTTCATGTGCTCTTACGCTTCCCTAAACCCTGCAGACTGTGCAAGGGTTCAAATTCACAATTATTAGTCAGTATGGATGCATATGCGTATTTCTGCAGAGAGGCCCTTTACAGCACCACAGCTTGCGTGACCCCAAGGCTACTCGGCGCTCTCTTTCAGTGTTGCCCTATATTTGTGGCAGCTTAGCTGAACTTGTGCTGCTGCTGGCATGCAGCAAGAAGCGGCACGTTCCAGCTTGTCGAGCGCTGGAATTGGTTGTCGCGATGTCCCTGAAATGACTCTGGGATCATTTCATTAAGACGAGGGAAATGTCATTTGTCAGCTAAATCTGTAATGGTTTTAAAAGCTGAAATGTGCATGAGCGGCTCAGATGAGTGTGACCTAAAACGGATTAATATGAGGAGAGAAAGCCTTGTGAGGTGGCTGTACTGATTAGAAAATTTGTAGTTTTCTCTATTCAACCATAGACATGAGGCTCAGAAACAATATTTGTTGAGTGACAGGGAAATTATTTGATAATTTATGGATTGTTTCATAATTTATAAAGAAGAAAATACCAAAAAAAAAGCTTTTTTTTTTAGATTCTTATATAAGATTTGCTGCCTTGCTCTGTTTCATAAAGATGTTATTTAAGGACTTGTGCTGTTAGGAAATGTACTGAAGAATTTTGACTATAGACTAAAATAACAGTATATTGAGAAGTGATCAGTTTGTGGGTTAGTGAAGGTGTCCTACTTTATGTGTTGGCACATACATATTTGTAGAAAACAAATGTGTGATGTTTTGTAGCTCAAAAACTAATCAGAAAATTAATTGATCATACAAAAAACTGAATTGCAGCTCTGCACATATGACTCCATTTCCAGGAGCTTGTGTCACTGAAGGAGTGTAAGAGATTTGTTGGCTTCACCTCTTCTGAGTCAATCAAACAGTTGTAGGTCAATTGCTGGAGGACTGCAGAGGGAACAGACTGAAGAGCACTAGAATGTCATTGACTGCTGGGAGTGTGATTGTCTCGGTCTGTGTGTTTGTAAGTTTTTTCCAGCTGAAGACAAACAGCAAGTCAAACACAGAAAGTGGGGGAAGCACATGTTTGCAGATACTTGTGCATTTGTGGTATTTAGCACAAGCCTGTGATTGATGAAGAGGTTCACCTCTCAGGTTTTACTGAGAGTTTGTGTGATTGGCTGCATGTGGGTTATTGATTGCATGCGGCGCTTATTGTACAAGTTGTTTGGACGATGTCTGAATGATATGTAGGTTAGAAGTGTCAGTCCTGTGTGACTGAGTCGTTGTGGTGCGAACAAACACTATTAGGCTGCTCCATCTGACAGATGAGATGAACTCATGCTGAGACTGACCAAAGGGCGTGTTCAGGATGCTGTAAAATAATGCAGAAATCTCATCTAGCAAGATGCTCATATAGGCAGCCAGTGGAGTGGCTGAAATACTGAGATGCAACGTTGTGCAAGTAACTGAACTGTCTTCATCTTTTGCTCCAAGCTGCATGTTTGGGTCAACGGTTTTTTAAAACGCTGTGAGGCATAATGTTTTTTGTTTCTTTGAAACACTGTACAGCAGATAGTAAATTATCCTGCATTGCACTTGCTAACATATGTGTGTGTTTTGTGTGTGTGTGTGTGTGTGTGTGTGTCTGCAGGTGTAACTCTTTCATGGGGAACACTGCGGTGCAGAAGAAGCCTCAGTCCAAGCCCAAGAAGCCCCACCTGTCAGGCCACAAGGGAGGCAGCAGCTCCAGAGAGCCGCAGCCCAAAAGACTGGAGGAGGTTTACACGGCTCTCAAACAAGGCCTGGAGTGAGTAACTCATGCGCTGAAGTGCACTTTATGATCTGTACACACACTCACATTCACTCAGGAAGTTGTTAAAGTCAAAATGAACAATCTTGTCCTTTATGTATACAAGACACTTAGGAGATTTTTTTAAATGCTGTGTGTCTCCTTCTCTTTGGCATTTTTCCCTTCACTTTTTAAAATTAAAGTGTGAATAGCTTTATAAGGATTAGTCACACTGGTGTTATAGAACCAGTTCAAAAAATGCACGATGCAACAGAAAGGAAACACAATGAACCAACATCCATTTCAGCTGTAGTGGTCACAGGCAACCTCTTCACTGAATGTCTGTCTGTTTTTATAACAGATACTGCCTGGTCCCAGCACACAGACCACCATGTTAGCTGGGGTTAATAACATTATGCTTTGAATCTGTTGACTTCTCCCCTAGAACATATTTACATAACTCCATGAAAGTTTAAGTACAAGTGTTTATATTGCAGTCGTTAATTTTTGTGGTGAGTTTACATTGCTGAACGATTTTACTGTTTCTGCAGCGATGTCTCAACACAGCGATCTTTAAAATCCAATAGAGCATTTTGTATAAAAGCTTAACTTTTTTTCTTTTCTGCACTGTAGTGAGTATCTGGAAGTTCATCAAACGGAGCTGGACAAACTCATGTCTCTGATGAAAGACATGAAGAGAAACTCTCGCCTGGTGAGAAATTACTTATCATCAACTTACGTTAAAGCTGCAGTCAGTGCTGAGTTCATATCTGTTCCTTTTAGGGGTTCTCATCTTTCAAACTTCAGTTTTTACATCAGTTTGGACAACTTAAGACAGATGCAAGATCGCATTGCTAAATGCTGTTTAACCCTCGGAACCCCAAGCATTTCACGGTATAAAGGTGACCCTACACAGATATATACTGACCATACTATGCTTGTCTCCTATCTGCTCTGTGTGAACACTGCCTGCAGCTCAGCCCAGTTCAGCTGAAAAGTCCACAGCTGAGTCGTTCACAGCTCCAAGGTTACATTGAAGATTGCTGAATTTTTTGTTTCCCACAGAATCTGATTATAGCGAACAGGTTTTGGTAGGGAAAAAAAAGGGATTTTGATTAAATATCATTGTAAAGCTAAGATTTGGATCCTTTTTCTGATGGAACTGCACATCACAGATGTTCGGTTCGATGACTGTCAGAAAGCTAAAAATAAGATTTTTTTAATTTATTTTTTTGTTCCTAACAGGTTTTGGCTTGGACAAAAAGGCGTCATTCTAGCAATTCTGTCTAAAGATAACACGTCTTTTAAACTCTCCTGTGGGTTCAACGGGTTAAATGTCATAAAGTTAAACAGTAATTGGATACGACAAGAATGTGACAAAACTTCTGCCCCAGAGATATTAAATGTTCTCCTTTATTTTGCTTGGATGTGTCTCAAAGAGAACATTACAGGTGCAAACAATTACTAACTGATGTTGAAATATTAAAATCGATACTGTGTGCAGACCTACTTTGTGTCTAGAAAATATCTTTGGAAGGATGCAGCAAGTTTTCAGCAAAGCCAAATGATGAACTATTATAAAAAATATTTAATTTTCCCTCATTAATTCAGACATGGAAAATACTTTGTTTGTTCCAATTCACATAGTCATGTACACATAATGTAATTTGGTAATCTGTTCTTTTTTGTGATGCCAGACAACTTTAATCTGCTTTTCATTACATAAGCAGCCTCATCTGTGCCTTTAGTAATTGTGTGATTGTGTGTGTGTGTTTTCTCTCCAGGGAGTGCTGTATGATCTTGACAAGGTAAGAATGATGGAGGGGAGAGTCTTCTGTAACAAGCACACCAAGTTTGGTGTGTGTCAAGTGAATCTTTGATGTCGGAAAGAGTTGAAGGAGGGGGAAGAGAAAATGGTTAAAGGCAGAGGAAAAGAGGGAGGGAGGATAAAGTGGAGCAGTAAGAGGAATAAAAGATGAAAGTGAGAAAAAATAATTGGTGGGACAAGAGAACAGCCAGCTTAAGAGGGACTATCTGAGAAAGACGTACCGTATGCTATCTAATATGTAGATATATATTAAATTGTGTTGTGTTAAGAAGTAGACTGATACTGGATTTTTTTGGAGCAGATGCCAATTTTAGGGAGTACAAACATCTGATAAGGATTTATTGGCCAATGCACTTTATATATTAAGACCACAACTAACCAACTATTTTCACTTTTGGACAATCTGACAATTATTTCGTCAATTTAACAAAAAAGTAGTTGTTTGCACTACTGTGTTTATAGCAATTTTCATTTTTGCACTACTGTGTTTATATATTCCTTTTTAGCTGTAAATTTCTATATATATTGTGTTATATTTAATTTTATTACTACTATTTTTTTCTTCCCTGTCTTTCTATGGTTTCTTTATTTTTTATTATTCTCTTCCATATTCCTAGAGTGACACCAACAGCCGAAACCAAATTCCTTGTGTGTTGTGTACATACTTGGCCATTAAAGCTGATTCTGATAAACTGTTGATCAGTATTTCCCAAAGCCCAAGACTATTTTCAGTTTACTGTAGATGAGGAAAGAAACAATTCATCACAGCTCTATTGTACATATATTAGAGTTATCTGAAAAAGGAGTAAGTCCTGGTGTCATTTTGTATTAATGTATTAAAATAATGTGGAGACTATTGAGAGGATAGTAAACAATGGCGCCACTCTACTGGACAAAATGTGGTGACATTGTTTCTAAATTACCCCAGGCATCATGTTCTCTATAATTAAGCTTTCATATCGGTTCACATTTGATGCGATTTTTCTCTAATAGGCCGATAGTGGTCGATAATATCAGTCAGGCTCTAATAAGAAGGATGTTTTCATAGAACCTCTTTGAAGTCAATTCTAGACATTTAGTGAATCTGTGACATACAGATCATTATTTTGTCATCATTAAACCATATGTGGCTGTATTCTCATGAGCACCAGTAAATCCCTGTGCTGTGTCCGTCTTCCTGCAGCAAATCAAAACCATCGAGAGGTACATGAGACGCCTGGAGTTTCACATTAGCAAGGTAAGCGCTGATGTGTGTTCTGATTACTTTTCAAGGATTGTTATTCTTCTGTCAGTCTCTGTGCCAGATGAATAGTTTGAACGTCAAGCACTGAGTCTTCAGTCTCTTTTTCCTGCATGTCTGTGGCACCTTGAAAGGCTTCCGTTAAGAGCTGTTGAAGATGTCAGCTCTCAATACCTTGTTTCACGTTAAGCCTCTCCACATCTCGCCTCATCCGCACAGTCATTCAGGAACCACTATCCTGGAACATATTTGTACCTATTGGTGAATATGTAGCTGAAGCCAGCTGTAAGTTAGCTTTGCTTGAATAAAGACTGGAGACAGGAGGAAACAGTTGCCATTTCCAGTTTCCATTTCCTGCCAGTTTCTTGTAGAGTAAAGCTGTGGTGTTCGTCCACGTCTCACTGGATTTCTGCCACCAGGTTAGCTTAGCATTCCTGCTCCCCGCCGGTTCATGTGTTGGTATATTAGAAAAGTTTCCAGCTGTTTCATTGGTTGAGGCAAAAACTTCCTGACAAAGGATGCCAGGTAGGGATTACATTTTTTGTCCTCTGTCTTCTTTTGTAGTGTCCTCACAGGTTGCCCGTTGGGGACATTAATCCCCTACAAGGTTGCGAGGCTCAGTGACTTTTCTTCTACATCCCCTTTTGTAGACCTGTAATGGTCTCCCTTGCTGTGCGTCAAATCAGACGTGACAGCAGGAAATCAGAACACACTCCCAAACAACAGCGCCCCTCCAAGGGTAACCATGGTTACCTGACAACGGAGCCTTTGAAGTCCGGAGGAGCTCAAGGCAGCCATCCATTGGGTGACATTAACCCTTTACGTTTGCATACGTCCTGACAGACAATAAAAACTCACCTTGAAACCTTTTGTCCAGAAACAAACACGTGTAAACAACACTGCAAAAGAGGACGAGACTGTCTGACGCTTGTGTCGGGTTGAAGAGTGCAGAGAATCTGGGTCAGGGCAGTTAGCGGCTACAGCGAGGAGCAATTGTCAGGGTCCTTAAAGATGGGAAAAATGAGAGGAGGAGATGCAAGAAGAAAAGGTCTGACAAGAGTCAATTGAAAATAGGTAATGTTCTCTTAGAAACTCAGGAAAAATGTCTGCAGCTTGCTCCACTTTGACGACCAAGAAGGAACAAGTTGATGCCTGTTCTGTCTTGTGAGGTTGTCACAGGATGCTGTTCAACAAACACTCTCTCAACACTTTTCTATTTAGCATCCAACATTATTTTGAATCCCTTCTGTTCTTTCATGCTCAGTACAAAAATAGATTTAAATGCACTAGTAAATATTTGAAATAGCGAAGGAGCTTGTGATGTATCTTGCCAGACAGGTAAAAAGCCTCAAAAGTTGAGGCGTAACAGAAAAGTTAAATCGAGCCCTCGCTGTGTCTCTTCATTCTAAGTATATACACCTGCTCCTTTCCTAAACCTTTCATTCTCACTGACTGTCAGACTTTGTGTTGGTTATTGGTTTGAGACAAAAAGTCTCACGCTTACGCTTTCAGAAATAGACTTCGCAAATGTTTTGTTCCTCTTTGAATCTATCAGATTCTAGTTGTTCTCCTGGAGTTTCTGGCAACTCTCTGAACCACAAGCAAGTTTCTGTGCTCCTGTCACATTTTATTCGCTGTTGGCTCATTTTTCACTGCTATAAAGTCCTGCGCTTCTGTGGAAACAGCACTACCATGACTAGAAGAAGAGTGAACTCACAAATGCCATCTGTGCAGGATGATACAGTTACAATGGCATAAATCATAAAAAATGAAAAAAACGAAAGATTTAACAAAAATATAAAAACTGGAATTAACATATACAAAGTGTTTCCAAATGCCCGCAGGTGATACTGACACTGGAACACAGACAAAATACTACAGACAGTTTATGATTTACATATTTAATTTGTTTACATACTTGTCTCCTGTGTGCTCCATGAAAGCACAGCCTGCAGTTCAGTCGAATAGTCCCTGAATTTTTGTCATGTGACTGAGTAATGGCCTCATGGATGAGCGCAGAATTTTTACTTTTGTACAGAGTCTGTTTCAACCAATCGATTTATTTTTAAATGAGAACTTCAGATTAGAGGGATTTTGATGAAATGTTACAACTTTAATCTTAGATGTGTTTTTTCCTGATGGAACAGCATGGCACATCACAGAGTAGTAATATTATATATAAATAAGACAGGTAATGCAAAACAGAGGCATATATTTACATGAACAGACATTTCTATAAAACAAATGTAAACAAGTCAAGTAGTGCAATGAAACAGCAGCATATATATTCACAAGAATGGATATTTCAGTAGCTACCTACACTCTTTTCATGTTTTGTGCCAGAAAGATGAGCATATCTACATTTTCGGACAAGTGTGAACTCCTGGATTTGTTCACAATGTAGCCAGCCTTTGAGTATTCGGATCTCAAAATGAATATTCAGATACCACCACAACAACCGAATATTTGGAAATTTGCTGTGAAATGTTGGATGCAACCTGAAATTAGTTGGCATAAAGTTGTCCCGGACTTTGTGGGACTTTCATAAAATGTTTCAATAACTTCTTCTACAAATGTTCTGTATATCTATCTGTAGGAAAAGACAGTTATAGTCATGGATAATATGTTTTGTAAAGCTGCACTGTTTAAATGTCACAGCAGGAATGCCACATGAGGTTTGAACATTTAGAAACAGCGTTACGTATCCTGACCTCTAGCTAGCACTGACAAGTGGATTTTTTTAAAATGTGAAATGTCTCATTCAATGTGTATCAACATCAGTCATGATAGGCTGACATTAAAATTATCAGGCTGTGCTCCAGGCAAGTCTGCCAGGAGTAGGGCAGGGCAAAATAGGAAGTACATGTTTTTGAGCTAACAACTGGTGCTGATAAACCTGCAGTCAAGAAGAGGAAGTTCATCACCTTTCATGTCTGTGTAGATTCTCAATCATCCATGTCAAGTGTAGTTGAAGTAAACTGAACTTTCCAAGAATCAAAAGTCCATTTACTTTCTCCCGTTGTACTTAGGATTACCCTTTATGTTTTTTCCAAGCACTTCAGAGACAAAAAAATGCTGCATCAATACAGCAATATACAGAAAAATGGAGCAATGATTCACTATGTGAACAGCACCTTTATAGCCTGGATGTTAAATGAGCACTCAATTATTTAAAATTTCAGTGTCCCACACACATGATCGATCATTGGATGTGTAAATACAGTATAAACCAGGAACTAGTTTGCAGCACGCATTCGATCTCATCTCAGAAATGGACAACCTATAAACAATCGTCAGACTTTCGGCAGCTGTGAGCTACAGTAAGCGTGTTTGTCAGCGTCTGTGCTCAGGCTCAGGCGTGTCTCTTTGTGCGGGACAGCTGCCGTGAGCTACGACTTAACAATCATCCATCACCAAGTTGTTAGTTTGTTCCTGCGCCGCCTGCAGATGTCTGAGCAGTAATTGGCGCACATGGAGGAAGCAGGTGGCACAATGCAGCCCTTCTGACTTCCTGCATGGGACAGGCTCTGTGGCGCATGTGTGTGTTGACCGCTAGCATCAGCAGGGCATCGTTAAGGACATGAGGGACAGAAGATTGAAGGTGAGAAGAGCGGCTGCCAGGCGCCTCCTCTTCCCCTGAGAGAGAGCGTGCGCATGTTAACCACTTGCCAAATTCAGTCCAAAACGAGTGTGAATGCTTTGCATGCGATTACTTATAATATAGGGCATTTTCTGCGTTCCCCCTTGAATGCTAATCTTGCCACCAACACACGCCCACAGTTCCCCAGAGAATGGCTTGTGTGTTTGATGCTGTTTGGTGTGGCCCGCCTGTTTTAATCTGCTTATAATCACTCGCCCCCCGGCAGAAAATGTGTATGTGTGTGTGTGTGTGTGTGTCTGGTGTCCTACAATCCTGGATAATGGCCATATCTTAAGAGGATTCCTGCCATATCCTAAACATTCTCTGGTCACATTCAAAACAGCACAGTTGGAAGTCAGATGCAACCAAATAAACATCACTTGTTAATATTTTAAAAGGATTATATTGCCCAAAAAAAGACAGCTAAAATGGATATTTCATTCTTAATATATGTGAACTCAATATTCTCCCCACCCTGGACCTAATTGATTCCTCAATGAAGGTTTTCCCATAATCCCCCACTTGGTGTCTGAGCCATCCCACTGAGCTGTAATTAACACAGCCCAAAAGAGGCTCCATTTAGAATACATTTACATGTAATATCTGTCAACATCTGGGAAGAGTTAATTAAGAAGGTTCAGGTGGTTTTTATAGGATGCATAAAACAGATACGATTTTTGTGTGGAAATAGCCTTTTAATTCAGCACATTGTTATTGTTTAGTGTGCTGTATAGTCATGTAAAAATCATCAATTTTATGATTGGAAGGCTATTTAGTACAAAGGTGTAGATTTTATACTTGTGTTGTTGCAAAAAACAATAATTTTTATTCTCAAAACATAGTAAGAACATGTCCCAAGATGCTGATTTACCAAAATAAGAGTCCAAAACACCCGAAATCGTTATCTTATTGTGATGGAAGATTAAAAGCATCAGCAAATATTAACATTTTAGAAGCTCAAACCTGTGATTTTTTTTTTTGTCACTGTTGTCATTTTTGTTTGTTTGTTGATGTTGCTCTGTGGTGTATTTGATCAATCGGAGAAAGTTCTACATCAATCCTAAATCCAGGACAACAAAGAGCAGAAAAGATTAAATGCACAGTCAGGAAAAACTCCATAGGTGTATAGAAGATGTGGACCACATGCCGGTCTGTGTGTGTCAGTTTCCAGCAGAGTATTGATGCTACTTCTTTCTTCTTCTGCCTCACTGTCCAACAACATTCAAAAGTGTGCGCCACTCAGACGTGCGATTTCCATCCATCTGCCTGCGTTGAGGTTTCTGTCTTTTCTTTGTTTGTGTTTTTGCCTTTCATGTTTCTTCTTTTTCTGGGGTGAAATGTGCCCGAGGCGCCGCAATATGCTGATGGCCACCCTCTGGAGTGGAGCTTGGCTGACCTTCAAAAGGACATTTCCTTGAAGGCAGCGAGGGGCTATTGTAATTGGGGACAAAATTTAGCTTCATTAGCCGATAATGATATGATTAGCGATTGCCTGAAATGAATGATGGCTATTCATCAACTCCCAATTTGTGAAAGCCCGGTTTTGTTACGGAGCCATGCAATTTTCTGCAAATGAATAACTCCTTGTCTGCTTGTGTACAATAACGTAGTATTTCTCGACTTAATAAGTGCAAAAGTTCATCAGGGTGAAAGTGTGTTTCAATTGACATCAGCTCAGCGTGTTACAGAGCCAAAAATGTGTCGAGTTTTCTTTGTTTTTGTAAATGAAAATGCTGTCAGCCGTTGGCTCTGAACTGCCTCCATAGGAAGCAGTGAGCTGAGAATAACAGTTGAGGTTGGATGTTGTTTTATAGCTGGCTCAGCTCAGCTGCTGCAGCCGCACCACATACACCACATACCACAGACAGACAGACAGACAGACAGACAGGCTGACGGGCTGGGTCCCAGCCGGGGATGGGGGGGCGCTGACGGCTGGCTGGTTGGAGGTGGAATCGGTCGGATTGTATGTGTGTGTCAAGATAAGTTATCATAGTATCATCAGACTGCATTATCATCCTCCAGAACAGAACAGCCCTGCAAACTACCTTCACATTTTTACCATAAACCCTCATTTGCCCACAAAATATCTTCTCCCATACACATCAACATGTCCACACGCATTCACAAAGTCCAAGATCCAAGCAGCGTTCACTAAGATAGACAAACAAAGACTCTGAGAAGCTGTTAGGACGACAGGAGCCAGAATGGCCCATTTTCTCCTGCTTCTCCCTAATGAGAGCCATAAAGCGCGCGAGGCATCAATATTTCAGCGTTCTCGTCAGGCAGACGGCAATATTTCCCTTTGATGAGGCTCACCAGAGGTGTTTTGTTTTGCCCAACTGCCACTTCGATCATATGCGAATTTAGGAAGCGGAAACATTAGATGGGCAGGACGCTGAAAACAGAGACTGCTGCTGGGAGATTGTGTTATCAGGGAGAAATTACTGGGAGTGACTCAGCAGTATTTACTGCTTCTGTGTGTTAAGAAGAGTTGATGACATTTACTTTGATTTGTGAGATGATCCTTTCAACTCAGCTTTGTTTCATGAAGAATTGTGGCTTTTTTGGGCCTTTTTTGATGAGTTAGACTTTTAAAGAATCCAACTAATAAAAGGAAGTGACAGCTACTGATGCTTTGAATGTTGGTACTGTTGAAACGAAATATTTCATGGAGTTGTTACTTTATATAGCAGTTTTCTAAAGTGTTTTTACAGTAAATACAGAATGAAACAAGTATGAAAAACTAATGAGATAATACAACCAAAAAATAACAATAGAAAACAAACGATGCACTTCACAAATACAGTAAAGCCATTAAACATCATTTTCAAAAGTTAAAACAGGACAGAAGAAATAGATTTGCCATTTTTTCACTCTCTTACCAGGAGTTAGACTGATACCACTCATGTGCTACCAAATATGAGGCTAAAGACTGCAGGCTTGACACTCTGTCCAACTGTATCAAAATCCACCTAACAGCACCTTTGATGCTCAGTAGCAGTCATGTTACATCTTCATAGATTATAATAATCTTCATTTTAATCACATACACAACTTCTAGCACCTTTGGCTTGACAGAAAAAGAAATTTCTCTCTGCTGGGTTCAGTTAAACTGCTAGATCATCTCACTTTGACTCTATTTCAATTGAAAGTCTGACATTTTAGCTGACAGTGAGACAGCAGGATGTCGATGGAGTCGGTTCCTCCCCCCTGCGGGTTTGGGTTGGATCATGCTTGTGCTGCAAAGTGAAGTCATCTCCAAATGAGCTGTAAAGCCCCGTCTGTTGTTGCCTCGCTGTGGGAGTGTCCCACTGGGGTCGCAGACTGGGACGATGCAGGCTGCTGCCACTGGAGGCTACAGTTACACTCATGCATAGCAGCTGTATCTGTCAGTTCACTCCAGGACCCAGTGGATCTGTTTCACCGCCTTGTCACTCTTGATGACTAACTTTCTGTCTGTAATTTCAGCCTTGTCATTACTGCGTTATTCATTTCATTGTTTTCACAGTCTCTTTCTTTTTTGTTCATCTGAACATGGGGAAGTTTTCTTCTCACTCATGTTGGAGCTTGTATTTATACCATCTTGTCATCAAATAGTTTTTGTTCTTGTTAAAAGCAATAAAAACTGAAGTAACAGCATCATCTTAGCAGTGAAATCCTGCACCAGCCTACAGCTGCGTTGGGTGTCCTTGAATGAATCCCAGTGAGATGTGAGCACATCCGGAATAATTCAGATGGCACTTGGAAGTTTTGGGGAATTTGCTTCCTGCCCAGGGATGTTTTGATGTGAACATATAAAGAGGTCCAAACTTCAAAGACTGGCTTCATGTCATTACTGCAGAAGTTTCTCTCTCTCTCTGTCATGTGTGTGTGTGTGTGTGTTGATTAATGAATGCCGGCTCGTCCTTGTGGAGCGCTGATTAAAGATGGAGGGACTCTGTGTGTGTTCACTCAGGTGGACGAGCTGTACGAGGCCTTCTGCATCCAGAGTCGTCTGAGGGAAGGTGCCAGTCGGATGAAGCAGGCCTTCTCCTCCTCGCCGTCCACTAAAGGCACCAAAGAGAGCATCGCCGAGGTCAACCGCCGGTACAAGGAATACACTGAGGTACTCACAGAGATGCTAGCATGACTGTAGACCTCATGAAAGTCATGTAAAGTAATGCTAGCTGACTAAAAATATGAAAATCTGAAAAAAAAATTTGCAGTAGTAATGATCAGTACCTGTTAACATCTGTGAGTCCCTGGTTGCTTGGTCACACCTCAACTACAAGTCATATTGAAAATAATCTTTCACCATGTGAAGCACAGTCTTGTTTTGAACAAGCTGATGTATTTTCATGTTTGTACTGTGTATTATAGAGATTTGGTGTCAGGTTAGAGAGACTCTGCGTTTCAGATTTTCGATATAATCAGGTCCGATATAATCTGAGTGAATTAGAATTGTGGTCGGCAGATATGAGGTGATTTATGAAACAACTATAAATCCTGTGGTAATGAGACTGGCATTGAGTGAGAGAGGACAAAATGCCTACATTTTCATGTATAAATTGTTCATGTAGAGGAGAAATTATAAGACTGAGACAGGGTTAACTGCACTTTTTTCATAAAATGTATTTGGTCAAAATTTACTCGAGCAGAAGCAAAATTCAGGATTTCCAAAAAACTCATAAAACCTAAACTGCATAAAAACCATAAGAGATATCAAAGCATAAATTTAAATGAATCACCTTCAAGGCCTTGTGACCTGTTTAAACTTTGAATGAGGTTCCTACTGTAAAATAAACCAGAGCTACGGGACTCTAGAGATGGCTGTTTTTGGCAGTTGTCTAGTTGACTTCCCATTCATTTCAATGGGGATGTTTAGGGCTGTTATTTTATTAATTTCTTTAAAAACATGCGATGAATCACTAAAAAGTCATAGCAGGCTGTTTGCAATCAAGCCGCATGTTGTGATTTATAGTTTGTATGGGTTTTCTAAAAGCTGCCTGACAAGTTATGTACTGAAAATCATGTCGAAAGAATCTGTAAGAATAAGCCCAAAGAATAGTAAAGTGCACACTTGATAAATCACACATTTTCACCTACACATTCAAAGATAACATAAATATAGAACAGTTTACATTAAACCTAGGGCTATGCTTGAAAACACTGACTATATACCTAAATATAAGAAGCAGATTACTGCCTACACTGTTTTGTAAACACTAATATGCAAAGTCATGTTCTTTCAGTATGATCTTTAAATCCCAACAACACACACACCTGTTGTCGCCTGACTTGAAGGCTTAGATCAGCCTTTACGCCTCGTCTGCAGCTTAGCGTTGACTGGTTTTGTCAAAGTCTCTTGATTACTATTGTTGTTCTTGCGTCTTGTGAGGGCTGTTTGTGTAATCGGCCTTGTCTCTCTCTATTCCCCAGAACATGGGCGCATTTGAGAGCGAGCTGGAGAACCTGCTCGGGGAGTTTCATATCAAAATGAAAGGTAAGATAAGAGTCATTATAAGAAGTTTACACATATACACACCATACATGCCAACCGCTGCAGATTCCATCCAAGGGAAAATCCATAGGATCCACAAATGGGAGCAAAATGTGTTAGATATTCTTTCAAAAAATCGAGAAAAAAGTTCCACTGTGTCATTGTACCAGCAGCAAACAAATGCAAACAGTCTGTATTTGACACATCAAGGTGGCAGCGTCTGGTTTGCATGATGCAAAGGAACAATTAAAATCAAAACTGCAGCAGAAGAATAGAAATCAGTGGGAAAATCAGCTGTGGGTGATGATGTTTGTTTGATCCTCGATGCCCTGAAGTTATGATCAGCAGTTTCATAAGATTGCCAATGGCTGGAGTAGACCATGTGACAGAATTTTTACCACACAAATGTTGATTTTTATATACAGACATTCCTTTTAAGTTTACATGTATGACATACTGGTATTTACTTTTAAAATAAGAGCCATTTCTTCACTAATGATTACAACATGAATGTTTTATTACTCTATATTCACTGCAGCTTCTTTGAAATGTGTCCACACGACATTTTGTAACAGAGAAGTCTTCAGTCCCAGCAAGAAATATGGCAGTTAAAATTGTTCTCCTACCGTGAGAAACTGATTCTTTACACAGCCTCTTGTGTAATAATTCATCCTGAATGAGAAAGTCACATAAAGTTGCTTGACTCATGGTTCCCTGCATCACATTAGAGTTTTCCTTCCTACCCTTTGCCTTTATGAATAATAAAAAAATATGTTTCTTTTCTCTAACAGGTTTGGCAGGCTTTGCTAGACTCTGTCCTGGAGACCAATATGAGGCAAGTTTCTTCATTTTCCTTCTGACTTTCATAATGAGACGAGAAATGTAAGATTTCACCCACTTTAGTTGACATTTAGCATCAATAGAACAAGTAGACATTTTTTCTGTTTGAAGTAGCTAAAATGATATTTTAATAGTCGTGGGGTGGCTCAGTTTTTTCAGAGTTTTAGTTCATTATATGGCTTTCTTTGGACTGCAGCAGGCTGCTTTGTGCCCTACATTTCCAATGACAAACAGCAGACAGTTACAGTTAGCGCTTCAGCTAAAACTCAGATATTTCCACCAAGAGTTGGAAAAACAGAGCTGAAAGAGTCAATATTGAACTTAAATCTTTTTCCAACACTTTCGCCATTAAAAGGTGATGATATATGTCAGTACTATTCATTTATTTCTTCTGCTGCCTCACGTTTAGCTAAAAAAATTCAAAGTGACAGGATTTGTATTATTAATTCCTCATGACTTCCATTAAGGAAACGTTTTACTGTTAAGTTCATGAAAAATTATCAAAGCTTTCTCTGGATTCATGCTATTTTCTTTCTTTCCTGACGATGCTTTCTTGTTCTTTCCTGTAGATCTTCATGCGATATGGACGCCAGCGGTGGAAGTTGAAGGGGAGGATTGAAGTGAACTCCAGACAGAGTTGGGATGGAGATGAAATGGTCTTCATGCCCCTCATCACTGACCTTATTAACATCAAGGTGCTGAGGGAACACCGATAAGCTTGTATCTAAAGCATTGTGCTGCAGCAGAGTCCGTTTTTCCCTGAACTGAGTAGTAAACTGGTGTTTTGGTGCGTCAGGTGACGGAGCTGAAGGGTTTGGCCACTCACATGCTGGTGGGCAGCGTCATCTGTGAGACCAAGGAGCTGTTTACCGCCATGCCTCAGGTGGTGGCTGTGGACGTCAACGATCTGGGGACCATCAAACTCAACCTGGAGGTTACGTGGTAGTAAGTCAACATTCACTTCTTCACTTTTAGACCACATACTCCTTCACAGTACTCATAGATATGTTGTAGTGTGTATGAAGTGCAGTACATCTGCTGAACTTTAATATACTTAATGACCAACTGTAAAAGACCTTGTTAATAATTTGTGATTATTTTGTGACTTTTAAAATATCGTAGCAGAGATTCTTTTAATTTCAGATAACAATTATAAACACACTGATGGTGCCACTGCTGGGTTTCAGGGTTGTGAGATATAAATGTTTTGGTTCTTCTACAGTCTTTTACTGGACTGGCCTTAAGCTTGGGTTACCAACGAACACCCACAATTTATTGTTTGTGTTATATGTAGCTTTAAATGCAGTGTGTGCATGACTTGTGACTGACTGCCATCTGGTGGAGAAACTTATTTATAAGCTTTGGCATGTACAGAGCCATAGCTTCCGTTATATACATTTGTAGATTTAGAATTTTATTTATGTGGCTTACATGCTTTAATGTTCAATAAACATTATTTTTCTCAGTGAACCTCTTCTCACCTTCTGTCTGAAATGAGCCTTTTTAGCTCCTGTCTCTTTAAGGCCTCCTTCCTGGTGCATCATGACCCCAGATCTGAGTCTAAGCAAAGAAACGTAGCCCTAGCAAGAGCACCTCTAATGAGGAAATAATGGCAAGGAAGCTGCACAATCCAAACTAGTTGCTAGTTATGCAGATATGTTACTTGGTGACATATATGAGTAACAGAGGAATAGCCTGGACTTCAACATGGCGTTTAGGGCCTATAAGGAGCAGTGTTGTCTACGGCGGAGAATACATCTTTGACATAGACTTTGGGCTTTCTAAGTTAGTAATCCTTTAACAGGTACAAAAAAAAACAGCTTCCTAACACGCTAAAGGAGAAAGAGAAATCATAACATTATGGGCTCTTTAAGTGAGCAAATAAACTGTGTTGTTCTGAACACTAAATAAGTAAATTGACTTTTACAGGATTGCAGGAACAGGATAAATCAGACAGAGCAGTTATATTTAGTGCGTTGTTTTCTTTCCGCCTTCCAGCCCCTTCGACGTCGAGGACCTGACTCTGTCGTCTGGCAACGTGAGCAAAGCCACAGCTCTCCAGAGACGAGTGTCAGTCTATAGCCAGGGCACACCGGAGACCCCCACCTTCCAGGACACCTCCTTTTTTGTGAGTCCAGCACCCACCGTATCTTCTTTAGCGTCATTGTCGAGGTGTTAGACAGATTTCTTTTTTCTTTTGAGTTGTTAACAAATTCTGTGATCCTTGTGCACCAGCCTGAGCACTGTCTGCACTGTACTACAAGGATGATAATTATGGCCCAGTTTTTCTGTTGATGCATCATGCGTATACGGGCAATGCTAGCACTACCCCTAAACTAACCCTCACCCATTTCCCTGCTAACCTCCTCTTCTTTGCATTTCCACATTATAACCCTTCATCCACACTCTGTCCCACCTCACACCCTCATCCATTCCCCCTGTATCTCACTCACCTGCTCTCACTTGAAAACCCAACTCCTGCTCCTATTTGCCTGCGTACATTGTGTAAAGAAGTGGCAGCCATATCCCGTGGAGCGCCAGCGCCTCTCCTTCCTGCACATGCTCCGAGACACCCTGCTAGAGAAGCTAAGGCGCAGTCGCTCGTTTGGTGACCTGGCCTCGCTCCGGCCAAGGCCCAAATCCAGTCTGGAGGTCTATGTGAGTGTGCTGTGGCCCCCCTTGACCCTCCTAACCCGACTCTGTGTGCCCCCTACCTCCCTGACATGAGGGGGATCCTCTGCTGGTGTGGGCAAACTTGTCCAGTTCCTTTCTGTGGGCTGCAGAGTGCCATGTGTGGATGATTGCATGTTTATTTGCATGACATGCTTTAAGCTGTCCGTATTATTGTTTTCAGTTCAGATTTACTTTACTCTTTGGCTCTATCTTGGTTGAACTAGTCACAAGAACTGAGAGAGAAAAGTGGAGTTAGAGTGGATGTTTTAAGTATATCTGCTGTCTCTTTTACTATTTTACAGAACAGCTTTCTCTTGTACTTTTCTATCTTATGTGGGCTGGTTTCAGGCTATTTCTCCATTTTCCATCTTTTTTAGTACACGTATTTATTTATTTCTCTCTTTTTCCAGTCTACTTTACCAGATGACGTCTTTGAGAACGGCGGCTGTGGTGTGGCCGAGTGCAAGCGTCTATCCTTCACGTTCTCCGACACCTCTGGTTCTACGCCCAGCCCCAGCCCCGCCCCCAGCTCCTACTCCCCAGGCCAGTCCAACCCCGAGATCACCGTCACTCCTCCAGAAACAGAGACGGTACCTACACAAATCCTCCCAACTAGGGAGGACTCCATCGCAGAGGAACATCTGGTGGAGGAAGAGGAGGAGGAGTATGAAGAGGATGGGGAGACGGGCAGCAGAGGCAGCAGAGGCAGCAGGACCAGTCCCAGCCTCGCCAGTGACGAAGTGGAGGTGACTGAAGACTCGGAGTGGGAGCGCACCGAGTCCCAGCGTAACTCCAGCTCCAACGGCGGCTCGGCTGCACCGTCCTTGTGTTCTGACGGACACCTGTCTACGGTGGCTCCCGAGGATGTTTTCCTGGATCATGCCGACGAGCTGAAACCCGTGGAACTGGACACAGAGGAGGCGGGAAGCCTGACCAAGCAGCTTGTGAAGAGGCTGACTTCCTCCGAAATTGCGCCGCCCAGTGAGAGCACCAACGAGGGCGGAGGGAGCCTGAGTTGGTCCGGAGAGGGAAGCAGGGCCTTCCTGGAGAGCAGCCTGGAGGAGGCCATCCACAGCCTGCTGATGAGACTGGAGGCACTGACGCATCGCTGCAGAGAGCTGCAGGACCTGGAGCAGGAAGTGATGCGCCTGGAGGACCTACTCAAGGTGAAGGCTGACTCAGAGCCCACGTCTCACTGGCATATGTGCTTAAAGCTTTCATTCTGAATGGAGAAAGGATTATTTCAAGTACTTTAAAGAGATGTTGAAGAGATTTTTTTTACTTCATGATATAATTGGAGTGTTGGAGTCACCCTCAACATTGTGTGAAGTGTCCTAACTTCAATATGAGTGTTGTGTTTTTAACCCTTGTGTCGTCCTGCGGGTCAAATTGACCCGTTTTAAAGTTTGAAAATGTGGAAAAAAACAATATTTTCACAGTGAAACTTCTGACGTCCATATTTTCAACATTTTTGGGAAATTTTTGAACATTTTTTGGTGGAAAAAAAGAAATGTTATAAATGTTTCTTAAGAACATTCACCAAAAAATCAACCAAAATCCAGCGAATTTCGCTGGATTTTGGTTGATTTTTTTGGTGAATGTTCTTAAGAAAATATTAGAAGTTTTACTGATATATATGAAATCACTTCAGATATTTTTGGGATTTTTTTTGGAAGATTTTTACTCATTTTTTGAAAATATTTACATGAAATTTCTTATTTTTTTAAATAAAACTTTTAAGGGAAATTTTTAAGGAATTATTGGAATTTTCTTCCTGAAAGTTTTGCAAATTTTCAGAAATTTGTGGATTTTTTTTGCAGAATTTTTAAGACAAGGAAACAATATTTTTTGGTGCCCGTAAATGAGGACAACAGAAGGGTTAAATGAGTGCTATCATTCTAACTGACAGGGGATCACTTACATACTTACTAAAATGTGGTGACAATATGAAGCTCAAAGTTAAACAAAGCAGTCAGTTGACATGACAAGGTTAGTTGGATCTTCTTGTGGGATTTTAATGTCCTGTTTATTTCTGTCTGCATCCGTATCATCCTGTTTTTCCACAGTGTCGTCTCCCGGGTCACAGGAGTCGATCATCCAGCCTCAGTCTGACAGTGGAAAGTGCCCTGGAGAGTTTCGACTTCCTCAACACCTCTGACTTTGATGACGAGGACACTGGTGATGACAACGCCGTCCTCAGCATCCCCCCACAGAGATCTCCGCTTTTTGATACAGATGGAGAGAGAATTGGGTGAGTGGAGTTACTTCCTAAGCACATTTTGTCACTGTGATATTAAAAATATATATATATATATAAACGTATGCACAAAGTAAAGTAAGGTTTGTTTAGTTTGAAGTGATTAAACATGAGAATGAAAACTGAAGTGCAGCTCATTTCCCTTGGATAAAGTATGTCATTTTGTCATTTGGTGGATTGTAAAAGCATGTTATCATTTCAAAAATCACCAAAATGACACAATTTCTCAGCCAGAAACTGCACGAAAAGAAGAATTTTCAGCTTTCCGATAGTCACTGAGCTACTCATCTGTGACGTGCTGCTTGGTTGGAAAACTTATTGAAATTTAAACTTAAAAACATGATATTACCTGAAAGTCACTTTATTCCACAGCTCTCAATGAAAAAGAATGCCAAAAAAAATTGTTTACTTTCAGAAGGCATGAATTCCAGGATCATAAACATCTAAGTAGTAAAATATCTATAGGATGTAGAATTACCATTTTTGTCCAGTCTTGATAACACCTGTCAGCACTTCAACTTGTACAACAAAAAATGTGCATGTTGAATTTAAGTTTTATCCAGTTTTTGCAGAATTAATATCCAAAGAAATAAAAAGAAAAACAATGGCACATTCTCTACTTGTAGCCATGATTGTAGTGTTTTTCATAGAGGTACAGGACTTTAGAATGCAATGAAAAATGAGCCTTCAGTGATTACAAATGTGACAGGGCCAAATTGAAAAAAAAGAAATTACAAAATTAAACTGCTTGTGGTTCAGAGGGTTTAACAGAATATGCATTGCCTTGCACCATAGCAGCACTTAATTAAAAACAATTTGAGCGCAGTAGTTCTGTGTGTCGCTGCTGCCACCCGGTGACGACTGTCGGTATTTACTGTTTAGCGGCCAGCATCCTGAGGCCAGAGGACACCTGAGTGAAGCCTTGACTGAGGACACTGGAGTGGGCAACAGCGTGGCAGGAAGCCCCCTGCCTCTTACAACTGGAAATGAAAACCTGGATGTGGCCATCGTCATCCACCTTCAGTACTGTATTCACCTCATACAGGTAGAGCCCCTACTGATATAATATAGAAAGGATTACATGAATCCAGTTTGTTAAACACATCACCTTCTACTTACTGCCGCCTCATTTATAGTATCTAACATGCCTTTGTTTCTTGATTTTATGGCAGGTGTTGAGCAGTGGGGTGAGTGTGTGGCAGCGTCGCAGTGTGCTGTTAAAACTGTCCGGACAGACTCAGCTGTTGGAAGACCTAGCAGAGATCAGCGTGGACAGACTGGGAGCGATTACATCTGCTGCTGACGGTGGGTACCAGCAAGTGAAAAACTGTTTTTTAGTGTTTTCTGAAGCCGCAATGTATCTGTCTGGCCAAAAATAAATAAAAGTTTCAGGGTTTGTAGCCTCTGACCTTGTGTACTTTCTGTCCTCTTCCCTCAGTTCTCCCGGGCCTCGCCGAGCGCCCTCAGCTCATGACTCTGTGGTCAGAGTGCAGCGGCTCTGCAGGACTTTTCCACACCACGCTGGACCGAGTGTTCAAACACATGAACCAGCGCTACGCAGCAGTGCTGCAGGACAGACACCCACACAGCACCGACACAGGTTGGCTCATCCCCGCTTTCTGTCTGCAAACAGACCACAGGTTATACTTAGAAGTTCACCCTCTTTTTGTTGGCAACACAGTCCTGTTTCTGTGTTTTTATCTACCATTAGCTTTAAACTGAGTCACTTATTTGGTTTGTAAATCAGAAGCTGTTTTAAATGCGCCCCTGAGGGGAAATTAGATAACTGTAGCTGCTAAGAATATTAGGTTGTTGATAAAAGACGAGAACAGAAGCTGATGTTAGAGAGACTACATGAAATGGATTGTGACTGCAGCCGACAGGATTATTTTCTAACGTATTTGAGATAAAATAAAAACCTACCATGAAAATATTGTTGCAGTTAGCCAGAAACAATCTACTTTGAACACCTGCTGATTCCTTTCTCTTTTCACTCCAGTGATGGGTGTGGTGGTGGGTGAGATGGTGGACAGGAGCGACCTGATGGAGACACGTAGTCCTCCTCCTGCTGCTGCTGCTCTCTCTCAGGACGTCCTGACGGTGTTTCAGTTCCACAGCTACATCTTACAACATGAAGTCCAGGACATGGAGACACACCTGCTGCACCTGGCCAGAGAGGGTGAGCAGAAGTTGCATGCCCACTTTCATGTCGGCTACTAGAGAATATATACTTACATGTCCAGGCTGCTTTCGTCAAACTACACCAAATATTCCAGCTGTTTGGAGATGAACCGAGCAGCAAGAACTCTGCTGTGTCACTTTAACACCTATCCACTCAAGTAGAAATACAGATTTTCTTTTTAAATTGAAGAATTTGCAAATAACAAATGTCTCGGTGTTGTATCAGAAAGATATATGTTTCAGTGAAGGTTTTCGGGCTCAGATAGCTTTTTGTAGCATTGCAACTCTCAGTACAGAATAACAGGAATCATAAAGTAGTAGTGAAAAGGAAGTTATACAGTATAGAAGTCACTGTGGGCTCATTTTTCGCTGTAGTATGAAGTTCTGGGCTTCTATGGAAACAACACAACCATGGCTGAAAGTAGAGAGAACTCAAAAATGCCTTTACTGCAATATGACACAGTTTTAGCACCATAAAATCTAAAACGAGAAAAAACAAATTTAACTTCTTTGATTACTTACTTTACAAAAACAGAAAAAACTTGGAATCAACATGCACAACATTTTTCCAAGTGACTA
Source organism: Amphiprion ocellaris (assembly GCF_022539595.1). Taxonomy (NCBI): domain Eukaryota; kingdom Metazoa; phylum Chordata; class Actinopteri; family Pomacentridae; genus Amphiprion; species Amphiprion ocellaris. The sequence goes on from NC_072780.1 coordinate 8,563,440, forward strand.
CCAGTGTTACCAATAGTTGGGGAAAATGGTGACTTTATAAACTATACTCCATACTTTTCTCCTTTCTGCTCTGTGTAAACACATCCTGCAGTTCAGTCGAGTTATCCCTGAATTTTTGTCACATGACTGTTCCCAGTTGTGTCAAGGAGTGCAAATTTGTTTTTGTGATCTACAGCATCTGACTGCAGACCATTTGTTTTTCATGCATTTTTACATGAGACGTGTGGAATAAAACGATTTTGGTGAAATATCTCGATTTTAGGCTTAGATTTGTTTGTTTTCCTGCCATGCCTCCCTCACAGGGATGTCACAGATAAGTAATTTGAAGAAAAAAGGTTGACATCATGTGATTCCCTCTGTTTCTGTAATTTTTTGGCTCAGATAAATGTTGTAATTTTGGCAGTTTTCTAAACACAACAGGCCCTTCAAACCCATCAGCTGGTTTTTGGGTTTCAGAGAGGAAGCAGGGACATGAAAACAGGATGCTCTGTGTACACCCAAACTTATAGCATCAGCCAACTCAATCCATGATGGCAGCCCAGAAAATTTCACAACCAAGACATGACGAAGAGAAAATGCAAATGAGTTGTGGGTTAATGCGGCAAATTAAGTATGTTAAAGAATTAGAGATCGTTAAACTACAATGATGTAGATTTTCTAGAATCAGAATTGTACTTTTTTTTTCTTTCTTTTTAGATAGCATTAGCAATTAGCAGTTAGCAATTGGTACTTGCATGTTAGATGAAGTCTGCCTCTATAGTCTGTCTGTGGTGAGCTTGGCTGAAGTAGTGAAGCAATTAGAGGTTAGCATTAGCATGTAGCTCTAGTAAGTTTGCTTTGGACATTGTAGTCTTGCAGCTAGCATTAGCATTTAGAGCTAGCACTAGCAGGTTTGAAGAGTCTATATGTATAATTTCTTTGTTACTTTTTAGCAGTTGGCACTAGGTAGTTAGCATCTTGCACTAGCTAACTGGTAGCATCAGCGCTGGTCACTACCTGGAGCATCTCCTAAACAGGCCTGGGTCAGTTGAACATGGCGGTGCTGTTTGGATTGTGTAGGAGCAGTGTGAACTGGCACTAAGGGGGGTGAATCTGGGATGCCAGAGTTCACCATCTAGCCTCCTGGAGGTGTGTGGGACTAAATAGATGAAACACCGTTGAAGGGAGGTTTCCACCTGATGACCCCCAGAGATGTGTTAGGAATCACTGCTCACTGGTACGTACAGTGATTGGTCAGGGATCCTAAGTCCTTCATTGGATGCGCATCTTTCTTGTTTGGAGCACAAGTGTCTTGTGTTTAAACTAACTTGCTATCTTCTCTTAATGAGATCTCCAAGCAGCATCATGCTCATGCCAGTAGTCCAGAAAAGGCCTTGTCACTCTACAGTGGTTCCATCCCTGGTTTAACCTTTGTGTCTGCCTTTGCTTCGTCCTCAGAGGTGTTGGCGGAGGTCCTGTGCAGTGGTGATAATGCTCGGTGTCTAGCGGAGCTGGAGGAGGTACCTTTGTCATCTCTCTGGCCTAGAAACAGCACCCTGAGGTCTCTGGCCTCCCTGCTCACCGCAGAGGACCCTCAGGTCAACAAGGCAGCAGCCGACTACCTCTCCTCCGGAGCATCTAACAGTCACTTCAGGAACAGGGTGAGTAGTGCTATAGAGAGCAGAGCATGTGCACCATTTATGCCATTTCACATACAGGAGTCTCATCTGAATGTATGTTGTGTACAGGCGGTGGAGTGCTACACCCAGGCGCTGTCAGAGGCTGGAGTTCAGAGCCAGAGGGCCGCCTGCTCAGCGCTCAGCTGCCTGCAGGTCGGTGTCAGCTCACATTATCTGTAGCTGCCGGTTTTTATCATAGAACAGCAGTTTCACATTTATGTAATGAAAAGAGGATCATTAAATTCTTGTATCCCCCGTGTACTCTGACAAGTACGCTCTTCAGAGAATTACCTCATTTATCTGTCTATATGTAGGCGGTGGAGAGCATCAGGGCGGTGATAGCGCTATGCGATTCAGCTGATGAGGAGCTCCGCCACGTCGCCATAGAAACCCTGCTCACATTCGGTGAGTAACAAATTCATGGAAATGAAAGGTTGCTACACTTGTAGAAATCATCATGTCTAATTTGCATTTCATACACAAACGACACCGAGTTTAAAACATTAACCTTCTGAATCTCAAGCAATTTCTGGATGTTTTTTTTTTCTGTCCCTCTCATATTTTTTACTCACTTTGGGCTTATTGTTCACTGCAATATAAAGTTCTACACCTCTATGGAAACAGTACAACCATGGAAAGAGCTATAAAGAAACTCGAACATGCATTTTGTGCAATATTAAAAAAATGTTTAAATGCTACAAATCATAAAAAAGAAACATGTACAACATTTTTCCCAGTGCCCACAGGTGCTACCCATGCTGAAAAAACTAGCTATGACTTTTCTTACTAAAGATACTTTGCTGTTTATGTCTTTAATTAGTTTTCATACTTGCCTTTCTGCAATTCAGCCAAAAAGTCACTGAATTTTTGCAACCGTTGGATGCAGTTGATCACTAATAGCTTCCATGGTTGTCCTGGGGATCACAGAATATTATGTTTTTTACAGAATCTGATTGGAGCCAATGCTTTGTTTTAGGTATATTTTTAAATGAGACTTATAGAAAAAAGTAATTTTGATGTACTGTCACGATTTTCAGCCAAGATTTGGTTAAATTTTCCACCCAAATAGCGCATCACAGATGAGTAGTTCAGGGACTGTTGGAAAGTTCATAATCAAAAGATTCTCCCAGTTCTTACTGTTTGGTAATTATAAATGGTGTAATTGGTGATTCTGTTAAGACAACATGCCTCTAAAACCTGCTGGTAGGTTGTTGGGTTTTACAGTAATGCATCGTGGACAGTGTAATGGCAAGACAAATGTTTCTTTCTTTCCTCAAAGTTTCCTATAGCAGTGGACACTGGATTCGATTTTGTAATATTTTGGCTGCAGAGATGCCACTCCTATCTGAGAAGCAGCACGTTACCTGTCATTGCGTTAAAACTGCTTGAATGAACGCTGTTTTTCTTCCAGGTGAGGAGGGGCGGCTGGCGTACGAGCAGCTGGACACGGTGCCGGGGGAAATGATTCGTCTGGGCACGCGACGAGGAAACGCCGTCACCACTGCCTTCTGAGCCACCATGCCACTGAAAGACACACCAGACTGCATCCCGGCCCGACTCCGTGGACGACGCTGCCCCCTCAGCTTAAACCGCCACACTGCACACCTCACGGGGCTGTTGGTGGCTGATCTGTTCACTGATCTGCTTGTCTGGCAAAGACTTTTTCACATTTAATCACTGTTCTCACTGATACTGCCTCCTGGAGAGAAACTAACACCAAACAAACTGTTTTGGACACACAACCTAGACCCCTCCTGCATACACACTTTCACTTCTTGTTTCATCTTCACCCTTGATTTTGAACACTCCCCTGCATCCTCTGACTTTCTTACCCTGCTTTCTGAGCCAGGTCACGTTAAGTTAAACTGGAAAGCACGAATTGGACTGGACACAACGCCGCAGAAAGCTGCTCCAAAGACTGTGGAAACCGAGCATCTTCACCCTGCAAACATCCTCTCTGGCCACTGCTCACAGCGCTCATATCACTTACTCACTGATCAATAATCATCTTGATTGTTACAATGTCACGCAATATTACTATGATCTTTGTATAATCACTGTAACTCATGTTTTAATTGGTGTTTTTTTGCATTAGAAACGTTTTCTGAGGCTTTCAGAAGATTTTGCACTGTTGTAAGGCATGTAAATATGGCATATTTTACACACAGCCGGTGTAATATGTGTGGTTGTATTCAGAAATGTAATTTAAGTTCTGTTTTCTTGTACGTTCCATTTGAGTTTCAGGGATCTTGTATGGTTGAAAGGTGTGTGTTTGTGGCAAGCTTTGGAGGAAGTGAGTTTAGAAAGCCTGAGCAGTTTACAGTCTTCATGTGAAGAGGAGAAACAAGGTCAGCACAGTGCCCAAGGTTCACTCACTCAGCAGTTAAAGTCTGAGTTTTCTCATACTTGCAGTTAAACAAGTGCAATTTTTCTGTACATAAGTGATTCTTTTGCACCTGGCTGACACAAGGAGCCTGTTTCATATTGTCAGTTTTTGACTTCTTGAGCCTTGAAATGGATCGAGCGGGCAGATGCTCTTTTGTAAATGCATTTTTTCCTACCAGATCAGGAGCCAGTCGAGGGCAATAAGTTCGGTTGTGGAGTTTGTGAGAATGCGCTTTCTCAGTGACTGCACAGAGAGAAAGATCCGCCCGGCTGAGGATAGATGCAGCCACAGGTTTGGCTAAACGCTCGTTTGTATGTCAGCGTGTGAGCTAAATGCAGGATTAGAAATGAAGCTTTTATTATGAGAAGCTGCAGAATGAAGTTTCGGTACGTCTCGGGTCCGCTTTGTTCCCCACATTCTGACCGTAATGTGGGAAAACCGGCCCAAGCTGAGCATCTAACTCCAACTTCTCTCATTGCAACTGTACTACTGAGTCCGGTGCGAGTGCACGACGACAAAAATTCACCACATATGTTCACAAATCCTATTTATTATTTCCTCCTTGTAATTCTAATATTCTTTGGAGTTATACTGTAGTAGTGCAAATGACATTGTTATGTAAATTAATTGTATATTTATGTTCTATTTTCAGGTCTAGTTTTGAAATATTGTCTTTCGTTTAAAAAAAAAAAAAAAAAAAAAAAAGGCCTCTGTGTTTTTACCGTGCAACTGATCTCATGCTTAATTGGAAATTATTTTGAATTAATTATAACAGATTATTATTTTGGAGAAAGTTAAGATTTGCTAATAGAATTATAGATTTTTTTTCCCCTAAAAAGGTCCCCAAAAAATGGGACATTTATATATTAGAGATGTTACTTTATTACCTAGAAGATTTACTGTAACCAAAGGAAATTTTGATTTTCAAATTGTCTTATCAAGGAGAATGTATTTTCAATACAACATCTGCATTTTGGCCTGAACACTCAGACCTATCTTTAGAAGCACAGCTTAAAAAGATTAACACAAATCCACAATATATGGATCTCGTTACATTTGGTTGTAACTGCACAGTCCAAAAGCCATATTGATTAAAAACAAGTGGTAGTATTTTTATGAAATGTATTTTTTTTTGTATTATAATCTGTAAATGTGTGACGTTATTACTAAAAGCTAAAGATGGTGTTACTTTTTTTTTCTATACACCCTTTTTGCAAAACATGGTCCAGATTTTAAGCAACACTCACTTTTATTTCTTCCATGCTGTGAATAGCATTGCAGTATTTTGATTGAGTATCTAATCCACCCACTCATTCAGCATCTTTTCTTTCTTTTTACAACCTTGCAGTTGACCAGTGTTATAAGTAAATTCTTGGCCTGTTCGATTCCTAATCACCACAAAGTACAAGTTGGCAAAATGTGCACGTTTAATTACTTACAGACTGGTTTTAAGAATAGCTTGGTACACTTTGCTGAAACTGAAATTTATCCATCTCTGTAGTCACCTAGCTTCAGTACTGATCCATCTGGTTGCATACTTCTCCGTTGTGGTTAGCAGTATTTCTTCTGCTCATCAAAAGTTGCAATAAAGTTTATTTTTGCATAATTAAAATGGAAAAATTGTGGATGTTTTTAATGTCTCTCAGCGTCAACAACAAAAACCAAAAAGACAAAACAGGCAGGTGAGTAACCAGACAAACAATAAAGGTTAGTATATACTCTAAGAAAACTTGCTCTACAATACTATAAATAAAACACTTTTAATTTAAAATCTATAAAATACTAAATGTAATTAAAAGTAAATATACAATATTTACACATTTTAAGGCACAATGATTTAAAGTTTCTTTTTTGTTGTTTATAGCATAGATGTTTTAATTGTTAATTCTTTAATTTTTATCTTTAATTCCAAACATACCCTAAGATCCACTCAAGAAAAGTGCACATCACCGTAAATCTAAGCATTGTGTTTTATAATAATGCTTTAATTTAATTAGACAAATTCATTGTTGTTAGGTGAAAGGGACAATCACTGCATATTACTCAAGGGACAGCTCAAGAAACAAGGTGAGATTTAATCATATCAATCAATCAATCAATCAATCAATCAATCAAAGTTTATTTCTATAGCCCTTTACAACAGCCCAAAGGGTGACCAAAGAGTTTCACAGTAACAAAACAAGAAAAGGACTCGGAGAGCGCAGTACTATGCCAATGCTTCTCAGTCGTTGCATCGTTTCCGATGGCTGAAATTCTGAAAAAATTGGTAGCAGAAATCACAGCAACATAGCATGTGTCCATTTAATATAGATGTACCAACAAAGAAAATGACCTTACGCTGAGCAGAGGCATGTGTTATGCATGTGTACATTATGTACGGATACCGAATTGTGTGACCTAAATATGTAGCAGGCGGCAGGAATTGATGGGACTCAGAAACACCCCCACAATTTAATCAATTGTTCCGTGTATAATTTCCAATGGATAAGTCCCGATGAGTCCAGCGGTTTCTAGTGGGATCGCAATCATGTGATGTTTATCAGGAAGTTGACGTAGTGTCCGCTTGACCCCCATATGATCCAGCTCACAGCTTTACATCCCCAGGTGAGAGACATTTTGGATGACATAATGTCAATTTTTTTGACATTTTGGACGCCATACTAAACAATGATGTTTTTGTCACATTTTGGACAACATACATGTTTTTACAACATGTTTACAAATGACATTTTTCGACAAAGTATACTATGGCGTTTTTTTGCGCCAAAATTCATGATGATTTTTTTTTCAAAGGAAACCTTTCTGGACTGTTTTTCACGGCCTCCTGTACATTATTTCATCATATGGCAAGTTTTTACAACATGTTTGAAAAATCACATTTTTTTTCGACATAGTATAGTAAGGCGTTTTTTGCGCCAAAATTAATGATGATTTTTTTTTTCACAGCAAACCTTTCCGGAGTGTTTTTCACAGCCTCCTTTATATTATTTCATCATATGGCACGTTTTTACAACATGTTTGAAAAATCGCATTTTTTTTCGACATAGTATAGTAAGGCGTTTTTTATCGCCAAAATTCATGATGATGGTTTTTCAAAGAAAACCTTTCTGGAGTGTTTTTCACGGCCTCCTTTACATTATTTCATCATATGGCACGTTTTTATATGTTTGAAAAATCGAATTTTTTTTTCGACAGTATAGTAAGGCGTTTTTTTGCGCCAAAATTCATGATGATTTTTTTTTCAAAGAAAACCTTTCTGGAGTGTTTTTCACGGCCTCCTTTACATTATTTCATCATATGGCACGTTTTTACAACATGTATGAAAAATTGAATTTTTTTTCGACATAGTATAGTAAGGCGTTTTTTTGTGCCAAAATTCACATGATGATGTTTTTTTCAAAGGAAACCTTTCTGGAGTGTTTTTCACTGCCTCCTTTACGTTATTTCATCATATGGCAAGTTTTTACAACATGTTTGAAAAATCACATTTTTTTTCGACATAGTATAGTAAGGCGTTTTTTTGCGCCAAAATTCATGATGATTTTTTTTTCAAAGAAAACCTTTCTGGAGTGTTTTTCACAGCCGCCTTTACATTATTTCATCATATGGCACGTTTTTACGACATGTTTGAAAAATCTCATTTTTTTTTCGACAGTATACTAAGGCGTTTTTTTGTGCCAAAATTCATGATGATGGTTTTTTTGTCAAAGAAAACCTTTCTGGAGTGTTTTTCACGGCCGCCCTTACATTATTTCATCATATGACACATTTTTACGACATGTTTGAAAAATCGAATTTTTTTCCGACATAGTATAGTAAGGCGTTTTTTTGCGCCAAAATTCATGATGATTTTTTTTTCAAAGGAAACCTTTCCGGAGTGTTTTTCAAGGCCTCCTGTATATTATTTCATCATATAGCACGTTTTTACAACATGTTTGAAAAATCACATTTTTTTTCGACATAGTATAGTAAGGCTTTTTTTGCGCCAAAATTTATGATGATGTTGTTTTTCAAAAAAAAACCTTACTGGAGTGTTTTTCATGGCCTCCTTTACATTATTTCAGCATATGGCACGTTTTTACGACATATTTGAAAAATCGAATTTTTTTTCGACATAGTATAGTAAGGCGTTTTTTTGCGCCAAAATTAATGATGATTTTTTTTTTCACAGCAAACCTTTCCGGAGTGTTTTTCACAGCCTCCTTTATATTATTTCATCATATGGCACGTTTTTACAACATGTTTGAAAAATCGCATTTTTTTTCGACATAGTATAGTAAGGCGTTTTTTTGCGCCAAAATTCATGATGACTTTTTTTTCAAAGAAAACCTTTCTGGAGTGTTTTTCACGGCCTCCTTTACATTATTTCATCATATGGCACGTTTTTATATGTTTGAAAAATCGAATTTTTTTTTCGACAGTATAGTAAGGCGTTTTTTTGCGCCAAAATTCATGATGATGTTTTTTTCAAAGAAAACCTTTCTGGAGTGTTTTTCACGGCCTCCTTTACGTTATTTCATCATATGGCACGTTTTTACATGTTTGAAAAATCGAATTTTTTTTTCGACAGTATAGTAAGGCGTTTTGTCGTGCCAAAATTCATGATGATGGTTTTTTTTCAAAGAAAACCTTTCTGGAGTGTTTTTCACGGTCGCCTTTACACTATTTCATCATATGGCACGTTTTTACGACATGTTTGAAAAATCGAATTTTTTTTCGACATAGTATAGTAAGGCGTTTTTTTGCGCCAAAATTCATGATGATTTTATTTTCAAAGGAAACCTTTCTGGAGTGTTTTTCACAGCCTCCTTCACATTATTTCATCATATGGCAAGTTTTTACAACATGTTTGAAAAATCACATTTTTTTTCGACATAGTATAGTAAGGCGTTTTTTTGCGCCAAAATTCACATGATGATTTTTTTTTCAAAGAAAACCTTTCTGGAGTGTTTTTCACAGCCTCCTTTACATTATTTCATCATATGGCACATTTTTACGACATGTTTGAAAAATCTCATTTTTTTTTCGACAGTATAGTAAGGCGTTTTTTTGTGCCAAAATTCATGATGATGGTTTTTTTGTCAAAGAAAACCTTTCTGGAGTGTTTTTCACGGCCGCCCTTACATTATTTCATCATATGGCACGTTTTTACGACATGTTTGAAAAATCGAATTTTTTTTCGACATAGTATAGTAAGGCGTTTTTTTGCGCCAAAATTCATGATGATTTTTTTTTCAAAGGAAACCTTTCCGGAGTGTTTTTCAAGGCCTCCTGTATATTATTTCATCATATGGCACGTTTTTACAACATGTTTGAAAAATCACATTTTTTTTCAACATAGTATAGTAAGGCGTTTTTTTGCGCCAAAATTTATGATGATGTTGTTTTTCAAAAAAAACCTTTCTGGAGTGTTTTTCATGGCCTCCTTTACATTATTTCATCATATGGCATGTTTTAACGACATGTTTGAAAAATCTAATTTTTTTTCGACATAGTATAGTAAGGCGTTTTTTTGCGCCAAAATACATGATTTTTTTTTTTTCAAAGGAAACCTTTCCGGAGTGTTTTTCAAGGCCTCCTGTATATTATTTCATCATATAGCACGTTTTTACAACATGTTTGAAAAATCACATTTTTTTTCGACATAGTATAGTAAGGCGTTTTTTTGCGCCAAAATTCATGATGATGTTTTTTTTCAAAGGAAACCTTTCCGGAGTGTTTTTCAAGGCCTCCTGTATATTATTTCATCATATAGCACGTTTTTACAACATGTTTGAAAAATCAAATTTTTTTTCGACATAGTATAGTAAGGCGTTTTTTTGCGCCAAAATTCATGATGATTTTTTTTTCAAAGAAAACCTTTCTGGAGTGTTTTTCACGGCCCCCTTTACATTATTTCATCATATGGCACGTTTTTACGACATGTTTGAAAAATCGAATTTTTTTTCGACATAGTATAGTAAGGCGTTTTTTTGCGCCAAAATTCATGATGATGTTTTTTTCAAAGAAAACCTTTCTGGAGTGTTTTTCACGGCCTCCTTTACGTTATTTCATCATATGGCAAGTTTTTACAACATGTTTAAAAATTGCATTTTTTTTTCGACATAGTATAGTAAGGCGTTTTTTTGCGCCAAAATTCATGATGATTTTTTTTTTCAAAGAAAACCTTTCTGGAGTGTT